>NW_020290633.1:56525-428103 GCF_003184585.1 Aspergillus saccharolyticus JOP 1030-1 | reverse complement strand
AGAACAAGAATAAGATCTGTGAGCCGCCTGTCGGCTCAATCCAGATCCAAGGTATCATATACACGTATAATGGAAACATCAGAAGAAGAGTGAAAAAAAAAAAAAAAAAAAAAAAAAAAAAAAAAAAAAAAAAAAAAAAAAAAAAAAAAACCTAATCTATACATGTGGCTTGGGTATGCATGCAAAGAAGATGGTATAGAACAGGAACCTGCAGGAACCGTGTCCGGTATCCACACGTTATTACGTGACCAGTCCACTGCAGATGAAATGCAGGTCTGAGAGGGTCGGACCCAATAAGAGTATGCGATGCGCTCGTAGGCAGAAATAAAATAGTCGACCAGCCGTTTCCGATTCGCGGTTGCCGGTCAAATGTCGTCAAAAGGGGGGTAATTTGAAAATGAGGAAAAACTCCGTATGCGAGAATGGAAGACGATGCGTTGCGACTACCCTTCAGCCTAGCATGACGGCCGCCAGCGCTGTACAGGTCAATCCGATGGCCATTCCGATCCAAGGCGTCTGTCCGAGGGTGCCTTCGCTGCGAGCGCGCAGGGTCTTGGTGTCCCGCGACGAGGCGGCCGGCGTGCCCAGTCCGCTGTCGAGTGCGGCCTCGTCGCCGCTCTGTAGACCCCGTTCTGGCAGTCGACTCTCTTGTTGAACCCCCAGCACGTTTTCTTGGTGATCGGGTCGGAATTGGATCTCAGGTAAGGGAGCAGGCGGGGTGGTGTCCGGCAACGAGGGAGTGGGCGAAGGTGCCCGGTCGGCTTCGACGGCGAGGGCTATCGTCGGGATGAGACAGAGTACGATCGTTGAGGGCTTCATGGTGCAAGTCGAAATTATATGCAGCGAGCGTCAAAGCGACAGGACCAGATTTATTTATTGTTGTGTGTTGAGATTAGATTGAGGGCGTGCGATGCGCAAGGAAGGCTAGCTGGCTCCACCGGGGCCCGAACGTGCGCGATCTCACTCGTGCAGAGAGACGAGCCACCACGGTTGGGAAGTGTCGCACTAGAATTGATCTAGTAGTTGTCGTACTTTTCGGACGAATCGAGGTGAAGACGGGAGAGAAGATAAGAATCCCCTGAAACGTGCGGGAACGAGGAGGATCAACAACAATAACAACAACACACAGCCACGGAAACGACAGGCAGCAAGAAACCACTTTCAGCGAGAGGAGGGGTGGATTATTCTCGACACGCAAGTAACGAAACCCAATGCATATGAAAGAGGGGGGAAAGGGGGAGGGGGAGGTGGAGGGGGAGGTGGAGGGGGAGGAGCGAGAGTGAGTGAGTGAGTGAGTGAGGCCAAGGGGAAGAAGATATAGGAGTAGGAGGAGGGGGGAGGAAGAGGAGGGAAAAGGCAGTAAATACCTTAGTTTGGAGATGGAGGGAGCGAAAAGGCTGAATAAAGAATAATAATCAGGGAGGGAAGCAGGAAAAAAGGGAAAAAGGGATAAACAACCACTAACAAGCACTAACACCCACTACTAACCACTACTGCGGGCCCAGAACACGGAGTCGCTGACAGGCAACGGGGGGGCCCTGAGACTACCTGAGATTACCTGAGATTACCCTGAGATTATCATTGGTTCAAGGAGTTCCAAGCCGTGTCCGCACGGGCTGAAGCTACCCTTACTTTAGCCTGACTGGGATGAGCTTGTCAGGGCTTTTGCAGCCCGAGTCCACCTCAGGGAGTCGAACCAAGGGTCGATATTCCCAGGCCTGCCTATCATTGCCTCTTAGTCACCCGCTCTCTGAGACATTCCTTCTCGTGCGGGAAAAATTTAACCTTGAAGACTGACACCACAGTGGCACATGGTGGCAGCCTATTCTCTACCGTGTACTCCATATATTAGTTCTAAGACTATTGTCTGTCTACAGACGCCCCAGTCAAACAATCATTCTGGACAAGAACAGAGGTCATAACAAAGAGTGGAAAAAACCAGAGGCTGGTTGTACGGTGCAACTTGTATGGCGTCATCAGCCCCTCCGCCCAGTGCATCCAGTGCCCACCACAACAAGACCTACTGGTGTACACCACCAACCACCCCATCTGGAGTCAAGTGACGTCTGACGTCTTTTATTTGGGGATGCTCAATGCAATTGGTTCATTCAGTCATTCAGCAAACAGTCTATCATTGATCAAGGCTCCAGTACAATCACAGCATCTTCTCCCAGTCCGGCGTCACTGTGAACTTGCCGCTGAGCTGGCCCATCGCCCACACCTTCTTCTCATCATCCGGGAACTCCTCGTCACCCGCATTCGGCGGCGTCGACACAATCAACGCTTCCTGCGAAAAGTCCACCGCCGTTGCGCGGTCCAGTTCGAAGCTGATCCCGCCCCAGTCCAACGTCACCCGACCCGAAGCGTGGACGTTCAGTTTGCCGACCCGGCCAGCCAATAAGCCCGGATCAGCCGCCGTCACCACCTTGCCAGAGCCTGCCGCCGCCGTCGCATCGTCATCTCCGTCGAGAATCTCCATCTCGTTCTCGCGCTTGATCGGCTGGGCAGTAGGCACAGTCTCCGTGGGAGGAGGATTGGCGTCTGTAGTCTCAGTTCCAGGAAGCACCAGGTTGGGGGTCAATGGAGGGAACTGCATGAGGAACAGCTGTCCGGCCAGTTTATCCTCCTCTTCCTTGGCTTCCTCCTCCTCGCCCTCCTTCTCCTTGCCCTTGTCCTCTCCTTCCGCAGCACCCTCGGCCGTTCCGGTCAACGCCTCGGGGCGTTCAGGCCGCGGCTCCTTCTGGAAGAGACTCTTCACAATCTCCAAATCCTGCTCGTGACGCTCGTACTCCTCGATGTCCTCCTTCGTGCGTAGTAAACTCTTGGGATCGATGACCACCTCCGGTTCCGGGCTGTGGACCGTCGACTCGGAGACAGACTTAGACGGGCTGAGCTTCCGACGCACCTTGACCTTTTGCACGGGAAGCAGCCCATCATCCATAGTCGTAGCCGTATCATCCGCATGAGGCACATCAGTCATGACCTGGTCCTCCTCATCCATAGGCTCCTCCTTAACCAACTGCTCATCCACATCATCCTCTCCATCCTGCGCCACAAACAGCGCATCATCATCATCCTCCTCAACAGCCCTCCCCTTTTTTTTCTCGGCCTTCTCCCTCTTCTCCGCCTCAGACTTCTTCGCCTGGGCCGCCCCCGTCGTACTCGACTCCATATTCACACTAACCACGCGCTCCTCATGCTCATGCCTCTCCAATCTGAGCGGCCGCAACCCCCCGACCCCGATTCCCCCGTTCCCCTCCAACTTGAACGCCCCCTTCTTCGCATCCTTATACTCTCCGTCCTCATCATCACTCCCCAAATTAATCCGATCGATACTAACCCTGACCTCCCCATCACTCTCATCCGAACTCACATACCCCGCCCCAACCTGCTGAGCCCCAAGATCCATCACGCTCCTGGACCGCGACCTGGAATCCAAGCCCCCAGCAAACGCACCCCCGCGCCCACGTCTCGCCCCACCAGGCCCCGAGCCCATCCCGCCCCGCGCGCCCCCGCGCCCACCTCGCCCACCATTCTGCTGACCACCCCCGCGCCCGCGCTGAATCGCCGCCGCCTCCTTGAGTCGTTCGCGATTGCGCTGCGCCTCGAGCTTCTCGATCGCCTCGCGCTCCTCTTTGCTGCGGCGGTTCACGGCCCGGGGCTTGTATTTAAGGGTGGGTTTCGCGGGTTCGCCGCTGAGGGGAGGCCCGCCGGCGGAGGGGGTGGGGGAGGGGCGGGCAATGCTTCCGGATGGCGGCGCGCGTTTCTTGAGAGTTTGGAGGCGTTGAACGGGGGGTTTTGTGCTGGGCGCTGGGGTGGAGGAGGCGGTAGAGGAGGCGGTTGTTGGTGCGGCGGAGGTGGAGGTGGTGTCAGCGTTAGTGGTAGGGGCAGTGGTGCGTCGAGTTCCTGCTGCTCCTGCTGCTGCTGCGGCTGATGCTCCTCCGCGGCGGGGAGGAGCTTTGGGTGGCATTTTCTTTGCCTGTGATTTGGTTGTACTGTGTACTGAAGTGGAGGATTGAGTGAGTGGCGCGGGGGGGATTTAGTGTAAGAGTAGGTGGGTATGAGGCTTCCAATCGAGGCTATATGGGTAATATAGAGAAACAAAGAGATTGGGAGGATGGTGTCGGGAAGTGCGAAATGAGGAGAACGTGATGTGGTCAAGTTTCGTGAATCTCCCGCCGGAGGAAACTTTTTTTCTTCCGGGGATTACAGCCTCTGGGCGGCCAGGCGGGGCAGAAAATTCCACGATGCGCGCGGCTAACCCCTTCAAGGCGGAAAGTGCGGGGCTGCGGAATATTGGCCCCGCTAACCTCGTTCGGGTATGGTCTGGCCTGACCCGCCAACTCTGTCAGGGACTTAGTCAGCTCGGCGCTCATTCATCCTGAGATGAAGAATAAAGGATGTATTGTCGCAATACAGAGTACACAGAACTCTATAAGCCGAAAATTTATTAAGTCGTTAATAATGGTCGTCTGACCGGTCTACGTACTTGCTGCTTCTGCAGTCAGAAACCTTGTACTTGCCAGCATACAACATACCATTATACAACTTATGATCATATATATTTCATTCCATACCTAAACCTGACAGTTATTTCAAACTCCAGCACATCGGTCGGAATAATGACTGCCATTCAAAAACAACAAACCAATCAATCCAGATACTTGGCACAATCATCGCATGTAATGAGTGGTGGAAGGCGACCAGGCTCCCCACAGGGCCGCATCAATGTCAGCTGCAGAAAACGCCAAAAGAACACGACACAATAAGCACAATCAACCCGCTCAGTTCAATCGCTAGAACCATTGAATAGAATGCAGTGTAAGACGACAAGCATGACCATGTGAAGGACCAGAACAGAGCCGGGGCTCGTCAAATTTGATGCAAGGTTGTGAGGTCGACGGTCGCAAGAGAGCGTGGGTGTATGGAGGTGTAGGGAGGATGTGGTTGGAATGAGCGACATATCACAGAGCCTGTCATGCCATCACAAACCACTACAGAGAAATGTGGCAGGTGATGCGCAGGGACAAACGACTCAAGATGGAAAGCCAACGGTACAGTGTCAGATTGGAAAGGAGGGAGGAGATGCGATACACAGATAATTCCACTCGTCTATGTTAAGAGGTAAAAGATAAAATATGTTTGCGGAAATGCAGCCACCCAGGCACAGTTCATACCTCGACATCGGGCAAACGGGTGCAGGTGCAAATGCGATTCTGAGACGAAGGACAAAAAGCAGCAGGACCGTCATCCTCATGCCTGATACAGGATGAGTCTAGCGCTTGCGTTTCTTATTCTTGTCCGCGAGAGCAGACGACGTCGACGACGACGAAGGCATGGGCGCAACAGCCGCCGCCACAGTGGCTCCTTCAGTGCCATTGGTAGGAGAATCAATGGTTTTCTTGACAGGAACTCCCATGTGACGGCCGTAGCGGCCTTTGCGACCGTTCCCTTCGTCTTCGCTGATGCAGCCATCAAGGCCAATTCCAGCATCCTTGCATCGGCCGCAAGGGCGTTGCCGATCACAGCCCTTCTTACTCTTGCGGCATCGTTGGCAACGCGGCTTGGTAGACAAATCCTCCTCGTCAGCAGCGAGTGGGTGGGAGTGCTGGTGTTGAAGGTTCACAGACGAGGTTGAGCTCTTGCGTACGGGCGCCGGGCTAGCCAGAATCGGGGACACCGCTGCCTTCTGAGTGGGCACCATGGACACCGGCCTAGCCTTGCGCATGGCACCACTGGTACTGGCCTTGGCCGTCTTGTTCGGGCGCACTGCTACTGACTTAGACCCACGGGCCTTGCTCGAGGTCGTGCTGCCGGCGCGGACCTTTGCCTTCTTGGACTTGGGGGCCGACTCGTGATAAAGCGTGTCATCGTCCATCTCGTTCTTGATGGTGTGATCAGGATGTTCATCCTCCTGGTGGAATTCATCGTCGTAGCCGTCGTAACTGCCATCAGAACTGTCAAAGCTCGGCAGAATGTCGTCCAACCGCTTGTGGGTGCGCTTCATGGCGCCGGGGGGTAGCATTGGGCTGGAGTCCAGCCTCTGCTTGGTACGTAAGGGCAAATCGTCATCATCATCCTCGCTGTACTCGTCACCATCGCTGGTGGCGCCAGTCGAGGAGGCAGCATCGGCAGCGCCGCTAAAGGCATCATCCAGGGTGGAGGCAGACGTGCGACCATTGGAAAAATTCGATGCATCACCCAGACGAATCAGCTGCATGGCCACGTCCTCATCAGAGATGCAGCTCGCGATGGTCGGGTCGGGAGTGGGAAGGACCCCAGGAGCAGCGTTGCGACCAGCCGAGTTGCTGTACTGCCCTGAGGATTGGGTAGTGGCCCGGTCGCGCAAGCGGTGTCCGTGATCAGGGACCACCGGCGTGGCATAGACTGAATTCTGTCCTTGATGAAGGCTGTATGCTTGTTCATTGTGTCCGAAGCTCTGAGGGGAAGGTAGAAGGGGTTGTTGTTGTTGCGAGTTGTAGGGCCGCTGAGTGGGGCGGGCAAAAGGTGAGACGGCTCCGTCTTGGCCGATCGACCGGCGCTGAGGGGAGATGGAGGAGGTGGAGGTAGTAAGAGGCACCTGAGGGGGGGCGAACAGCGGCAATTCCTGTGCGAATGCGGATTCTACGGTCAGCGAATGCTCTAGTATGGAGACGACAGATGATTGTCTGCCTTACCGAACTTTCGAACTTGGGCCGCTTCCTGCGACCGTCTTGGAGGATGTTCTCCATGCTGATATCCGAGCTACCCAGCTGCTCACTGCGAGGCTTCCTTGTGCCCGAGACAGACCCATAGCCGCCTTCGCTGTCGCTATAGACTCCGTCCTCCATGAAGCTGCCATGCGTGCTGGAGCCTCTGCTTTTGTTGCCTCCGCGCGACGTTTGTTTGTGCTGAGATGCGCTGCGACGGCTGCGCCCAGACGGTGACATGCTGCGCTTCCGAGCAAGCCGGGAGGCAGGCCGGGACGGTGGCTGTCCATGCTCCAACATGTGCGCAGCCTGCATTGCCGGCGCCATCTGGAAAGGCTCTCCCAGACTGGGACGTTTGCGAGCATCCATGGGCAAATGTCCATAGAAGCGATCCCCGTAGCCTTCAGTATAGGCTTGCACGGGAATAACTCGCACGTACACCGTCATGTTATTTCGGAGATTTTCATACCTGGCAATAAGGGTGATACCCTGTTCATCCTCAAAGCTCACCCCGCTCGCAGTGGTATCGTAAATTCCATAGAAATTCTTAACAGTGGTCACAATGGAATCCGTGGTATCATGAGGGTAGATCTGGACCCGCATAGGTATGCGAGCCCGCACCTTAGAGTTCTCATCGAGTAGCAGCTCGAAGGCAACATTCTTGGGCACCGAACTTCTGGGGGAAGGCTCCTGAGGCGAGCGATAGTCGGTATAGGCAGGCGACGCCCCAGGAGCCGCATGCTGTTCGTACGAGACAGCCTGCATGGTGGGGAAGGGACCAAAAGGGAGTGCTACCACACTGTTATTACATTGATAATCGTAGCAACGGCTGGTCTCGATTTGAAGGTGGTGAGGTTCGATTCGGGTGGATGGGAAGAGGAGGAGTGGGGGTGGACGGATGGAGAAGAGGGAAAAGGCAGAGAGACGGGAATACAAGGGAATGGGCAAAGTCCATCCAAACCTACCACAACAGAGGACTCAGAAGAGGTGGGTTGGAAGATGGATCACCTGCGATTGCTTATTATGATAGGATCGATGACCCCGAGGTGTGATGGATGGGATGAGGACACCCCAAGTCGCAACAACCGAAAGCGACGGGAAAGGCAGGGAAAAAACCGATCGATGCTGAAGGGGAAACCAGCATGAATGTCAGCACAATGTGAAATCAAACAGACTCAAATGGCCAAGAGGTCTACAGAGAAGGATATGACGACAAAAAGCATTGGTAGATAGAAGTCTGTTGGATCGTGATGGATTGTAGACTTGAGGGGGGGGGATGGATGTGGGTGTTGAGGACGAGCAGGGAAGAAACAACCCGAATCACTCGGAAGAGTAGGGAGAGGATCATAGACACACCGATGACAGGTCAAATTGAATTATCCAGAGTCGCACCCATGTACCAGTTCCCACAGGATGGAGAAGGAATGACAGCGATGGCGATGAAGGGAGGAAGTCGGCGGTCGGGCCGTGGGCGATGGTGAGTCGGACGTTCTACCAAGCGCTTGGGTATGTCAGCGGTGGCATCACGCAGAGCCGAGCGAGTCAGGAGAACAGAGCGGGTCAGACCCCATGCTCCACGATTTGCACACAAGAAAAGAAGCCAGAATGATAGAGAAGAACCTACCGAATGAATACTACGCCCAAAAATCGAAGAAGGATGGGGGGTGGAGGGGCGATGGGCGAACAAAGTCGAGGGTTGAGTTGTCGAAGAGAGGTTGAGGGAGAGGAAGAGGAGAGAGAGAGAGAGAGAGAGAGAAAGAGAGAACAGACCAAAGAGGGAGAAGCCGACTGAAAGACAACCCAGAAAGTGGTTTCACCCACACCACTTCCAGCTACGTACTGGGGTCGGTGACCACCTACGTCTATGATTTCTTTTCCCCCTGCCACAATTTATCTGATCGCTGATTCACAAACAAGCCCGACTTCATCATATCTCTCCATTGAGTCTATATTTGTGCCGTGCGCGATGGTTGAATGTCCATCGCAAAGTCCCAGATCGCATTTCGTCTACCGGCCCGGATACGACGGCGTTTTACGAGGAACATCAATCTCTCTTGCGACCCTCGGAGGGCCCAGGCCGTAATTACTTCCGACTGCCATGAATCGCAATCTCTATCTAACTAGAATAACGGGCTTGTTTTGAACCGTAGACAAACGGATGAAGGTCCAGAGCGTGCGACAGGCATTTGGATGTTGAGGCATCAGCCCGGGTTTTGGCGCAAACTGACAGCGACTCCTCCTCCCTCATCCGCAGATCTCCGTCCTAGGGGGCTTAAGCATGACCAGCTATCGCCATAAATAAAATAGTCTTTTCGTTCGCAGATAGCTTAGTTATACGGAGACTAGAAAATAGAATGAATAAAAATACCACCAGTCTCGTCGCACGACACAAACGAACACAGAGAGACCGACGACTGAGGGATAGAAAGCGGAGTGGCGTCGGGTTGGCTGGCACATCCTCAGCGCGGCCACGTCGAATGACACCCCCGAATCACATCCCGGTCACCACCAGACATGGTCCAGCTGCGATTCCCAAAGGAAAATGATCCGGTTCGAAGTCACCGCCAGAATTGGTTCTTTTGTCCAGAAGAACCAAGCCGAAGACAGAACAATCCGACAGGCGCAAACCGGGTAAAGCAGGAGATTCTGTCGCAAATCACTTGAATGCGCCAATGCGATCCGAATTGTTCCTCCGTTGTGTTCACTGCTTTCGCTAGACCTGCAGGGCTGAAATACCCGTCCGGAGCTTGATTCATACCATAATCTCAGACTCTGGGGTTCAAGAAAAGCGATGCGACCATCATTCCCTTCTTCACCTTCGTCTTTCCTCCCCAGATCTGTCACCACAAGCCATGCGGGTTTAACTAAAGGAACGGGAATGGGGAAGATAGAGAGGGACAAAGATGGAGCTGATGGGGGGCACCATTGGCTCTGGCTCCAGGCCAACAGCACCGACCAGCGATCACGCCCAATTGTTGCCTCGTTTCATGATCTGCGCCTGTCCAGACTTGTCCTTTTCTCTGTTTTACCCCTCCTCCCTCCCTCAACCAGCATGGACTACGTAAGGTTGGATGAGTGCATGGATAGATGAATGATTGAATGATTGAACGATTAATTGATTGAATGAATGAATGAATGAATGGACGAGAGATTGTCCTTATGACATGCGTCGGGTAGACACAAGACATCATCCATCGACCTATTCTTCTCTTCCCCCCCTCCCCCTTCCCCTCCTCCTCTTCTCCTTTCCCGTGATTTCACTGTATGTAAATTCAATCTATCCGCGGGTAAAGCGTGTTCATCCAGCCGTCTCTTTCCATCCAGTGAGTATTTCCCAGTCAGTCTGCAGGTCCCGGTGTGACATCGCATTCACTCTATCAAGTTTTCGCCGTCACATCTAAGGTACTCTCTCTGCTAAGACTAAAGGTGATTCTCCGGCTCAGGATTTACAATTGTCTGCATCCCTCTTAAAGTTACTCATGGCTTGGGGAACCTTGGGGAAACCGCTTCGGGGAAGGGTGAAGGGGTAATTCAAAGCGACTAAGAAAGCATGAATGGAAGCGCAGAGGACGACGAGCAACTCCGAGCCACCAGCAAGCGGCGCAACAATGTCGTTAGTCGGGTTAGAGTGGGGGGGGGGGGGAGGAGAGGGAGTTGGAGCAGGTGCAGTGCGATGCAGCAACCCACTCCCTAATAAGTAAGGTTAATGATTATAGGTCACATATCTTCTCCCAGCAGGACTTCTCTTTCGCGTATTCGGATGGATTGGGTTAAGAGAGACAGAATAGCCATTTAAGAGGGAAATCGAGGATGAAGTAGAATCAGATGAGTTGTGGTTGTTGATGACTGATGATAATTGTTGTAACTAGTGTCACTTGGATGGAGGGGAGACCGAGTGTGTGCTTCGGCGGGGCTCTTCAATAAACTCCGAATAAAGAAAGGATTGAGTGACTCTGTGCAATTGTTGTCCTTGGGCCACACCGTAACTTTGCGCTCCTTCAATAGTTCACCTTGGCTTGCTCGCAGAGTCCTCAAAAGTCGGCTGTTTCCTGGCCCTGCTTCTGCTGCTCTCCATCTTCTATTCTTCATCCTTTCTCTGTTCTAGCGTGGTTCATCGCGAGCTTGCTTACTTCTTGATGTGGATACTTTTCCCTCCACTCTATGCGAAAAGTCGCAACCCTTTGTAGGACCGATTTCTGCTGTCGCGATCGGCGATTGTCCAGACGAAGATTAATTCCCTCCACCACTTGATCCTCCCCTCACGGATCATGATAGGCAGCGCCGGATCCGCGTCCCACCGTGGCTTCCTGGCGACGTTGGCATTTGTGCGGGTGTAAACGGGAACCAGAGAACAGGCCGAAGCAAGATGAAACCCAAGAGACAAGAACAAGAGAATCAAGATTGCGCAGCCAGCGACCAGAACATGGATTCTTCAACAAGCCATTGACGCTTGTTTTATCATTCATTCTTGCCATGCGCTGGCACTGATCTCGATCGCAACAGCCATTCCCTCTCCCCCCTCTTCAATCCTTCATTCCTATTCTTCGGCTACTTGTCCCCCGCGCCTTCAGCCGATCACGGCTGTATATGGCATGGCTTCAATTACCTCCTCAGGAACATTTGCGCTTCGTAGCCACGAACCACAGGTGTTCTCGCCGATTTTCTAACCCTTGCGATCTCGAGCATCGACTGCCCCAGCGAAATGGCGGAGTGTAGCGCCCGGGATGGTCACGTGGTTTCGCGTCCTGGAGCGGGCGGTTTCGTGTCGCTCGGCGCGTCTCCCACAAGTACATATCCCAGCCCCTGTACGCTCCCGCCAGAAGCAAAAATGCATTGATGTAATTTAGGGATGAGATCGCATTATTGTGAAGGCTAAGATGACCATGCAGAATAGGGTCATATATCGAAGGGGCGTCAAATATCTGCATGGAAGAAGAATGAAGTGCTGGCGGGAAGACGCGCTGAGTGATGTCACTCGAGCCGAGAGAGGGGAACAAACAAAGCAAATCAGACAAACAGATGACATAAGCATACTGCTGGTTGTTGCCGGTAACCACGGGCAGCTGGCAAGTAAGGAAGGTGACCGTTTTGGGTAATGCCTTTGTTGCCGGCCAACCAACCGCCGGCTGCTGCTGCTGCTGCTCCTGTATGTTTTTGTCCTTGTCGCGCTCTCTCCCTCCCCTCCCTTTCCTCCTCGTTGCTTGTCCTCGCGCTTCATTCTTCTTGTCTCTCTTCCTGACTCTCTTTGCCAAAAAGCCTCGTGCCCGAATCAGCGCTTGTCTTCCGTTCCTGAGCCAATTCTTCGAGTTCTGCATTTGGCGTGGATGTTGTGGTTGTTTGTTTGGGGCCGCCGCTTTTAGTATAACTTTAAGCTACTGCGAGGACTGCTGCTTGCGCAGGTCGCATAGGAGTAAACAACAACATCAACAACAACCTCACTCCCTTCCGCAATCCACAGTCCACAGTCCACGTCGAGTCCTGGAGGCTCAGAGTGACTTCTGATCAGGTCCAGCATGGATGCAAAGGTACGTTGCTGTCTTCTGATTTTTTTTTTCTCCCCTCAGACAAAGTGTCGATCACCTGGTTGGCCAGATGCTATCTCTGATCCACAATTTTGCCACGCGCCATGGGACTTAGGACTATATGGAGATCTTGATCAAAGTCGCGTTAGGCTAGATTGGAGAGCTAACTAAGATTACTTCTCTCTCATAGCCTCAGAGAATCCGCGTCCGTGGCGACGAAAATGCCCCCTTCCCTACCGCGGCCGGCAAAACCCTCCACCAGCGGAATAAGTCTACCCCTGCGTTGTCGGCCCTCTATCAGAACGGCGTTACGAAGCCTGCCACGAAGCGAGCGGCCTTTGGGGATGTCAGCAACACCTCGAAGCCCATCAATGCTAGTCGCGACGACACATCCCTTGCTGGGAGGAAGCAATCCAACGCTGGTGACAAGCCGTCGGTGGTGATTGAGAAGAAGGCCACAGTCCTCGCACAACCGGCCCAGCGTCCGGGAGGTATGAAAGGCATTTTGAGCAATGTCACCAACGTCACTCACGCGAAGTCCGTCGAACCATCGAAACAAGCGGCCAATACTCGCAAGACCCTCAACAAGCGAGCCACTGTCTTCAAGGATCCCTCCAAGGCCAAAGCCGAGAAATCCGAGATCACATCCAAGGAAACCAACAAAGAAGCAAAACAGGGGCAGATTGACGCCTCCCTTGCAACTGCGTCTACTGCACCTGCGAAGCAAGATGGCGTAAAGGAAGAAACCAAATTGAAAGAGGTCCAAGACCCTGTGGTGGGAGAGTTGGAAGACTACGCCGCTGTCGTCTCTGCAGTGGAAGAAGATGACAAGGAGTCGTGCAAGACCGACGAAGATGTTTGTGAAGTGCAAGATGTGAAGGAGACCCGCAAGACTCGCGAGCAAATCGACTCTACAAGTCACGACGTCGCCGATCCTATCATCAAGACTCATGGCGAACCTGCATCAGGCTCCCGCATAGCCCACGATCGTCTACCGGCTCAAGCTGAATATGAGGAGTATTGGGACGATGAAGAGGAGGAGAATGAGGATGATGATGGATATATCACCGCTCGCTCTTACCGATCGCGGGGAGAGAACACCACCGGTGGTGCCACAACCGTCCTATTTCCCAAGTACACTCAGCAGGTCCGACGGGAACTGGCCCTTGCAAAGCAGGTCGTCGACGCTACGCGAACGGAGGAAGATATTGAAGATGAGTTTTGGGATACAAGTATGGTTGCGGAGTACAGTGAGGAAATTTTCGAATACATGAGAGAGCAAGAGGTATGTCCCTGTGACAGATGAAAGCGATGGGTAGGATGTCCCTAACAAACCCTTATGGCGTATAGATCCGGTTGTTGCCAAATGCGCATTACATGGACAACCAGGCCGAGATCCAGTGGTCGATGCGCTCCGTCCTGATGGACTGGCTTGTGCAAGTCCACCATCGATTCTCATTGCTGCCCGAGACCCTTTTCCTCTGCGTGAACTACATTGATCGGTTCTTGTCGTGCAAGATTGTCTCCCTCAATAAGCTGCAGTTGGTGGGCGCCACCGCGATCTTCATCGCTGCCAAGTACGAAGAAATCAACTGCCCGTCGATCCAGGAGATTGTTTACATGGTTGACGGCGGCTATTCTGCTGACGAGATTCTCAAAGCCGAATGGTTTATGTTAAGCATGTTACAATTCGAACTGGGATGTCCTGGTCCGATGAGCTTCCTGCGCCGCATCAGCAAAGCCGACGACTATGATCTGGAGACGCGCACCCTTGCCAAGTACTTCCTGGAAATTACCATTATGGATGAACGCTTCGTTGGTAGCCCTGCTAGCTTTGTTGCAGCGGGTGCTCACTGTTTGGCGAGACTGATGCTGAGAAAGGGCAACTGGGTATGGTTTCCACTAATTACTTTGAGTGATATGCTAATCGAACCATAAGACACCCGCCCATACCCACTATGCTGGTTATACTTATTCCCAGCTCCTGCCACTCATTTCTCTTATGATGGAGTGTTGCGAGAGACCTAGCAAGCACCATGCTGCAATCTACGAGAAGTA
This sequence comes from Aspergillus saccharolyticus JOP 1030-1, assembly GCF_003184585.1. Taxonomy (NCBI): domain Eukaryota; kingdom Fungi; phylum Ascomycota; class Eurotiomycetes; order Eurotiales; family Aspergillaceae; genus Aspergillus; species Aspergillus saccharolyticus. The sequence continues at coordinate 413,834 of NW_020290633.1, read as the reverse complement.
TACCGACAAGCGGTACAAACGTGCTTCTCTCTTTGTCGAAGCCGAAATGAAGAGAGGGTTCCTTCTCCCCGACCACCACAAGGACAAAGCTTATGTTGGGACTGTCGAAGCAGCTCACTATTGCAAGAAGGTCAACATCTAAAAGCCACACATTCACAGTTTCACAGTGGTTTGTGTTGTGACATTCTTGGTCTCTCCTTCTGAAGACATGACCCCAGCTCATGGTCAACGGGATGAGCTGATCGCCGAAACACCAGACGAGGAACGAGATTTCACACACTAGGTGCTACTGACCAGGAATCTTGGTGCCTCTTTCACCCTTTTACATTTCCTTACATTTTAATTGATCAGAGACTGGGGCAATGTCCCAAGTCATGCACATTGGACTTTAGACCCCGCAGAAAACAAGAAACCTTGACAACAGCTGTCAGGACATCGGATACCAAGGAAAGGTGGAGTTATTCTGATTTTTGTATTGATCTAATGATTCGGATGACACGCAAGCCGCGCAAACACGTCCAGGCTCAGGAGTTTATGGAATCGATGGCTAGTTATCTCTTTTCTTTCTATTTTTGTTTTTCGTCTCTTACCCTGACAGGTGTCACTCCTTCAGATTCTGCTATTTCCTCTCCTTTGTCTCTTCGCTTTTTCCTCCCCCTTTTATGACCCACCAATTCTCGCCATGCCGCATCATGATGACTCTATGTTTCCGGCATGTTTTGGTCTCCAATGGACAGTTCCCCTACGACACGAGATGCGAGCCTGTCACCGAGTGTCATGCACCATGAGTGTACCTATTCCCCCTTTTTCTTTTATGTCCCGGATTTTGGATTGACGTTTGTTCTTTCCTTGTCTCACGCGACACACTACTTCGTTCTTATTGTTCTTCCCGCTCTACGGATTATCGTCCAGGATTATGGCGCAGGTATTAATGAAAATGAACCTTACTTTTCTTCTTGATATGTGTCGCAGCGGCGTACCTTGGCCTCTTAGACGTATTCCTCGGAGTCAACGGGCAAGTGCATGGAGCGCATCCATGCAGCCATTCTCTCATGAAGTAGGGAAGTATATACCCCAGCCCAGCTCTCCAACCTCTCTAGTCCCTCTAATCTCTCTATCTAGGCCAATCTATGGTATAAGGAGTTTTCCCTCCTAACAAATCAAAAAATCACCCGCCAAAAGAGTCCAACCTTCTACATCCCTACGTATCGACTTGACCAGCTTTTTCAACCAAACGGAAATTCACGTATTTGTCCAGCGCGCAGCAGCAACCTACTCACTGGTCCAAACCATTGAACTCGACCAACCTCTTGACCACCTCAATCACCTGCTCCGCCAGGGCCCCAGTCACCCCGCCAAAGCCCGCAGCCACAGATGCAGACGCTGAAGCAGCAGCAGGCTGATCAATCCGGCCAGCGATCACCTCATCCAGCATCATGCGCAACCGCGACACCAAGACACCAATGCGCGCCCAGCCGCGCAACCGCAACCAACCGTCAACAATCAGTCCACGACCCGTGGTGTCGAGGTTAATGGACCCGCAGAAGAGGAGAAGGGAGAATGCGTTGAAAGCTACACACACACAGAGAGAGACACAAACATCGATAGATCAGTACCAGGTTGCCCACATTTCGCCAACAGATGAGGGGAGAGATCAGAGGCAAAGGGGGAGGGAAGAACTGGAAAGGCTAGGAGGGGTAACTTACGAGTCAAGTCCCTGACAAACACCTTACTCGTCGCCATCTTGGTGAAGTAGCTCAAATACGCGGCGCCGCCGGGGTAGTTCTGCGCGGAGAACAGCAGCGAGCTCGGGTGGATGAAGACGCGGCCGTTCTCCTGGTTGAAGTACTTGATGGTGCGGGCGTCCGGGTCGATCTCAACGGTGCCCGTGATGGAGGCGGCGAATTTCTTGTCGGGGAAGGAGATCTGGGCGATCTGCGGTTGAAAGGCGCCGGCGATGAGAGCGCGAAGGAGGGGTTTGTTGTTGGTGTTGCGGTTCCAGGTGCTGGTGTTGTTGGGGCGTGAGGACTGGGGTTGTTGGGAGGCATAGTCGACGGGGAGGAGGCCGGCATCCTTGAGGGAGGTGAGGAGCTGGGCGCGGTTGGAGGAGATGTCGCGCAGGGTTTGATGGGAGAGGAAGTTGGCGGTGCACCAGCTCTGCGTTTGCCAATAGCCGTGGGCTTGGACGCGATCGGACCACTGCTGGTAGGCTAGCAGGTCCGTTAACAGGTCGCCGTCGTTGGCGCCTTTGGTGAAGGCGGCTTTGGCGGCGGTGGCCTCGTCGCGCTTGTCGCGCGGGGAGACGAAGGGGCTCTTGACGGTCAGGATGGCGGAGATGGTCACGCAGGCGTCAATGCAGCCGAAGATGGAGCCGTAGACCATCAGTTTGGCGCACCGCAGGTCCGCCGGGATCATGGAGAGGTAGCGGCCCAGGGCTGTGAGCCGGTCGTGGTCGAGCGCCCCGACGCGATGCAGAAACTCCAGCGCGCCCTCGACGGCCGTGCTCTCGGGCGGCGTGATGGTGTTGGCCAGGAAGTGCGCGACGTCATTGATGCCTTGCATCGCTTTCACGGAGAGACAGAGTTGCTCCAGCGGAACGCGCCGGATCTCGGGGTCGGGTCGGTGAGGCATGCTCGTCTCGGCTTTGCGGGTGTAGAGCTTGTAGCAGGTTCCGGCCTGGACACGACCGGCACGTCCGCGGCGCTGCTTGCAGGCTGCTTGCGAGGCCCACACCTCTTGGAGCCGGACGATGTTGTCCCGGGGGTCATAGCTGGTCTCTTTCACCCGGCCGGTGTCAATGACGGCCACGATGTCTTCAATGGTGATGGACGTCTCGGCGACGTTGGTGGCTGCGATAACCTTCCTCATGCCCTTGGGAGCACTCAAGAAGACGCGCCGTTGCTCGGCTGGCAGAAGTGATGCATGCAGAGGCAGCGGATGAGCGTTGGGGATTCTTCTCACCGCATTGAGACATCTTTCGATCTCCATGGTACCGGGCAAGAAGATCAGGATTCCACCGGGCTGGTCACCCAGCTTGGCATCGATGTATCGAACAGTAGAGGCTATCAACTCGTAGTTGATACCCATCCCCAGGCTTCGAAGGACTTTGCCAAGCGGCTCGTCAGACTGCGCCGATGGTGAAGCTTCTTCGTCGAATTCCCGCTCCGTGAATTCTGGATAGAATCCAGTATCACGGATGACATCGTCCAAGTAGTAATCGTCAACTGGGAAAGTACGTCCCGGGATGTTGACCAGGCCAACGGATTGACGGCCGCCAAAGTAGTTGATGAAGATATCTGCGTCGAGGGTTGCACTCATCAGGATGACTTTGATATCCTTGCGGTGGTGGAGAACATCTCTGAGTAGGGCGAGGAGGAAGTCAGTGTCGAGACTCCGCTCGTGTACCTCGTCGACGACGACGTGAGTGACGTCTGAGAGAGAGCTTGCAACGTTGCCATCCGGACCACTGCCGGACTGCATGCGCCGAAGCAAAACACCTGTCGTGACGAACGTGATCTTCGTTCGCCCTGACTTGATTTTGGATTCCCCTCGGATGATGTATCCAACCTCCTCGCCGACCGATGTGCATCGCTCATCACTGACTCGATCTGCCAGTCCCAGTGCAGAAATCCTTCGCGGCTGCGTACAGATGATGTTCGCGACAGCGCCGAGGTCACGCTTGATCAGGTCATCAAGCAGGAACTGTACAGATTGAGTACTCTTTCCACTACCAGTCTCTCCGGAAATGATTGTGACTTGATTTGTGTTGACCGCATCTATAATGGCCTGCTGGGTGTTCCAAGCCGGAAGCGCTTGGCGCTTTCGAAGCATTTCCTGCTGTTCTTTGGTTGACTGCCTCGCTTCCCAAGATTCGCGTAACGAAATGCTCTGCGGGGCGCCTGGTTGCCATTTAACCGCATTGCCCCTCTTGTGCGATGAGCGCACGGGAATATTTGAGATGGTCCCGGATGGGGCCAGCGGGGCTGTCACTGTTGATATGTCTCGCAGCTTTCCAGGGTTTTCCATGACCGAGGGGAGGTTGGTCTCCAGCCAGTCAAGCACATTATAAATCATGGGCTCTCCCAGAAAGTTCTCCTCGGAGTATTGAACCACCTGACGTATCGCACTGAGACGAATATAAGCCGGGATACCCTTCGCCTGGATGGAGACAATTGGCGGAGAATACGGATAGTGCGTTGAAGGCCGTTGGAACCGAAAAGTCAACGCCTCCGGCAGATCGCTGTTCTCGCCTTTGATCTCACAGACCTTGCCAGAAACACGAGAGTACCGTTCCCCGAAGATAGCTTCAAGTGTTTCCTGCTCCTCTGCCCATAGGTCCTCCTCCCCAGATACAACAGGCTCAGCAGGAGCGTCTCCGCCGTGAACCAATGTATTCTGGAGAACCTCTGCTGCAGCAACCTCATCCCCTTTCTTGCTATCCAAGATTCGCGTGCACAGGTCGACAGGATAGCCGATAGATGTGAGCCGCTTGATTTTCGCCTCTCTAGCAAGATCATCGCTCGCCAGGCTTACACCCGCCGAATAGCCCTCAGGCAAACACCAGCGGGGCAGATCATCCTCTGGCACGTAGATGAGAAGCCACTCAAGGACCTCTTCACGGTCCTTACAAGTGCCAACAGCCTCCTCGACGTGGCTGCGTCGAAAGCCCAGACGAGTGAGCTCGTCAACAATGGCATCGCGCTCCTTCTGCGGTATCTCTACCCCGTAAGGATTCCAGATTGCATGCTCTCTCAGCATGCCCTCAATCTCACGGCGAATCTTGCCGCCCAGATCCACCTTGGGCGCATGCGACCAGATCTTCCGACTTTTGTTCTCGCCGCCGGTGCCGGAGCCCAGCCCCAGATCGACCGTGGTCTCTGCTGCCTTGGCCGCTTGCGCTTTCTCCCGCTCCTTGCGCTTCTTCTCCAGGTCCGCCGCGGCGCTTTCTCGTTCCAGCTTGGCTAGAAACGGATCGGCCTCGTACATCCAGCCCTTTCCTTCTTTGCAGTCGGCAGTTTTAAGATCCGCGAAATCCTCGCGCCATAGCTTCTTGTATGTGGGCGGCATCATCATATGAAGGTTCTTCATGTTGCAGACTCGGTATAGTGTGTACGCGGCGGCGAAATGTCGAGCCTCGAGGGCGGTAGGCTGGGCAGCGAGATGCTTATGCGACGGAGGCAGTTTCATTGGGGGGAGGACAATCGTTTCGCGAGTTTTGGGGTCCACACGCTTCAATATCACGCTGGAGACGAACCCGTCTGATACTTTCATCTAAATTGGCCAATTTCCCGTTAGAACACTACCTCAGTCGACTTGCTCAATTTCAAACAGCAACGGCACAAAGACCCTGCAACGAGGATAACACCCAACCCACCATAGTGTATTCCGGCTTCTCCCACTTCTGCTTCTGGCAATGCTCCGCGAGCATATTGACGGGGAGTTTCCCCGTCCATGATGCCCCTCCAATGACCTCCTTGACAGAGGGTTTTTTCTGCTCGTCGGTCGCGGTCTGCGCTTTCTTCGCCGTCTCAGCTGACCGCTCGGCCGCGGCTTTGGCCTGCTTCGTCCCGGGTTTGGGCGCGCCGCCCCTGTTCTCGGACTTTTTCTTTGGGCCCATCTGTTGGGGTGGAGGTTTTTTGCTCTTCTAAGAGACGAAGAGATTTTGGAAGAGGGAAGGGTAGAAACCAACAAGCGATTGCCCCTCAAAATTCAAGGCTTGCACTCGCTTGCTGGACTGACTTCAGTTGGGGAGCCTTACGGCAGTACGTACTGCGTAGTAAGTAAATGTTTTTGTCCCGCACTTTGACCGCTTTAAGAGCTGTTAGTTTTGCGGGGGAGCATTTCAGCCTTTCAGGTATTCTGCCGGCAGAAATTCTACACGGGCCAGCCCCGGTCGAGATGCATTAGCGGCGGGAGTTTTCTCCACCAAAAGACTGTCAATGGTCATGTGACCTGCTCTGGCTCATCATCTCCCTCCGGTGATAGTATTCTTAACCGGGAGCATTGACCCGCATAGTCGATACATTTTTCTATCGATGCAGCTCTAGAACCGACTGAGGTCTTCCTACTATGACTGATTTAGTCTCGCAGCGAGTATGACTCGAAGATGTTTAATCCACATGGTGCGTTCTGCAAGAGCTGTGGGATGGCGGACCATGTAGTGCCTCTCTGTCTCAGAAAAGCCCTGTGTAAACTGTCATCAAGAAGGGCATATTATTCGACAATGTCCAACGTGCCCTATCTGCACCCACTGTGGACTGAAAGGACATGATTTCCAAGTATCAAAACGCAAGAGATGCTGTTTCAATCCTTGATGCTGAAGAGCTCACTGAAGCAGCTATTGTCGGAGACAGAGATGAGCTTGAAGTTACTGGACCAAAGTTCCTGCCCAGTCAAAATCAAGTTGAAATTACACAAGTAGCCTACTGTTCCAGCAACACTACACAGCAAATAACTTCTAAATATCCTCATGATCCGACCTACACAAAGCTGTTGCCACAGGAGCTCCGGACACAAGTGAGCTTATTTAGTAGACACATCTATAAGAAGCAGACTGGGACAATCAAATCCAGAACAGAAAATACCCAAAGATATTGTTTAGTAGCCGGATCCGTATTCTTCTCTTGATCATCTGCAGCTCCGTGATCTTTTTACATCAAGAATAAGCAGGATAAGATTCTAGTCAAAGTCGAGCTTACATTACCTGGAGAAAGACATCCTAATCCTCGTATTACACCTCTAACTACAGATAATCCAGCATACCATCTAGCTTTTCATCTTACTCTAGATAATAAAGCAAAAAGTGAAATCTTCGATTGAATACAGAATCACTCAGAATTCTTCACTGGTTATTTCCAAAATAAACAGTTTAGTTGACTAGATAGATGGATGGTGACATCCAAAAAGGAAAAATGGTAACGACGCGGTTCGAACGCGCGACCCTTTCGGGACCTGGGATTTTCAATATTCAAGATATTTCTTAAATCAGGCGCCTTAGACCACTCGGCCACGTTACCCGATGGTTGAATTTACAGCCGTCTCAATGACCTAAAATATCATCTGAGTTTTTGTCAAGGACATTGTGGCTCCCGCGGCTACAACTCTCGCAGGTCATTTATGTATGGGACAGACTATTTAACTGTCTCCCACAACCACCCGGCCTGTATTCAGTGTGCTATAATGGTAGACAACTTGACTTGTAGCTTTTTGTTTTTTCGCGCAATTCGGGGCAAGGCGTGGGTGGGGAAATGGAGCGGCTGCGGGGAACATTTCCTGGTCAAGTCGGTCCCTCTCTTACACACATACACACACACACACTCTCTCTCTCTCTCTCTCTCTCTCTCTGCTTTGCTCTGAGCGAACATATGTGCGAAAAGGATGGTGTAGTGGCTAAGTATTTTCGACATCTGCTTCCATGTCCGAGTCTTCGGGGTACAGAGCAGACAGTTCAGGAGATGTGGAAGAGAAGAAGAAGGCACCGGTCAAGCGAGATGCGTGTAGGTCCGACCCTGTGCGCAACGATTGCATCGCTCAGTTTATTTCACTCCCCCGCCTCCTCCCATCATACCTCAGCCTAGACCCAGACGAGCAAACTTACAAAGAGATGACTAACATGACCTTTTTGATCGAATTTCACAGTCGCGGAACTGATGTCCTCGAAAACCAAGCAGCGCAAATCCACGGACACAACCACTACCACCACCACATCCAAACGAAGAGCCCCGGGAGGTCCTCGCGATGGACTCGGCCCCTACATCGCCAACCCATCCTCCTACCCCTCGCACATCGTCGTCTACCACAACGACGAGTTCGTTGTGATCCGCGACCTCTTCCCGAAGGCGACCCTGCATCTGCTCCTCCTGCCGCGCGACGCGACCAAGACCCGCCTGCACCCGATCGACGCCTTCGACGACGCGGAGTTCCTGAACAAGGTGCGGGCGGAAGCGGAGCGGCTGCGCGCGCTGGCCGCGGGCGAGCTGCGCCGGCTCCACGGGCAGTTCTCGATGCAGGATAGGGAGCGTCGGGCGGCGCTGGAGGTCGAGCCGCCCCCGGAGCAGCTGCCGCGCGGGCGCGACTGGGCGCAGGAGCTCATGTGCGGCGTCCATGCGCATCCGTCCATGAACCATCTACACGTTCATCTTATCTCCGTGGACCGGTACAGTGATCGGTTGAAGCATCGGAAGCATTACAATAGTTTCTCTACGCCGTTCTTCGTCCCGCTCGGTGACTTCCCGCTGGCGGAGAATGATCCCCGCCGGCGGCCGGATGAGCAGGGCTATCTGCGGCGGGACTTTGTCTGTTGGCGCTGTGGGAGGAACTTCGGAAATAGGTTCTCGGAGCTGAAAGCTCATCTCGCGGAGGAGTTTGAGGCATGGAGACGATTATGATAGGATGATAGGTCATGACGGATATGGAAATGGTAAAGGGATAGTTGCGGTTTCAAAGACCAAGGGTGTCTGGTCCACCCTTGTCGTAAGTTAACTTCATTGGTCATCCCAGGGCGTTTCTATTAGACCCCTGAAGGCTAACTTGCAAAAGCCTCAATTGCCTATATCATTGTGGACATAAATGTACACGCAAAATTGAAATACAGGATTAACAGTTGACTGATAGCATTTTTCAGCAATCATGCGTGTCTACTGCTTGCCCTGTCTTCAGACTCACAGAAAGAACCACTCAAGGTCCCCTCTGCGAGTATCGAATCCTTCCCTGCAGCTTCATCTTACACGGTCGCCATTCACTTTCTCGCCAAAGACAATCTAAGCACGGCTCTTAGACCGGGAGCTGCTGCCCTTGACCTTCCGGGCCTCGGGGCGGGTGATGTGGTGAGCAGGGATCCAGTCGGCATTGTAGGTGGTTGCGGAAGTGACAGCGGGTCCCTCCACGGGAACCTCCTCCTTCTTGGGAACGCCAGTCGACTTCTTGGCCTCAGGGGCCTTGCCAGTGCGACGCTTCTGGGGGAAGTAGGGGGCGATCCAGACGCTGTAGAAGAAGTAGACGACACCAGAGAAGCAGGCCAGAAGGAAGAAGTAAAGGAAGAGACTGTGGTCGGCGAGGTTAATAAAGATTCATCCAAATGAAGGCACTGTGAAATCTTACATCTGAGGGTCGAAGATGCTGGTCTCGGGTTCAACCACACTGACGGTGCTGTTGTAGGTGTAGAGAGTGTAGACGTTGCCATCAACATCGGAGATAACGGAAGCCAGCTCAAGTCTCAAATCCTGGGGATGCATCTCGGTGGCGAAGTTGAAGTTCACGCTCTCCTGCTCCCCGGCGGGAATCTCGAGGCTGTACCGGTGGGTGGTGAGGTTGCGGACGATGCGGCTGTCTTCCTCATCCAAGGACCACAGGGAACCTCCAATGAAGTTGACCGTCACGGGGTTGGGCTCATCGTTGGCGAAGGTGATCAGCGCCTGGGTCGGGAGGCCATTGACTAGCTTCACACCGAAGAACTCAGAGGCAGGGAATGCAGTCTGCGCGGTGACGGCAAGGTTGGGCGTCTGGGGGGCTTCCTCCTTCTCGACAACATCCTAGAATAGGCGAAAAACGAATTGTGTCAGTCAATTGAAATTGAGGCAAATTGCGTAGCCGGATTCAGATGGAGGTAGAACATACAGCCGCGAGACCGCCGCCGATCAAGGCCTGGACGGAGAGGAGAGCCAGAGACAAGAAACCGAGACGAGCCATTGTGAGACAGCTACAGGTGTAGATAGGAAGACCAAAAGAGAGGAAAGGGAGAAAGGAGAGGCGGAGGGGTGAAGGTAGTGGAGGAAGATGGAAGAGGAAGAACAAGAGGAGGAGGATTGACGATGAGTGTATGGAAGGGGGTTTGCTCCACGTAGGCATTTCGGTTGCTTTCCTCCAACATGAATGACTCAGCAGTAGCTGAGCTTCTTAGGACAGAAGGCGGTCAGACCAGCCATCTGTCAATCTGCCAGCCGCCCGCCAGTTGCCGAGCCGCGCTTGTCCTGTACTCTATCATTAGGTATTCACTGCACCAACTCACTATTTCAGATAAGTGGCCTGCCAGTGCAGCTCCTCACCGTTTGTTCTTAGTCTACAAACCCCTGTACAGGAGTGAATCTCTCTCCTTCCTCCTCTTCCCCCTCCTCTGAATTTCTCTGAGAAATAACTGTGGATAATTAGTATATAATTGGTTCATCATCTCATCTGCTTGGATTATAGCTCGTTTTTATAATATATAACACCAATTGTTTTTGTTTTCTTCCAAATATCCTCCTTAGTTATATTGTCCAGTGCACAACCAATCTGAACCACTACTGCTTCATATTACATTCCTGCTGGAAGAAGCATCATGACGGCTATTACATATCTCGATCGCTACAGAAATCTAGTTCACACTGAACAGAAAAAGAACCTGCTGATTGAGGTATATACCAGCTTCCATGTTTGTATACATCATGTTGACACGTTTTTGGCGCATAGGAACTCCTGCAGCGGGTGGCGCAGCTTGAGGATGCAAACGAACAACAGAAGCTTGATCATGAGCGTGAGAAGCTCTTCAATCGAGATATTCAGCTAAGTGAAATGGAATTGATGGGCCAGGTTTCACGGTTCCAACTTCTAATGGTGGGTCTATACTACTATATAGTTCCCGCCATGACTACAGTCTGTGCTGACACTCATCTTCTCCGACCTCTAGAACCGCCAACCCTACATAATTGGTCTTCTTGACGGATCTAGCTTCATATTCCAGGACGAATACCTCAAGAAAGGCGCACAGGGGGGAAAACTCGCGGCGGAGAAATTACACGACGAGCTTGAGGGTTATGTCGCAAATCAACTCCCCACCGTCAAGGACCTTAATATTTTGATAAGGATGTACATTAATGTGAGAGGACTGAGCGAGACTTGCATCCGGGGCGGCATCACAATAGATTCATCATTGCTGGAGGGATTCATTCGCGGGTTCAATAGTTGCTATGCTTCCATGGACATCGTGGATACTGGCGTTGGGGCGCACATTGCGCACGACAAGATTGCAGGTAAGCTTCGCTTTGCTCCGCCTCTCCTTCATCCCACGCTGAACTCATATATTCAACCTTATTCAGAGGCTTTTGCGCTCAACCTCTATAATTGTCACTGCCATCAGATCTTGCTGGGCTGTGCAGATGAGGATTCCTTCATCCAAGTCCTTGGAGACAATCTTAAAGACAGGGAATTAATGGGACGGGTCACTCTGTTCGAAGCATTGCCCTTCGAAGGGAACCTTGATGTCATCAAGTCATCTTTCAGAACTATGCGCTGCACGGACGTTTTTCGCGATTCAAAGATCTTCCCCATATGGTCTCCCTGGAAAGCTGCTGTGGCCACACAGCCCCGCACGGAGCTCACTCCATCGCCCATGCCAGAGCCAAAACAATCCCCGCGGTCCGTGAACAATGCATCTACCAACCCCAGTACATCGATATCACTTGCCTCCTCCAGACCGTCCAGCCCAGAAGGGGGATTCCAGGTAGTCCGCTCCAAAGCAGCCAAGCCCACACGGCCCAAGGTGATCGAACGCAACAAGTACGGCCAACGGGTGGACAAGCTTAACCTGAAGAATATCAACCAACAAGACTTGAGTCGCCTCAAGAAGCTGAAGTTGTGTAACTTCTATTATCTACTGGGCGAGTGTCCCGCGGATGACTGCCAGCATGAACACTCGCGCAGACTGACCAAAAGCGAACTTGTAATCCTGGCAGCCATTGCCCGCATGATACCTTGTCGTTATGGGCTGGAGTGCGACGACCCCGATTGTTTGTACGAACATCGATGCCCTCATAGTGAACTCGGCCAGAAAGAGTGTCACTGGGGCTCAAATTGTCGGTTCGAGCCAGCTGCGCATGGCATTGATACCATGATCGTGAAGGTGACTAAGATCTTGGGCCTGCCCACAAAAAAGTTCATTTGAAAAAGTCGTTACCTTTCCTTTTTTTTTTTCTCTCTTTGTACTTCTCTCTGGCCAGTCTGAAGTGCTGACCTTGGGGATATCATTTTCTTATGATGGGTTCCCCTTCAAAATGAGCCCGTCTTGATTCAGCATTTCCCACTTCGGGTTCAATATACGGAGCGGTTTAGTCTGCTGAACTCGATAGATTGTAATGTACTCAACATAACAGTAGGGCTTTGTGAGTCAAATGAGTACAAGCCACATGGTGGTGGGCGCCATGAGCCAAGATGTGAAGGATAGAAACCCTAGGGCCAGATTAAAATTTGACCACCAAGGCATCATGAAGACGATATATGGAAGTCCAAAGTAGACAAGAAGCGCCACTTTCAACCCATCAGGCATCTATTGTGGTCATAAACATCGCGAACCGTCTCTCCCAGCCGAAGCAGTCCTCTTGAGTACATCCCACGCCAATATTCTCTTCGACTGTGATAGCGCGATGCATGCACCTGACACCATACTCTTTAATGCAGCAGTTGAATGGTTGCTGAGATAACGCACCCAAACCTTGCAGGATCCCATCAGCTCCTTCATTCTTAGCTTCTCTTTTGAGTTCCTCTAGGTTTCCCCAGAGATGGAACAGTTTTTCTCGCAGGTTCCCTAAGACGACCGAATCCTTTCTCAGGCTGAAGCATGACGTTCAAGTACAGTATTAGTGTCAGACAGGCATGAAGAGGGCGATCAATGGTGACAACTTACTCTACCGCATCAAGGCGAAGGAGGTACACCGCCTCAGCGCCAGACACGAACAGCCTAACTTGTTGCTTTGTCTGGCCCAATGGAGGCGGGGGAACGCTCTCGACCAAGAGACAAAAGCGCCACTCCCAGGTCGTGAAATTGCTATCTTCTCCGTCGCTGGCTTCGCTCGACGAGTCTCGAGTCTTAGCAACCGCGAAGTCTTCCAGGTTTGGAGGGAAAAAGTCGACGACGCGAACTTTCGATCGATAGCAGAAGTTCTGGAATGGGAAGCGGTATTCGATGTTGTCCGGTGACTGGTTAAGGTGCTCTTCCGAGGTGACAATGGCTTCAAGACTGCGAGTGGGAACGGACGGGTTGCCGGCGCGTACTGTGTCGTTGAGGGCTGTCTGTTAAAAAATCCTGCTTTGCCTTTGGATATTATGAGTTCCCTCGAAGAAGAATGGACTGACCATTGGAGTTCGCTTCGTAGCGGCTGCGGCTAGTGACCGCTGGGGCCAGAGTCTGTTGGCCTTCCTCGGGGGCTTCCTTCTTCCGTGGCTTTGACTTGAATTTCTTGGGGGCCTTGGCGGGGAGGTCTTCGTCGGCTGGTTTTCTTTTGCGAGAGTGCGATTCCCAGTATTCCGTCTTCCGGTCGAGCAGCTGCTGGGCGCGCGGATCCTTGTGTGGTTGCACGACAACCACGTTTGCGGCATGGGAGTTGGTCTTATTGGTGTGCACGACGCCTTCCAATCGCCCGTTGATGCGATTCTTACGGATGTGGACGTTGTAGAGTAGGATGATGTCGTTTTCCTGGACATGTTGACGTGCATAGCCGGCGTGCGGCTCCCACAATGTGACTGCGAGAGACAGCTGACCCGCTGGCCCTGGCCACTTCTTCCGGAATCGTCGCTGGTAGTTGAAGGTGTCCCCTTCGCAGCCTTCACCGTTGTCCTCCCCGGTGTCCGGGGAGTAGTCGTGCAGATCTTTGTTGGACGTGTAGTCCGTCAGGTACAGCAAGGCCTTGTCGCTATCATTGGGGTATATCTTGATCACCTCTCCGACCAAGTCGACAAACGTCATCTCTTCGATATCTTTGATGAGGCAGAACTTCTTGCGGTTGTATGACCTGGAGTTCGGAGCCGAGGCATGCACCACATGGTACGGCGGAGGTCGGGCTTCCACTGAGGCCTTACGGAAGCTATGAATCCCCGCGACCTTGTCCAACAGGTTCACGGCTATCCTCCTCTCGGCCGCATCAGGCTCAAAAGGCTGTGGCCCACAGATGGGCGAGGCTCTAGCCATGGGATTCAGGTCCGCACGGAAAATGGCCCATGGGATGTCCTTATCCTGCGCGGCCACTCCCAGGGTTCCTCCATGCAGTGAGCGAACCTACAGCAATGATTGTGAGTGTCAATTGAGTAAGGAGAAAGAGAGCATTTGAGACCCCCTAGGATCACGAACCCATAAGTTGCGCAGCAGGATGACATCGTGCAATTGCACGGGCGGCAGGGCATCCTCGTTGTCGCGGAAGTATTTGACCTTCAGCCCGTCCCATGTGTGACCGTTTTCCAGGTTTGAGTCCTTGATTGTGAAGGTGATGCAGGTAGAACTGCCCCTGGACTTCCACACGCCAGGCATCACGTCGACCACAACCCCAATGATGTTGACATTGCCAGGCGACGCGAGCGCCTTGGCGACATCCACTAATCTAGGCGTGAAGTTGACCGGCATGTTGACTGGCTTCAGACATATTTAGGTCCCAAAACGTATCTAAGCCATGCCAAAATATAATGATCATGGACTAGATCTCATTGACTGCCTTCAACTCGGTTGCTCGACTACTTATCGTTAGTCTAGTCTGTCAGTTAGATCCTGCTTAGAGCCACGTAATCACCAATAGGTCAATTGGGATCTGCAAGCATTGAGGCTCATTTTGTGACAAAAGTTGTAAAGCAGGAAGCTAGAAAACGACCTGGTGATAACACGCGCGACGCGGTTCCGTGGGTGCTTTTTAATCATGAGCAGTTTGTAAAGGGCATATTATCCAATAGTTGTCGCTTGATCAGCACATGGCTCGCATGGCTTAGATGGTAAAGCGCAGCACTAGTAATGCTGAGATCCTCGGTTCGAGTCCGAGTGTGAGCAAACATTCATTTATTTTTTCCCCCCTCTAGACCGTTTTTATCTTCGGTTTCAGCGTCTTTCATCCTGAAAAGGGTGTTTGTTTTGTCTCAAGCTTTCGACCAATTACTTGCTCCTCTCCGACACAAGCCCCTCGGCGGCAGAGATCGCTTGGGCGGAAGTGGCGCTTGCAGAGGACGGCGGCCGCAAGCAGCAAATCAGCGGCGCATCCCGTGACTGGAAGGCCAATCCCACCTCCCGCAGCATCAACACTTTTTTCCCCTCCTTCGACTTCACTCTTCTTTCTTTGCGCTCCATCTCTTCTTTGCCCAAGGCTCGCTTTCCCTTGGTATCCCTTTGTGTCAAACCATCCCCCACTGGTTACAACTTCATACTCCACTCAAAAATTTACCCGATCCCATCTCCTTTCCCTTCTTTCCCCTCCCCATCCTCGCTCCTAGCTTATCACTCATCTGTGAGCTTTGTTTTCACCCCTCCTGTGTCCTAAGCAACCATGGCCGAACGTTATATCCCCGAGCACCGCCGCACCCAGTTCAAGGCCCGCAACCAATTCAAGCCTGATGAACTCCGTCGTCGTCGTGAGGAGCAGCAGGTCGAAATTCGCAAGCAGAAGAGAGAAGAGAACTTGGCCAAGAGGAGAGGTATCCAGACTCGTGATGGTGGAATCGGCGTAGGTGGCGGTGTTGCCGCTGCTGAGAGTGACGATGAGGCCAGTGCCATCGAGAGCGAGGTAAGCTTTTCTTCCTGATGCTTTGCTTGGCTCCGATCGGTTGTCGCTCCATGTTTTGTCGCTCGCGTGCTTGATCTGCTACAAACGGTGGCGTCGTCGCAGCTTATTTTGTTTCTCCATTATGGAGCAATGAGCTTTTCACCGCTTTGCCCGCAAAGTCGACGCTGAGTCGGATAGAGCGTATCGGCGAACAACAAGACATTCCCCGCTACCGCGTTCAGCTGTGCAATTTTTTTTTTTAAATCATTTGTTCATAATGGCTAACACTTACCGTTATAGCTTAACGTTGAACTCCCGGAGATGGTCAAGGGCGTCTTCTCCGAGCAGATCGACCAGCAGATTCAGGCCACCACCAAGTTCCGGAAGCTGCTTTCCAAGGAGCGCAATCCTCCTATCGAGCGCGTCATTGAGACTGGAGTCGTGAGCCGCTTCGTTGAATTCCTTCGTTCTCCTCACACTCTCGTTCAATTCGAAGCTGCCTGGGCTTTGACCAACATTGCCTCCGGTTCCGCCCAGCAAACTCAGGTGGTCATCGAGGCCGGTGCCGTGCCGATCTTCGTCGAGCTCCTGAGCAGCCCCGAGCCCGACGTGCGCGAGCAAGCCGTCTGGGCCCTCGGTAACATTGCTGGTGACAGCCCTCAATGCCGTGACTTCGTTCTCAATGCTGGTGCTCTCCGTCCCCTCCTGAACCTGATCAACGATGGTCGCAAGCTGAGCATGCTCCGCAATGCCACTTGGACCCTGAGCAACTTCTGCCGTGGAAAGACTCCCCAGCCTGACTGGAACACGGTATGTTCACCTGAAACTAGGTAAAAAAAGAGTTTCGCGCTGACACCCGCATTCCAATAGATCGCCCCCGCTCTTCCCGTTCTTGCCAAGCTTATCTACATGCTTGATGACGAAGTCTTGATTGATGCTTGCTGGGCCATCTCCTATCTGTCTGACGGCGCCAATGACAAGATCCAGGCTGTCATCGAGGCCGGCATTCCCCGCCGTCTCGTTGAGCTTCTCATGCACGCCTCGACCTCTGTTCAGACTCCCGCTCTTCGGTCTGTTGGAAACATTGTGACCGGTGACGATGTTCAGACTCAGGTTATCATCAACTGCGGTGCTCTTCCCGCTCTTCTCTCCCTTCTGAGCTCCACCAAGGATGGTATTCGCAAGGAAGCTTGCTGGACTATCTCCAACATCACCGCTGGCAACTCCACCCAGATCCAGGCTGTTGTCGATGCTGGCATTATTCCTCCTCTCATCAACCTTCTCGCCAACGGTGACTTCAAGACCCGCAAGGAGGCTTGCTGGGCTATTTCCAACGCCACTTCCGGTGGTCTTCAGAAGCCCGAGCAGATCCGTTACCTCGTTACCCAGGGATGCATCAAGCCTTTGTGCGATCTCCTTGCTTGCCCTGACAACAAGATCATCCAGGTTGCCCTGGATGGCCTCGAGAACATCCTCAAGGTTGGTGACATGGACAAGGAGGCTGCGCAGTCTGGTGATGCTCGTGTCAACCGCTACGCCCTGTTCATCGAGGAGGCCGGTGGCATGGAGAAGATCCACGATTGCCAGAACAACGCCAATGAGGAGATCTACATGAAGGCGTACAACATCATTGAGAAGTACTTCTCCGATGAGGACGAGGCTGGTGATATCGATGAGGTCGCTCCTCAGCAAACACAGACCGGATTCGCCCTCGGCACGACGCAACAGCAGCCTGGCGGCTTCAACTTCGCCAACGGTGGTGATTCCATGGACATGTAAAGAACAGACTCTTTTGATGCCTAATCTGAACCTTCAACGATTTGGTGTATTTATGTCAACTCTATGCCTTATCGCTAGATCTGTCACACATGCGCCTTCTGAAGGCTGCGCTGTGAATCCCTCAACCTCCGCATGCGTGAAGGCTCTGGTTTCTTGAGCTTTTGTGGCTGCTCTGGACTCAGGTTCTCTGATGCTAGAGTCTTCAGGGGGATTCACTCGCACCACACCGAATGTCCACTTCTCATTTCACGCTTCCCCCTTCTTCTGCTACTCTCGAGGTTCCGACATCTGCGCCCCCCCTCCACAACCCTCCAACACATTCCAATTTTTGATCAGTTCACGATAAACAAGATTCACCATCATGTAACTCTCCCCCAATTACTCCTCCCCAATTCTCTTTACTATTACCGTAGCATCCCTCATACACCGGCGCACCTGATCTCATTGTCCCCCCTTTTCGGTTTCATGTTCATGTTTCTCCTGGATGGTTTTTCATTTCCCTGCCCTCGGCTCTTGTATCTCGTTTCTTTTGTGGGCCTAGAACGCGGGCGGTTCGTCCGTCTCTGATTTGAACCAAGAGATTGATATATTGCCAGCCGTATACAGCTTTCCCGTGCCTGCGTGACATCTCAGTTGGACTGTAGCCCTGGAATGAGGGATCGGTGGTTCAGCGGTATATCTGTCTTCCGCACAGAGACGATAGCGGGGAAACCCCCCGCGCTCTAGGTCAGAAAATTCAAATTCCTCTTTTTCTCTTAATATGCCACGTTCTCGTAGAGTCAGGTAGCTGGTTTGATTTGCCTTTGTAGCTGTGCAGCATTCTGTCAGTTCTTTAGTAAGAGTTGGGCGCCAACATGAGGCACTGGTTTCGACACATCAAGGAGATGACGACTTTTGGAATAGAGACCACTCACTTACTTGATTTTAATGTTCACCAAACCATGTATACTTCTCGAAAGATGCCCAGCGAGATCAACTCCAGCACTCGACCAACCACAATATACCCAGTCGCTACACACTCACCCAATCACTCAACCGCAGCACACGATCGAACATTGTTACCACCTACAACAACCTCACCTCCTGCAAGTGGAGAAGATGAAAGAGAAAAAAAAATAGTGCAGGAACGGCCACCCACCTTACAGTTACTGTGCTGTAAGCATCTAATAGGGAAGAAAGAAGTAGTAGAAGAAGAAGAAGACAAACGTCAGAGTCAGACATGATATCAAACTACGCTACCGTATCGAACCATACACAGAGAAAGGGAGACAAGACCAGACAATTGTGAAGGTACAGTACAAAAGGAAAAAAAAAACCCGGAGAGATTTTGCCTCTGAACATTGCCTTCCAGACAGAAAGTAAAAAAAAAAAAGGTAGCAGATGAAAATATGAACATACATGAAGGAGAGGGAAAAAGTAAGAACATTAGGAGCGGGGGCAGTTATTCGTAAGGAACACACGATCAATCTCATCTTCAATCACCCATGACTTCGTCCTCATCGTCCGGGTCAGAAGCCGGGTTTGCATCCTCATCGTCGATGTTTGCTTCCTCAACGAGCCCTCGGGCTCGGAGATCGTCTTCGCCGTCTTCGGAGCCGTGCTCGTTTGCTACCTCTTCCTCTTCCTCTTCCTCCTCCTCCTCTTCTTCCTCTACCGCTTGCTCTTCATCGTCGTCTCGTATCCTCTCTGCGGATTTGGCGGTGTTTTTGCTACGCAGTTTATTATCGTTGGTGCTAGTTGAGCCACCGTTGCGGGACTTCTCAGCGGCGGGTCGGGCAGGGGCGGATTGTTTCGCCCTGGACTGCGCGGGCGTGGCTCGTGAAGTAGCGCTCTTAGGCTTGCGGTCCTCAAGGAAGGCCAGGACCTCGCGGTAATTTCGGCCTAGCTTGGCCTTATGGTGAAGGAGTCGCTTCCGTAATTGTCCCTGATCCGAGCCAGATGCGTCAAGAATGCGGCCTACAATTGCAAGGACGATCTTTCCGGTCAGCTCGCACAGCCGCTGCTCGGCCAGGATGCTCAATCGGAGACGCTCATCGTCAAGAGGTTGATCGGCGTCCTCCTCCTCTTCCTCCTCCTCATCCTCGTCTACCGGTGCTCTCTGAATATCATCATCGGACAAAGGCTCGTCATCATCGGCGGGTTCGAGCATCACGCGGATTTTCCGGGCATAAGTCCGTTCCGCGATTCCGTGGATCCTGGTGATCAAGGCTTTGGGCTCGGCCCCGATTTCGTGGACTAAGCTTTGCGTCTGGAAGATGGTGTCTTCATCGTTGCCTACGCCTAGCCCAGCATGGCGGAGGGTGCCGAATAAGGTCTGGAGGTCTAACAGGGTCGTGGCTGCGCAGAAGCGGATCTCGTCTAGACCCGAGCGACGCTTCATGATAGCAGTCAACGCTGCAACGAACATCTCACGGCCCTTGGTCAAGGCCTCGAAGAACGCGGTGTTGAAGGCTGCCTTGCCGGCATTGAGAGTCGAAACCAATGAGTGGACTTTCCACATGAAGTAGAAAAGTAGCGTCCTAATAGAGTTGACCACCAATTCCGTTTCCGCCTTGGCCAGTTCTTCGTCATCTTCCTCTGCACGAAGACCACGTTCGACAAGGTGCAGAAAGGTATTGAACGGAGCCTCCGCAAAGTCTTTACTCTTTCCCCTGGCCCGGGTGGATGGCATCGTTTCCAGAACGTGAGTGCAGTCAATGATGCTGGCCAGATTGGAGATTCTGGTTACTGTATTGATCAATTCGTTGAGAGTGGCCGGAGCTATCGAGCTGCCCTCCGCAAGTTCCTCCTTCCGAGACAATGTACTCAGAGTGTCGATCATATTGTCCCATAGTTCCTGGACTTTGCCCTCCAAAGCCTCCCGCATGTCATCAGAACTTTTAGCGTGCAAGAATGCGATGCTGGCTTCAGCCAGAACATCCCGATCCGAGTGAGTGAGAAACTGCTTGTTGATGTCATTTAACAAGGAGGTATACGCTGCTGCATCTTTTTGAATGTCTTCAATCTTGCCAAGATCAACCAGATGCTCGAGTCTAAGGACAGCAGTGGCAGCCTCTGGTACCGAGCCGAACTTATTCAGAAGTTGTGGAATAATCTGTGCCAGGCTGTGCGCAATCTCTTCCTGCAACTCTGGGATCTTATCGGTCAGTGCCTTGACTTTTCGGCCTCGTTTGTCAATGTCAGATTTGGCGATATCAAGAACGCGCAGCTTCACAGCACTGCATAGGACCTCAAGGAGAATCACTTCCTGGCCTTCTTGCATCTTGTAAGCTTGTCGGACCGAGGCGGCGGTGTCATCCTCTGCG
Source organism: Aspergillus saccharolyticus JOP 1030-1 (assembly GCF_003184585.1). Lineage (NCBI taxonomy): Eukaryota > Fungi > Ascomycota > Eurotiomycetes > Eurotiales > Aspergillaceae > Aspergillus > Aspergillus saccharolyticus. The sequence goes on along the minus strand of NW_020290633.1, from coordinate 393,265 downwards.
GCTTCGTCGGGAATTTGAGAATGATCGTAAAGGAGATACCCAGCTAGAGACTGCCACTGAGAGAGGTCACTACAGTGGGGATAGATGGCCTCTGTAGCTAAAACGAATCGGGTTTCCATTGAGGCGCCCAGGAGGGCGTCGCGTGGTGGGGTTGAAGGCTCCTCTCGATGTTCTTCGGTCTCCAGGTTGTCGTAAGCTTGAAGGATGTCGGCCAGGCACTTGTACTTGATCCAAGAACGCTTTGGTGATTCAAAGTCATCCTCATCTTCGTCGCCAAATAGTTCGTTCGCTTCTTCGCCGAGTTCCTCCAGAGTAGAGTCAAACACGTCTTCAACATTGGCAACGAAGAACCGGCCAGCTGCTTTACGCACGCGCGCCTCGTTATCAAAAACCAGTTTACCAACAGTGTCGATATCGGCCGGCTCGATCAACCCGATCTCGCGGGCGAGGTCGAGTAGCTCAATAACGGCGGCACGCACTGTGACTTCTGCATCGTGAGCGGCCATCTCGACCAACCGTTGCCGGGAACTTTGGTTGAATCCTCGTACCCCCGCAACATTGTCTTTGTTCCCATAGATATCGCGCAATTGATTGACGGCGGCGAGGCGTGCCTGAGGAGAGTCGTCGGCGAGAATCCAGCCAAAATAATGGAGAAATTGAGTTTCGAAGAAATATTCACGATATGTGCGTATCCACCGTCCTAGAGAAATCATGCATAAGGTGCGAATGTGGGGGTCAACATCCCGGTACCGATGCACAAAGATGATATTAAACCAATCTTTCAGAGCATCATCGATCAACTCGATCTTCTGTTCGTTGTCTTCTATAGCTGACGCGATAGCGTCGGCTCTTCCCTTGTTCACCGTCTTCTTCTTCTTTTCACTTTCGAGTTGCTTGCGAGATGTTGAGACCAAAGTCGTGAGCTCCCGGGCGAGATCACAGAAGGCGTTCATGATTGCCATGGATATGACGACTGCCGTGTGTCTGAATGGTCGGCATCGGCTCGTGGAGAATCCGGCAATCCAGACAAGCAGATTTTCAAACAAGTTCGGGTCGGTATACAGGACAGAAGAGTGATGCAGGGTCTGGGTCAGGGCCATGAAGAAGCTTTCGAGGACGGGTTGAAAAGACCTCAATTTCCGGGATTTCGATATAAGGGGATACTCCGAGATTCCCACCGCATCGTACCGAGTCGCCAAGTCTGCGATCCGAGTCGGGGCGTTGTCCACGTCCTCAATGTCGAGAGTATCAACATCAAGGTCGGTTCCGGAGCACCTGAGCATCATGTTAACTAGGTCAGTCAAGGCCTCCGACTGATCCTCTTGGTATGAGGTAAGCCACTCCGCTGCGACCGTTTCCACATCACGGCCCTTTCCGAAGATCTCCGCTATGCAACGACCGTGTCAGCCAAGCATCGACAGCCCGACAATTAGGACATTGAACCGCTTACCGTAAAGACCGCCTTGCCGAGCGGCCATGGTTAACCGCGCCTTCATCTGCTTGGGCCGCGGCCGTTTGCCGTTCGCTGCCGGTCGCAAGGCCAGCTGACGGCCAATGCCATTGCCAGCAGTAGCAGCGACCTTGGGTTTCTTGGCGGATCGCGCCGAGTGAGATTTGGTCGACTTCGAGCGTGACGCACCAGACGTCTGCTTTTTCGTGGACGCCTTGCGCGCGGCGCGCCTCTTCTCTCTGATTTCTTCCTCGTCAGGCTCTTCATCGGGGGAGTCGATGTCGTCGGATTCTGACGCATGGTCGTCGCTCTGCTCGCCTTCTTCGTCCTCATCGTTACTGTCGCCGGTCGCGGTCCGCTTGCGTTTAGCCCCACTGGTCGTCGCACCATTGCTGGCGCTGTAGCTTTGTGAGTAGAGTTCAGGTCTGCGCGTTACGCGGCCAGATTTTCTCCGATCGGTTGAGGGGGAGGCATCGCTCTGGGTGGCCAAACCAGGCTGGGGCGTAGAGAGGGGCGACTCGGTCTCCATTCTTGTCGGGACTCGAGATTAATTCACTGTAGTTGGAGCACACGCATTGTCAGTTGAGGTGGAGGTAAATAGGCCCCGCGAAGTTGTGGATTTGGCGCAAGGTAGTTGAGCGTACTGGAATGTTGAGTGGAAGGATGCTCGATCGGCACGGAATTGGGGAACGCGATGTTGGGCTTCTGCACCGGGATTGCGCGCGCGTGTATGTTTTGGCACCTTCGGGTTGGGCGGGCCGGTGGAAACAGTAATGCAGGAGAAGTTGGGGAGTGATTTAAGTGGGAGACTGGCGGAGGATAAATAAGATGAAGCAGGGGGGGAGGGGTAGGGGAAGAGTGATGTGATGGTCACTAATGTTGAATAACAATCAATGGACTGAGTTGAAACAGACGACGAAGACGCGCTTGATCTGGCAAGGATGGAGGGAGGGTGGGTGCCTGACAGATGCCTGAGGCTTATATCTGGTGCTCAAGGCGGAGACAAAGGGCAGAATCTCAAAAAGGCAAATGTGGAGGTTGGGGATATTTTATGCCGTAATGAAAACAGGGGCTCTGCCTCACAGGCTCCATTTTATTTTGTTGGCTTCGGTTCTGGTTCTGGAGAGCCAAGAAGAATTCCAGACGGTGGCTTCATTCACGGGATCAATTTCAATCAATTTCAGTCACTCCATGTCAATCCAACCCCGCTTCTGCTGAAGGATTTGCAGTCTTCAACCGTCCCTAAACTGGAGCTGTGCTGGATCTACAGCATCTCTTTCGTCAACAAAGGCTCTCCAGCTCCATTTCCACCGGAATAGTTACAAAAACACTGCAGGGCCAAGGGAAATAGGACCAACTCAACGTCGCATGACGCCAACCCCCTCCCCTTGGTCGTGTGGATTTGCTTTTTGAGATTGATCCAAATATAAAACCCAATTGCTCGGGGGAAGAGAAAAGAGAGAGACCATGCTGTTAAAGCCTGACGGATCGACGACCTTCTCTTTTCTTTCCTCTGTTCTCCATTAATCTTCACTTTTCTAGCCCTTCTTCCCGCTTTCCCCTTCCCCGGAAGCTTCCCCGCAAAAAAGAAAAAAAAAAGAACAATCCAAGAAGACACATTCTTTCTCTGAAACATCCTTCCCCCCCCCCCCCGCGCTGCCACTGCCGCTGCCGCCGCACCAACCCCCCCCCCACTGCCCACAACTGCCACACCATCATGCCAATAAAATCCCCCTTTGAGTCTTCGATAGCGAAGCCAGGGGAGGGCAAAGTTGTCCTCTCTCTGCTGCCCCCCTCCAATCCGACCTTGACGACGCTGACCTACAAATACCCTCTCAAACTGCTCACCCGCACGCCGGGCTTCGTCCCCAAATCCTCCGCCCTGACCTGCCCCTCGCAACCGGTGCACCTCTACCTCCTGACCTACGGCGGCGGGCTCTTGCCCGGGGACAAGATCAATGTCTCGATCACGCTCGAGCCGCGGACTCGCATGGTTGTGACCACTCCGCAAGGCAGCACCAAGATCTTCAAGACGGAGCCCAACGCCAGCGTCAAGGGTCAGCGCGGCACGCCCAAGCCCCTCCTCTCCGACAAGAGCAGTCAAACGCTCAACGTGCACGTTGGCCAGGAGGCTGCGCTCTGTTACCTCCCGGACCCCGCCGTGCCCTACCAGGACAGCCGCTACGAACAGGTGCAGACCTTTACCGTGGAGGGCTCCACCTCCAGCAACGACAACCCGCGCCGCAGCAGCCTCTGCATTCTCGACTGGGTAACGCAGGGCCGCGCCTCCCGCGGCGAGGCGTGGGACTTTCACCTCTGGCGCGGCAAGAACGAGGTGTGGACCACCACCGAGGAGTCGGGCAAGAGGAAGCTCCTGCTCCGCGACTCGCTCATCCTCGACCGGGAGCTGGACGAGGCCCAGCTGGAACGAGGAGACCCCGAGCTGTTGAAGCACACGAATGTGATCCGAGAACGGACGCATCCCCACGGCGTCGTCGGGACGTTGATCCTCTACGGCCCGGTGTTCGAGCGCCTGGCCACCTTCTTCATGGACCGATTCACCTCCCTGCCGCGCATTGGAGCCCGCAATTGGTCCTCCTCGCCTGCGGTAGCTAGCGGTTCCGCCGCCACAGAACCCACGCCCAACTTCGACGCCCAGGTGACTTTCACGGCGGCCCGGGTCCGCGCGGGCTTCGTGCTGGTCAAATTCGGCGCCCCGGACTTCGCCGCCGCCAAGGACTGGCTCGGGGCCATTCTGAGGGACGAAGGGTCCGTCTACGCGGAATTTGGCGAGGAGGCATTATTCTGCTTATGAGTCTTCTTCTATTGTGTTTTTCTTTTTTCTTTCATTCAAAAGCGTTTTTGTTCTTTGTGTCTGATTCACCCAATGACCCACCAAGTGGGTCAAATGATACCCAGATTGTTGTTACCTTGGGAACATAAACAAGGTTTCTCAGCAGCTAAGCGCGAGTTCAAGCCCGGAATTCGCTAACTGCTACAAATGACACTTGATCAAGTCTCTCCGTTTAGTTCTCTGTCTAAGTTCTGGTGTCTAGCGATCTAAAACAAGCATCCAAGTAGTCTAAGTCTCCGTCCCCTCTCGGCAGGGAATCCACGCGTAAATAAGCCCGAGGATATCCATAATCGACTGTAGTCCTTTTCCGCGGAAGCATCAACAACTGCAAATGCGCCCACCAAACCAACCGAGATCAGAAAAAAAGGGCTCATTGCCATCAAAGATAGGGTATCACTGAAGGAGATCTTCATCCCAAAAACACAAACAAAAGAAAAAGGAAGCAAAGAATAAGCCAAGCCAAACTCAACGCCGTTGCCAAGATCCGAGCCAAACTGCACAGAATGTTTTCCTTCTCCCTGTCTTCTCCCCACTCATTTCTGCATAATAACTATCTAGTCACTTACCTAGCCAGGTAGAGAGAAAAAAAGAAAATTTCTAGCTCGTCATTTTCAGAATCTCAAGACAAAAGAAATCAAAATCAAGCGAGGAGCTAACTCCACAAATCCGACAACTTGGGTCTCCAATCCTGCCTCGTCGCGCTCTGCAGGTCATCGACGTTGAGGATATCCACGCCCTCCTGCACCAGCACGGCCCAGAGGTGGTTCCGGAGACTGCGCGGCCAGCTCGGCACGCCCCAGTAGCGGACCTTGAGGCCGCGGCGGTGGGCAGCGCGGATCTGCGCACGGATCTTGTCGACCTGCTGGGCCGAGAGCCGGAAGCCTCGGGGGTAGCCGATGGATTTCTTGAAGGAGACGGAGGCGTAGTAGCTGTTGGTCTGGTCGAAGGATTCGGACTGCGGGGTGACGCCCGAGAGGCCTTGGCCGATGTTTGCGGCGGGTGGCGGCGGCGGCCGGGTCCGGTCGCTGTCCTCTTCGGTGGTGGTGGTGGTGCTCAGGGTTTGGGGTAGTTGGTCGCGCGATTGCTCGCTGGTGGAGGAGGGGCTGCTTGGGTCCGTGTCTCTGCTGTCCTCCTCCTCCTCCGGGAGTAGATTGAGAGGGGCATCGAAGAAGATATCGCGGTAGGTGGTGTTGGCGGTGACGAGACTGAAGGGGGTGTTGCCGGTGCCGACGACGGTGATCGGGCCGGGGATGAGGTCGGTGCCGTTGAAGTAGGTGAGGTAGCCGCGCTCCCGGAGTGGGGTCAATTGTGCAGCAATTCGGTTCCAGGTGTCCTGGCCATCAGTCTTGATGTCGATTAACAGCGTCAGGCTCTGGGCGGGATCGGTGTCGAAGACGCCTTGAAGGGGACGGTGGAGTTGCGGGTGGAAATCGGTGAGCGGGTTCTGCTGTTCGAGGATGCGAAGGAGGGGATCGATGTATAGCGTGCGCAGGGTGCGCTTCGGGGTCAAGGCGGAGGTGGTGTGGCCCACGTAGAGCTCCTCGTCGAACAGCCAGACGTCTGCCTCGACTCCAATGCAGCCGGCCTGGAGGGCGGAGAACAATGGGACCGGACGCCAGTAGTCGTTGTGCGAGTGGCAGGCCACGGGAATGATGTCTCGCGAGGCATCGGTGGGCCAGTGGGAGAGATCGATGGCAGCATTTGTCCGACTTGACTGCCACCACTCGGCTAGACTGTCCAGCTCGCTGGGAAAGAATGCGATGACTATGCCGCAGACGATGGAGATGAATTGCACAATGCCGCTGTGGGGTTGGGTGAGTAGGGTGATCTTGTTTGGCATTGACATCTCTGAGACTTACAGCATGATCAAGAATCCGGCGACGGGATAGAGCAGCCAGCGACGCAGCAGTCTGGATTTGGGGGATCTGGGAGATTTGCGGTAAAGAGTGGAGGAAGACGAAGCGGCGGAGGAAGAAGAGGAGCCAAGCAAAGGACGAGCGGCCTCGGCCCGCTGTTTATCGCTGGGCGAAACCATCACGGCGGCGATAAGACCCAGTCCCCGTCTCCACCACGAGGGTCGACGATCTTTGCGATGAAACCCCGGGGATCGCTCCAGGTCGGCCTCGGAATCGAACTCGCTGACTATGATGCTGGGACTCTTGGTGTCGCCGTGGAGGTCTCTGGCCCAGGGCTGGTGGTTCATCGAGGAAAGACACTCGGTGGAGGGCGACAGGGGCGGCGAGGAACAGAAAGAATGCGGGGAAGATGCGGACAGCGAAGATGCCATGGCAGGTCCGTTGTGTGTGTATCGACAGCGATACACGAAGAGAGTTGAGGTAAGGGATGCTGTAGATGTTTCTCCTGTCTTATCCTAAGAATGTTGTCAAAGTTGAAGTTGTGGTGGACAGGGAAGGAGGGGAGGAGTAGTTGCAGTCGTTTGAAGTAGTCAAAGAAGGTACAGTAACCACCGGAGTGAATCAATGTAAGCGTAGGTGTAGGTGAAGAGAAACCTCAAATCAAGAGTCTCTCCATGACCGCCTGTTGCAACAGCAGCCGATCATTGATGTCTGTCTTTTAAAGTGAAGTCCTTCACGGCTAAATCGGACAGGGCCATGTGCGGCGAGCGAGGCTGTCATTGGAGGAAGTGACCAAACTCTGATTTACTCGATCACAGGGAGCTGAGAGGATCATGAAAAGATGGGCGAGAATGAATATCTGCTGCCTACACTACTACAAATTTGAGAATAGACGCCATTAATTCGCTCACCGGAACAGAAACAACTTCCAAATGGCCCCCTCTCTCTGTCTCTGGCTCCTGTTGCGCCACTGCAGACTCTCCCAGTCACTCGTGGATCCCTCGGGCAATATTACCCTCGTACCCCCTCTCCTTCCCGAATGTGGAAAAGATGAAAAAAAAAAAAAAAAAAAAAAAAAAAAAAAAAAAAAAAAAAAAAAAAAAAAAAAAAAAAAAAATCAGGCATCGCGTCGTGTCGATTGGTTCGTCTCACTTGGGATGGCACGAGGTGCTTGATTTGACCCGCTCTGTGGCAAAATATTCACCGCTATCTTTGCCCAAAAAAAAAAAAAAAAAAAAAAAAAAAAAAAAAAAAAGAAAAAGGAAGAGAAAAGAAGACCATCATATGAAGCCAGCCTTAAAAGAGTCTGGATCGGGGAATTTCGTACATAACAGAGTATACGCTGTATGGAGTACGGGATGCTGACAGGGTCTTCCCCCCCCAGGACCCTTCTTTGGTTCTCACCAGTACTCGTCAAGGTAGTTATTGCTGCCTATTCACTACTAACAGTATCTTATCTGGTTTGGGTTAGATTAACCGGGCCAACCACTCACTTCTTCACAGCGGATTCCTTCTGGGTCTCTCCCCCTTGCATGCATCCCAACCCTACCCCCCCCAAACACAACAAGCCTTCTTTGCAAGGATCCTTTTCAGATGGTTATTTCCGTCGGGCTATCCGATTTGAGGAATTCGGAAAGCTCAAACAAGTAGGGCTGTGGCTTGCCCCCACACTTGCGCGAAATACTAGGTAGTATATGAGATCTCTGTAGAAACCGTACGAGCAACCGATCGTTGGTAGACCTGAGTCTAACTAGCAGATCCTCCGGAGTACTAAGCGCTAGCTCTGGTGTTACAAGAATTGAGGAGCCTGGAAGGGTTGCATCGAGACCATTATCCTCCGTCTGACCAGGTGGATCGGTACAGAGTACAGACTGGTAAGTCTTGTCCAACGGATTGAAAACCGAGACAGCGGTAAAGAGATCTGTTCTACGCCTGAGAAGTGGTCTGCATCTGTTCTCAACTGTCTTTCAACAGAAGAAAAAAAAACCAGTTGCCGCATTAGGCAAACATGAGGCTTTACCGGGTGATGGATATAGACCGGGATCGAGACCGGAGTCAGGTCTGATCAGCATCGGGTTTGTTCAACTCCAGCCATCCCGAGCCACCCAATTTCTTCTTCGCCCTCGAACCCAGCACCTGCCAGTCATTGTAATTGAAGCAAGCGACCTTAGGTAAAATGCTACAATTGGGACACTTAGTTGCTGTACACAAACCAGTAGTCCAGCGGCTGCCGATCTTATCGCAGCCGCGGCGATAAGATACGCCGCCGCGCGCGGGCCTTCTTCCCCTTCCGCAAGGGAAAAAAAAAAGATTTCATCACCTCAGTTAGGCTTGCTCCTTCTCCGCCAGCACCAAAGTTTCCAAACAAACACCTCCCCTTTATAATTCATTCTCTGCAGGGACTGATCAATCCCCATACCCAAAATGCCGCACAAACATAAACGCAGACAAAAAGACTCCGAGTAAGTTCTACCACCCAATCCCCAAAACCTACCCCTACTGATCGCAAAACCCACTCTCCATTCCCCCATCCCACAAGTCAAAAGTTACAAGTCAAAAGCCACCTCCCTCACTCCCCCAACAAACTAACCACCTTGAATAGCGCATACGATCTCCCTCCCAACCGAATCGCCAAACCCCTCCCCGTCCGCGACCCCTTAACAGCCAACACGCCCAAACCCAAAGGCGGGCCGAAAAACCACAACCGAAAGAAACCCACCGGCACCGCGCGCAAGGAAAACCCGCAGACCAAGCAGCCGAAACCAAGCCCAAAAGATGCCGCCGCCGCGGCCGCAGCCAACTCGCGTCCGAAATCCGCGTTTGATGATGATGATACCCCGCGCGCGTTTCGGTGGTTGATGCAGCGGCAGCAATCTCAGTCCCTGTCCCAGGGGAGGAAGAAGAATGAGGGGAGTGGTGATGAGGGGGGTAGTGATGACGACGGTGTCACGAGTAGGAGTAATAAGAAGCGCAAGCGGGGTGGGGTGGAGGCGGGGGAGGGTCCTCAAAAGAAGCAGCAGAAGCAGCAGCAGCAGCAGCAGCAGAAGCAGAAGCAGAAGAAGGGGGGGATGGATACGGCAACGAAACAGTCCAACGATGATGCCACAAACACAACAACGGCACCCCTCAAGATTCTACCCGGCGAGAAGCTCTCCGACTTCGCCGCCCGCGTGAACAGGGAAATGCCCCTCGCCACCATGAACCGCTCCAGCAGGCCCGCGGCCGCCGAGCTGGCCAAGATTCGCGAGCATAAGGTCACGAAGCACGAGAAGCATCTGCTGCGGCTGCAGGCGATGTGGCGCAAGGAGGAGGCGGAGATCCTGGAGAAGGAGGCGGCGCAGCGCGAGGAGCGCGAGGAGGAGATGGAGGAGCAGCTGCAGTTGTGGAAGACCTGGGAGGCCGAGGCGGGCCAGCGCAAGGCCAAGAAGAAGGGGTCCGGCACCAAGAAAAAGGGGAAGCAGGCCGGGACCGAGAGCACAGTGGATGATGATCCGGACCCGTGGGCCAAGCTAAACAAGCGCGATCGCGTCAATAAACAGCTCAATCCCTTGGATGTCGTGCAGGCGCCGCCCCAGTTGACCAAGCCCAGAGAGGTCTTCAAGATCCGCGGTGGCGCCAAGGTCGACGTCGCCAATGTGCCTGCTGCGGTGGGAAGTTTGAGGCGCCGTGAGGAGTTGGCTACGGAGAGACGGAATATCGTCGAGGAGTATAGACGGTTGATGGCGGAGAAGAGAAAGGCGGCCTAGTCGCGTTTTTTTTCCGATCCAAGGCTGCTGAATTGAGAATTGTGAAATAGAAACGATATCCTTATTGCGAAATGCTTTTTGTGTATATACAAAAGAATCCTCCAATGTCCTGTAACCCCGATGGGACATCCAGCTTGCATCTATCAGCTTACTCCTGCTGTTGCACCGACTTGATATAGTCTGCGGCCTTGGCCTTGACCTCCTCGACCATCTTCTCGTTACCCAGCTTCTCCTCGAAGGCAAGCCACTTCTTGAAGAAGAAGCGCGCCTGCTTCGGGCGGACCTTCTTGCTGGCCTCGACGGCCGGGCCCCCCTTCTTGTTATCGCGGATTCCAAGCACCCGCTCGAACAACCGGCGCACCTGCTCAGCGTCGCCATTCTTGATCTCCAGATCCAACAGGATATTCCACAAGTCGATCCGCTTGGGGAACGAGGACAAGAGGCCCTCAAACACGGTGCGTCCGCGCTCGACGTCGCCGTTCTCAGAGCGGAACTCGATCTGAGCGAACTTCGAGGTGGTCTCCACGTGGGTGTGAGAGGGTAGCGACTGGAGGGCGCGAGGAAGCAAAGCGCGACCCCGCTCAGGATCAGCCATGGTATCGAACAGGAAGCTGGCGTAGTTGACAAAGAACTTCGATGACTGGAAGATCTTCTTCTTGAGGGCGGTCTGGAAGAGCTCATCTGCTTTCTGTAGCAACAAAAATCCGTTAGCAATCGTGGTGCCCACAGTCGCCTTCCAAGGATACTAACCTCGTTCTTGCCAGACTGGATGTAAATGCTAATCATCCGTTCGTAGACCTCCTGGGTGTCATTGTACTGGCACGCGCGCTTGAAAACCTCCTCCAATGAGTCGTCGGAGCCGTAGGTGTTCTCCATATTGAGCATGGCAACCCAGATGTTCAACTTCTCAGCATCTTGCCCGATAGTGATGGTACGCAGGGCACGCTCAGCGATCTCCTTAGCCTTCTCGACTTCACCCAGTTCCAACTGGAAAGCCATGTATTGCAGCCAAAGCACTGACGAATCAGGCTCACCAAGGAGCAGTCGCTCGTAGTCAGCCACTGTCTGCGGTCCATTGGCATCCAAGTCGCCAGTCCGGTCGACCTGGATTTCAGGCTTGCGGTTCTTTTTCTTCTTCGGGCGAGACTCCGCGTCCGAGTCGGAATCGGACTCTGCCACCACCTCAGGGTCCTTGGAGTTGCCGCTCCAATCGAAGGCGCTTGCACCCAGTCCTCCTTGTCGAGTGGTTGGTGCCTCATCCATAGACTCATCCTCGCTCTCACTCTCACTGTCCGCATCAACTTCGACGCCACCCATGGACACATCGCTATCCTCATCGCTGTCCTCGACGTCAACTCCACCGAAGCCATCAAGGCTGACGCCTTCCGACTCGGCTCCATCCTCGTCGCTGTCCTCATCTTCATCCTCGTCCTCATCGTTGAAATGAGAAGCCTTGAGACTGAACGAGATCTTCTCTTGCTCACGGTCGATCTTCAAGATGACGGCCTTGACAGCATCACCCTCCTCGTAGAGAGTACGTGCATCGTCCACACGATTTTCGGACATCTCACTGCGGTGGCAAAGACCACTAATGTTGGCGGAACCGTCAACTACAATGAAGGCACCGAAATCTTGCACCTTGCGGATCTTTCCAGTAATGACCTGGCCAGGCTTGAGATCGTGGAGCGTGAGTGGAGCCTTGTAGTTCGGGTCCAGAACGGACTCTTTCAAGCTCATCTGCAGTTTGCCTTGCTCGGCGTCGGCCACGGTAACGCGGCCCTTGACAAGCTGGTCGTTCTGGAAGGAATCCTTCCATTCCTTGAGGTAGGAATCAGAGAGATCCGAGACACGAACATAGGCAGTGACATTATGGCCCACAGTCACGAAAAGACCATTGTCGGCAACTCTGCGGATGAAACCACGGATGACATCGTTGACCGCGACGTCTTTGATCGAGGTGATCTCCTTGTCCTGTACGGGCAGGGACGAGCTCAAAACCTTCGACGGACGGGTGGAAAGGAAGATCTTCTTCTTGTCTTTATCGACACTCATAACATAGGCACGAAGAACTTCATTCTTCTGGTAGACCGTAGGATTAGCTTTCGTGTAGTCATCGGCCATGTCAATCAAGTCCAGTGCACCGACGATGGAGTCACTGAGCTGCAGAATGACCTGTCTCTCGGTGACCTTGGTCACTCTGCCGGGCAGGATCATGCCGACCGAGATGTCATCGAATGAGAGTTTGTCCGAGCGTTGTCTAGCGGAAAGGTCGAGACGACCCTTCTCAGCGTCAACCGCCGTGACATGAACCTTCATGGCAGATCCAACAGGGTAACGCTTCTCCACATCGGCCAAAAGAGAAAGATCATCCGAAGCATCCATGAGGCGCAGTCTTCCACGAACATTGGGAGACAAGTTGATCCAGAGGCAGTTGTCGGAGATATTGTTGACAAAGCCTACCCAGGACGAGCCGGTCTGGACCTGCTCCAGATTCAGCGGGCTGGGGCTGCTGGCCTTCAAAAAGCTCGGCTTGACAGAAAGTTCGAAAACGGGGTGCTTGCCGTTACGGTGGCTGATGGGAAGGAATTTGTGGTTGCGAGCATCATGGACGCCCAAAATTCGGGCTTCAATCTCCTGCTTAGGACGGAAAAGACGAAGGGGTTGCTTGCGATCGCTGATGTCCTCCCACTTATCGAACACTTCGGAGACGTCGATCCGACCCTGAATGTTGTCGGCGAGCTGGACGTTGACTTGAGTTGCGCGAACCGAAACAACTTTGCACTTGACGGTTCTTCCAAAGGTGAAATCGGACATCGAGGTTATGCTCTCGTCGATAGGATTGGCGACTGCATCATTAGTAGGAGTGGGCTTGGCAACGGGCTTCTTCGGACCGGCGCGAGTCGCCTCACTGGGCTTCATGCTCAAGATGAAACGCCTGAAATCGGTGTCGAGTGAGTGAACCGTGGCAGTAACAACCTGTGACCTGACCATATCGTAGTCGGGCTTGTTGATGTTCTCATCTGCGATAAGGCGCCTGGGAACGAGTCCAATCAGTCCACCCAAGAATTCAACAAACAATCCAGTCTGAGTGATGTTGCGCACAAAACCAGTGACGTCGGCGCCCTCTTTGAGATCCTCAAAGGATCCAGGCATGGCGCTTTGCTTAGCGGCCTTCTTAAGGGACTGTCTGCCGGAAACTTTGATGAGCCTGTGTGCCCGCTGGATGTTGAGAACAAGGAGCTCGTTGAGCTTCTGGCCGACACGGATCTTAGAAAGAGTCGAAGCCTGCTTGGAGGGAGAGCCGTCAATGACATGCTCAAGGTTGAGTCGGGCCACGAGGCCGTACTCGTCTAGCTTCAGGAGTACATCGTCACTGGACTTCTCGAACACAGTACCCGAAACGAGTAAGCCAGGATGAATCTTCTCGAAAGCCTCCTTGTAGGTTTCGGTGACAGTCGAGGGATCTTTGCAAGAAACCACAAGCTTTTCATTCGAGGCATCCACACTGAGGGCATGCACATTCACGACTTGACCTTGCCTGAAATGCAGGGAAGGATCCTTGATGTAAGCCTCACTCATCTCTGAGACGGGAAGGAAACCGCGGATGGAACCATAGAACTGAACCACTGCACCATGAGGCTTAAGACTGACGATGGTACCTGGGGACTGGGATCCGGCGGTGATGTCCTGGTAATCCTTCCAGATAGCAGATTCACTGTGCAACAGACTCTTCTTCAAAGTCAGTCGGATCTGGCGCTTTTCCAGGTTGACCGAGAGGATCCTTGCTGAGACGGTCATACCCTCACGGAACTTCTTTTCCGGGAATTGAAGAAGGGTGTCAGCAAAGTGCATCGAAGGCACAAGACCAGTGATTCCATCAGCAAGAACAACAATAAGACCATCGATGCCGTTTGCTCCGATCAGAAGCTTGTCAATTGTTCCTTTAACAACCGCTCCCACGGTCACATCCTCGAGCCGAAGGAATGGCTGATCGATAATCTTCCTCTCGAAAGACAAGAGGTAAAGGTTGTCAATGTGGCTGTAGCCAACGACTCGGGCTTCGTGTACGGTGTTCAAGCTGAAGGGACCATGCTCAGGCGAGATGTTTTCCACTTGGCCATCAGCCAGTCTGGAGACGTGAACGAAACCGATATGCTTCGTAGACCCGATTTGGACGTAGACGCCCATTCCCGGATCAACTTGAATAACCTTAGCCTCGGGCAGAATGGCAGAGATGGCGGGTGCATCGTTAGCGGACCCTGGTCCCTGGCTGTCCGATGCGAACTTGGCGACATGGTCGAGCAATGTGAATCCGACCTTAAAAGGCTCAGAGGAGGGGAAGGTACAGACCAAGCGAGCCTTGATCTTTGCTCCCGTTTGATACTTCTTGACCAGGTCTTCCTTTCCTGCATTCGCCCCAGACTGAACGAAGTCCACCGTCGCGTCCAACATGCCCATGATCTTTCCAACCATTCCAGTCGATGTCACCTCCGTCAAGAGGATTTCTGCGGCAGTACCGGGGAGAAATGAGTTAATCGTGGGGGCGTTGGTGAGGTAGTGCGACTTCTTGATGGAGCCAGTGGTCTGAAGATTAGCCGACAACTTGATGACGCTGCCGTTAGCGTTCTGACCCGTCACCATACACAAGAAGACCGAGCCTTCTTTGATAGTAGAGATATCCGTCTTGGGGTCAATTTCCTTCGAGGACATGAATCCCCTGACCTCAGCACCCTCGATACCCAGATCCATAACCAGACCGTGATCTTCCACGCTGACAACGGAAGCTTGAACTGCGGTATTGGCGATGAGATCCGATTTCGAGAGACCTGCGTTTGCCTGTCGTGGGTCGACGGAAAGCTCTATGCGACGCCTATTCTTGGCACTGGCGTCGGCCGCATTACTTCCAACAGAGACAACGTTTGCCCGCAGATATTGTCCCAGGTAAAAGTATTTGTGAAGATCCAGGGATTTGCCCTCCTCGTCCTCCTCATCCTCTTCATCCTCCTTGTCGCTATCGTCCTCCTTAAGGAGTTTCTCAATTTTCTCGTCCAGAACCCGCGACACTGAGGTTAGGGGCACATAACCGGTAAGGTTATTGGGCAACGAAATACCGATGTTGTGAACGCTGATACTCGAAACTTGACCGAGGACCATACTACCGGGTACAAGTCGCTGCTTTTGTGAGCGAACAAGTTTCATAGGCTAACGACAATACTTGCTTACCTTGAAGTTGAGACCCTCAATCCGAATACCTTTCTCGTTCGCATCCTTCTCTTGCTTCTTTCCCTTCACCTTCTTCTTTCGAGACTTCTGAGTGGCGGTCGCAGTAGTCTCACCGGCATCTTCCATATCCGTATCCTGCTCAAATTCGTCATCGTCAAATTTTCTTGAAGAAGGCTTGGACCCCTTCTGCTCGAAGAGGACGTCTTTCGTGGCTTGGATCTGGATTTGCTTTCGTTCCAGAGGCGTCAGCACGCTGCCACCACCACGAGGGAAGGATGGCTCGTCGTCGCGCAGCACTGAGAGCTCGGAGGCTTTTGGCGCATCCGAGGCATTTTTCTGTTTCTTTTCTGCGTTGCGATCCTCTGCGCCCACTCTGACGCGCTTCTGAGGTTGACGGGTAGATACCTCCTCAGCGGCATTACCCTTGCGCTTAATGGGAGCCATAATGAATTTGAAAATGAAGGAAAAGGACTGAATGAGCTGCTCCAAAGCTCCCAGTCCAAATAGTTTGACCGGCGGACTTGCAGACGAAAAATTAAAAATTTTGGACGGAAAAGCCGATGATGGGGAACACCGCCTGCCATATCGGGACCGACCTCCCACCCCATTAGGGATGTTGACCGCCTGCCGTGAGGGGAAGCGCGCGTCACGAAAAAGGCACGTCGACACGAGAAAAAAGGACTTAAAGTGGAACTATGATTACTTGCTCGCTGGGCCAGCCTTCATTCTCCAGCCCAGGTCCACCCACTCCCCAGTTCGATGCTTCTTCTCATCATTCTTCTCTTCTTTTCCCTGTCCATCTCATAGCATGTCTGTGGGCCACAATGGACAGCTATCATGATCTCCCTGAAGTACCTCGGTCGGAGCCTGTTTTCCCTCCCTCATCACAGGAGATTCCTTCCTCCCCACCCTCAATAGCCTCCGATGTTGGATTCCGTCGCAAGCCCAGAAAGCCTCCTCCTGTCACTCCACGCTCATTCAAGAGGTTCTTCACTCCTCGGTCTATGCTGAATAGCGGCAACAATACCAACAATGCGAACTCAGTCAGGACTAACCGTCAGGCCCTGAAGACACTTAGCTCCCCTGCGGTCAATCGGCTGGGTCCGGCCTTTACCAAGACATTGAAGGCCATTGAAAACAGATCCGTTTCTCCCGAATTAGTACGGACTCCCAGCAAGAGACGGAAGCTCTCCTTTTCATCTATTGGCTCGTCTCTTCAATCATCGCCCCTCAAAGAAGTCCATGTTCGGGGGTCAATCAAATACGATCAAGAGCTAGCCGCCCCGGTCCGGAAGATCGCGTTGAATGTGAGCAGCATACCGGAGCATGAGCCCAAGCTTGACACGTTCACCTCCAAGCCTCCTCGCCATGTCTCACCAGTCCGTCGGTCACGGGCTCTACAAACATCGGGCGCGCTACACATGCGCAGTGTATTGGGGAATCGCGCAAATCGAGTTACCGTGCGAGCGAACTCCGGAGCTAGTATGCGATTCTGTTATCAGATAGGTCTTCACTTGTTCTAACTTCTTCAAGGCTGGCAGGAATTGACCTCGAACTTCTACTCCCGCCCGGATGATAGTCACAATTGTGCTAGTGTCGCTGGTGATCGCTATGTTCTTCCGTTCTGTGCGGCGTCCTGCAACAGTGAGGGACCCTACTTGAACATAATAATGAAGCTGTGTATACTGACGGATTTGCAGCCAATAGTCTTGTTGCTGTGGGCGACGAGGAAGGTGGCATCAGATTACTGGATTCTGCTAAAGACGACAAGAACGGATTCTCGCAAGCATACCTTACCTTCCGTCCCCACATGAACTCGATCATGGACCTAGAATTTTCGTCCGATGATCTACTGCTCGCAACAGCTTCCGGGGACCAGACTGCGCTAGTCGTCGACATGACTACACAAACACCGATATATTGTCTTTCGAACCACGTCTCCTCCGTCAAGCGAGTTCAATTCCAACCGGCGGCCAACAACAAAGTCCTAGCAACTTGTAGTCGAGACGGCAATGTGAACATCTGGGATCTTCGATGCAAAGGCTTCGATAAGCCGTGCTTGCAAGTACAGTGTTCCCTTGAATCTGAGTCCGAACCCACTACTTCGCCTATCTCATCCAAAACGACGTTCCCTCAAGTCATGAACACCATCCATGGCGCGCATGCTTGGATGCCACAAACTGCCGCAATGTCGGGAGCAGAACCGCAAACCCGCCGCTCCGATATTACTGTGACTTCGCTGGCCTTCCTTCCTCCTGGGCGCGAAAACTTGTTTGTCACCGCTTCCGAAGCCAATGCCTGCGTACGATTATGGGACATTCGCACGACACATCACAACCGTCGTAACCGGCCAGTCCTCCCTCTCTCTACTACTCGGGAGCCTGAAAGCCACGCCAAATACCGACGCTTTGGCCTGACGTCGATCACACTCGGCGGAGACGGCTCCCGACTTTATACACTATGCCGCGACGGCACCGTTTATACATACTCCACCTCTCACCTAGTGCTCGGCAATGCGCCCGAGCTTTCCCTCAACAATGATCGCCCACGCCGCTCAGGTGGCTCCGACAAAGAAGGCCTCGGCCCGCTTTATGGCTTCCGCCACTCCCGTCTTCAGGTCTCTTCCTTTTACGTGAAAATCGGAGTGCGTAAAGCCGCCGGTGACAAACCCGAAATGCTAGCCGTCGGAAGCAGTGACCGCTGCGCGGTCCTTTTCCCCACCGACGAGAGATTCCTCTCAACCTCATCCGCCAGTTCTACCGCCGCAGAGACCGACTCACTGCCCGACACCCCATTCTCTACTCGCTCCGGGCGTCTTCGCCGTACGAACTCAGGGGTCGGTCTATCCGGCCGATTGGAAGACACCATCCCGATCTACCAATCCGGCACCCCTCTCATCGAGGGCCACGCCAAAGAAGTCTCTGCTGTATCTTGGACGGCTGATGGCGAACTTGTCACCGTCAGCGATGACTACAGCGCCCGATGCTGGCGCGAGGGCTCCGAAGCTCGGGACCTACGCGCAAGCGGGGAGACGGAGGGCAAACGATGGCGCTGCGGCTGGGCGCAAACGACCGACTCGTATGATGACGAAGATGAATGATTTTCTTTGGTCTGCTTTCTCTTTTCCGGCGCTTTTTACCCCATGTTTTATCCTCATAATTCTCGGTGTCAGCATCCTGTGGCGTTTGTGTCCCGTTTCTATATCAATGTTTGTGCTTTAGCGGGTGTTTTGTGTTATTTTCGTCTGTTTAGTCCTGTACGCAGAGAACTGGTTGTGATGGTGTTATTCTATTTAGGTGGGTTGCTGCAAAGCAGAGAACAAGAGTTGTGTCTAGTTACTTGAGAGGTAGAACTGAATCTGCCACAAATAGTGAGGTGAAGCTATCAAATATCCGATTCATATTATAGATCATGTTATGTGCACTTTACCGCAGTAAGAAGGTATTCACAGGAATTCCTTAGAGGAACCACTAATCAATCACTGCCCTGAGTGATCTACATGCTACGAGCATGAGGACATGACAAAAGTGGTACAACTAATGTATTTCATATCTCGATTATACTTTTCCTCTCCCTAAGTATCTCAAACCCCATACGGGAAACAGGAAAAGATGGAAATGGCGCAGGGGCATGACTATCACTTCCAAAACTTGTTTTTTTCTTAGTGACCGTGACCATCGTCCTCCTTTCTCTCCGGGTCCAACTTGATCATGGTATCAATACGCATGATGGCAATGCAAGCTTCGACGGCACTCTTCAGCTGCTTGATCTTGCCCATGCTGGGTTCCAGGACACCGGCCTTGAGAGTGTCATGGACACGACCCTTGGTGAGGTCGAGACCATAGTTGCGGTAGGTCTTCTTCTTGGCGATGGCCTTCTCCTCCTCGTTGGCATCACCGTCCTGCACACGCTGCGAAAGAGCATGTCGGACACGGAGCTGAGCAACAAGCTCGGATGAGTCCTTGGCGGCGTTCACTGCCAAGGTCTTCGGGACGATCAGGAGGGATTGGGCGAATTCGCCGATGGCGAGTTGCTCGCGAGAGCCCTGCAACATATGGTTAGCCGCTTATCTCTCTCTATTCTTGGTTGAACGGAGGGGTGGTAGACAACATACAACTGTGACTGCGAACTCCTCGAGATAAATGTGAAGAGCCGTCTCGACGGCACCACCACCGGGGACAATGCTACCGCTCTCCAAAGTCCGCTTGACGGCGCACAGGGAGTCGTGCACCGAACGCTCCATCTCATCCAGGGTGAAATCGTTGGGGCCCCGCAGGATGATCGAAGCCGAAGTGTGTACCTTGGTGCCCTTGACAAGGATGCACTCGTCATCGGATATCCGCTCCTGCACGACTTCCTCTGCGTAACCCAAATTCGAGGCCTCGAACTTCTCATCACCGTTCAAGTCTGACAGGGTGCTAACCAAGGTGGCACCGGTAGCCTTGGCGATCCGGCGAAGATCCTCCTTCTTGCAACGACGGACAGCCATAGCACCTCTCTCGACGAACAGTTTAAGGACCATATCGTCAATACCCTTGGTGGTGAGGACGACATTGGCTCCGGACTTGAGAATCATCTCGACACGCTCAAGGACGATGCCGGCTTCTCTCTCACGGATCTTCTCCAGCTGATCGGGATCGTCGACTGTGATCTGAACACCAAGCTTCATTCTCTCCTTCTGCAAGTTCATATCCAAGCAGGCAATCTTCGCATCGGTTATCCGAGTCTTCATGGCCTGGGAGGCGACAGTGCAGTTGAGGGCATAGCCGTTGACAAGGACCGACTCCTTACTGCTCTTACCGTGTGCCTTCAAAAGGTTAACTGCCTTGACGGGGTACTTGACCTCGTTTCTCTGGTTGGTCGTCTTGACCGCCAGCATGGCGTCAACGACCATGTTGGCAAAGAAATCGCCGTCTGCGCCGATGATCTTGCTGGACATGGAAGTCTTCGCGATGCTAACCAGGCTGTCCTTTCCAAGGGCGTCAACCTTCGTAGTGATGTTCTCGTTCATGTACTTGACGGCTTCTCTGAGGGCGAGTCTGTAACCGTTGATGATGGTGGTGGGATGTATGCGGTTCTTCATCAATTCGTTGCCTCGTCGCAGGAGCTCTGCAGCAATCAGAACGACCGACGTGGTACCATCACCGACCTAGACAGATATCAGCGTGGTTGTTCTCCCCCCACTAAACGAGACGTGCAAACGGCGGGACCGACCTCCTTATCCTGTTGTTGAGCCAGGTCGACGAGGATTTTCCCGGCGGGGTGCTCGATATCGAGAAGACTGAGAATGGTCGCACCGTCGTTGGTCACCGTGACATCCTAGAGAAGAGTCAGGAAGCTGTTTGGGGGGGGGGGGTGCGGGGTCTTGATGTTATGCATACACCGATGTCATCCACCATCATCTTGTCCAAGCCGGAGGGGCCAAAGGAGCTCTTGACGACATTTGCGATCGCCTGCGTGGCGAGAACTGCGAGTACAAGTCAGGATGCATCCTCCTGAATCGATGCTTCGTGTGATCACAAACCGTTCTGCTCTCGTACATCGGCACCGGTGATTTTCTGCCCACCCAAGACTGTGCGAGTCCGTAATCAGTTTCCATGAGGTCCAGGGGAACATTTGAAAATTGAAACTCACAAAGCGTGTCCGCATTCCGCGGAGCCTCGAAGATGCCTGCCATGTTTGTGTAACAGACAAATGATATGGAAGAGGTGACAAGAGAAAAAGAAAGAAGCACCGACAGCAACAAAAGTGCTTTTGCGTTTGCTTCACTTTTCGGCGGCGGCTGCTGCTTTGCTGCTGCGTCTTGCGCTAAAAGTTCTGCCGGGGTCCAGGCGGTGAGGAAGCGCAAAGGAAGAACATCCCACTTCTGAAGATTGACTCAGAACCCCTCCTCCACGGCCCCTCCCCATCTTCGGTCCTTTCTTTCCTTCTCGTCTGCATTTTCGAGTTTGGCCCTTCAATCTCCCTCTTCCTCAAACTCCAAAATGTCCAGTCAAGCCCCCGCTGACGCTGCGGTTCCCGCCGAATCGGCGGCCGCTCAAACCTTGCCTGACCGCACCCAGGCCCCCGCCGATGCCGCTCCCCAGGCCCAGGGTGAGGTCTCCAAGAACGCCGCGAAGAAGGCTGCCAAGTTGGCCAAGCTGGCTGCCGACAAGGCGGATAAGAAGGCCGAGAAGGCCGCCAACAAGGGTATTGGCAAGCAGGAGGCTAAGAAGCCTGCTACCAAGGCCCCCAAGAAGAAGATCGAGGGTGCCGCTCTCATCGGTATCGATGTCTCCAAGGAGGAAGACTTCCCCAGTTGGTACCAGCAGGTCTTGACCAAGGGTGACATGCTCGACTACTACGATGTCTCCGGATGCTTCATCCTCAAGGTAGGTTACTTCTTGCCTGCGGAATTGGGGTCGTACTCGTACTAATCTTTGCGCTAGCCTGCTTCCTACTCGATCTGGGAGGAAATTCAGAACTGGTTCAATGGACACATCAAGAAGATGGGTGTCAAGAACTGCTCCTTTCCTCTGTTCGTCTCTGAGGATGTTCTCCAACGGGAGAAGGATCACATCGAGGGTTTCGCGGCCGAGGTCGCCTGGGTCACCCATGCGTATGCACATCTCCTTCCTTATCTTCGGTCGCGTGATGTCTAAACTGATACTGATCCGTCCCTATACTGCAGCGGTTCCACCCCTCTCGAGAAGAAGATTGCCATTCGTCCCACCTCTGAGACTGTCATGTACCCCTACTACGCCAAGTGGATCAGAAGTCACCGTGACCTTCCCCTGAAGCTGAACCAGTGGAACTCCGTCGTTCGTTGGGAGTTCAAGCACCCTCAGCCTTTCCTGAGAACCAGAGAATTCTTGTGGCAGGAGGGTCACACTGCCCATCTGACCCAGGACAAGGCCCATGAGGAGGTCATGCAGATCCTCGATCTTTACGCTCGCATCTACGAGGAACTCTTGGCCGTCCCCGTCGTCAAGGGCCAGAAGACCGAGAAGGAGAAGTTCGCCGGTGGTCTCTACACCACCACTGTTGAAGGCTACATCCCCGCCACTGGCCGTGGTATCCAGGGTGGTACCTCCCACGGTCTTGGCCAGAACTTCAGTAAGATGTTCGGCATCACCGTCGAGGATCCCTCTGCCAAGGGCGACGAAAAGAAGCCCCCCATCCACGTCTGGCAGAACTCCTGGGGTCTGTCGACCCGTACTCTGGGTGTCATGGTGATGATCCACAGTGACAACCGCGGTCTGGTCCTCCCTCCCCGCGTGGCCGAGACCCAGACCGTCATCGTCCCCGTCGGTATCACCGCCAAGACCACCGATGAAGAGCGCAGCAAGCTCTATGCCGAGATTGACCGCCTGACCTCCGTCCTTCAGGATGCCGGCGTCCGCGCCATCTCCGACCTCCGTGAGGGCTACTCCCCTGGCTGGAAGTTCAATGAGTGGGAGCTGCGTGGTGTGCCCGTCCGCATCGAGTTCGGCCCCGGTGAGATGGCTGGTGGCTTCGTGACCGCCGCCCGCCGTGATGTCCCCGGCAAGGACGGCAAGGCCCCCATCCAGATTGCTGAGCTCGCGACCGCCGTGCCCGCTCTCCTCGAGACCATCCAAAAGGACCTGTACAACCGCGCCGACAACGAGTACCGCTCGCACCGCAAGCTCATCACCAACTGGGACGACTTCACACCCGCTCTCAACGACAAGAACATCTGCATCATCCCCCACTGCTTGACCGAGGAGTGCGAGGACCAGATCAAGGAGATGAGCGCCCGCAAGGCTGAGGAGGACTCCGGCGAGGCTGAGGACGCCCGCGCCCCCAGCATGGGCGCCAAGTCCCTGTGTATTCCCTTCGACCAGCCCGAGGGTATCGTCCCCGGAGAGACTAAGTGCACTAACCCCAAGTGTACCCGTTTCGCCGAGAAATGGTGCATGTTCGGCCGTAAGTTTTCTATTCCCTTGTTACTTCTACCGCATTTCAGTCTTGCTAACGTTACGATTTCCTATCCAGGCTCCTACTAAGCAAGTCAACCCATCATATCCTCAAATCTTCTCTCTTCTAAGGTTCTTGCGACCATGTGCGGACCCAGAAGTGGCTTTTATTATCTCCGATTCTATGTGCATATCCTCCATCTTATCTTCGTACTATGACTGTTATGACTTTGATTTCCCTGCCATTACAGTTTTCGTGTTGTGTGTCTGTGTGTGTCTGTAAGAACGTCCGGAGTGGTTTTAGGTGGGGTTTTTGGAGAAAGAGGCAAGAAAGCGTGTTGTTGGGGAATTTTCTTTTTCTTTATTTCAAGAAGAATTTAAAGACGTTTCTAGAGATCCTTGCCTTTGGCTTACATGAGATACCTTCCGAATGCGCACTGTGCTATCCGAACTTGAAGTGTGGAGATGGCAGAAGAGGTTGACGGATTCTTTCCTGTGGTCTACTTAACTGGTTTACGGGGAATATAAGAAAGGGGCATATACGGCTACTGTGGTAGACGGACAAAATTCAATGACTAGTACTTGACGTTCATGATAGCACAAATGTGGTATTGTGATTGAGGAGCAAGGGAGAAGGACATGAGACTTGAGTGAAAATAGTGAGTAAAAAGTGATGGCTGCGCTAAATGCCAGAAACAAATGAAGGATAGGTGGTTGTACAATGTGTGGAGGGAGGGGTAGGAAGATATCTTCAGCAATGGGTCAAGGAATGAATGTGTAGCAACAAGTTAGCTTTTCTGCGATCGTCAAAATGATCATGATCCGCAACTCGTTCGTCGTCATCTTGTTTCTCTTCAAAAAGGAATGTCCGATGTGTATGAAAGGAAAGGTGTATGGAGGAGTGGATGATGAGCAGATGTGCATGGGGAGGGTATCATGAAACGATCTCATCTGGAAGTACAAGGTGTAACTAAAATGAATGGATGGAGTACGGTAGGTCTGAGCACCACAGTAGTCGATTTTTGATTATCGAGGAAGGAAGAACGCAGCTGAACACAGCTATTTCACGTTCGAAGTGCTGACAGGGCGCGGCCAGCCCAGGACTCGGTTGGGGCTTTTATGCACAGGGGACCCCGCTCCTGCAGAGTCGTAGTCGACCCCTTGAATGCGCACCTCCGGCGTTTCGAGGCTGGGAAGCTGAATGATTTCCTCGTCGCTCTCGTCGTCGGAGAAGCTGGATCGGGATCCTTGAAGGGAATCCGAACCCTGAGCGCGCATGTAGAGGATGGAGGGCGAGGGCCGACAATGCTCCTCAGCTTTCTCGCGCCAGAGGGACGGAGTTGATGTGGACTGACTCGCGATCCCTGCGGACAAGCGACTGCTGACCTCCTTTTTCGAGGGGTTAATCGCGGAGCTAGATGCACGTGTCTCACTCTCGGAGTGGAGAAGGAGATCCATATAGGTCATAGGCATCTCAAGCTCCTCCTCGGTGTTTTCCTCATTGGCATCCGCCTTATCCAAGACTTGATTCGATGGTAAAGGGGCATCGGTGTGCCTCCGTCGACTAGCAACGCCTTCTGGAGTCTGAAACTTGGCCGTCGTCGACGGCACGCTAGTTGAAATGCTCCTACATTGCTCCGAGTTGCGTTTGTGTCTCCTAAAGGAGCTCTTTCGGATTAGCTTAAGGAGCTGGCCTTCTTTCGCGCTGGCGGGGCCTCTTTCAGAGCCGAGTTTTGGGTATAGCGGCACGCTGAACCCCCGATCGAACGACTCCTGAGAAGGAGAAGGGGTCGCTGATCCTTCTGTCTCAGAGAAAGTCAGGCGTTTGAAGGCGTCGTGTGAATTGATCTCTCGGACGATTGCATCTTGAAGGGTTTCCAAAGTCGGATGAAGGGTAACCACTGGCGGGGACGTATAAGCCTGTCGAAACATGTCCATGATTTCCGCAACCTTCTCCGTGGCAGGAGGCAGAGGCGAGACTGCTGTAGGTGAACCCACTGGCAAAGGGCTGTTCATGAACTCTGCAATGCTCGGGTGCTGGGTTGACTCGGCAGTTTTGGGAGTCGGAGGCTGCATGGCGCGATGTGTGGCTCTTGTATTGGGGTTTCTTCGAGCCGCCAATTCTATGTTGATAGAAAGATCTCGGACATTCTTCTTAGA
Source organism: Aspergillus saccharolyticus JOP 1030-1 (assembly GCF_003184585.1). NCBI lineage: Eukaryota > Fungi > Ascomycota > Eurotiomycetes > Eurotiales > Aspergillaceae > Aspergillus > Aspergillus saccharolyticus. The sequence goes on along the minus strand of NW_020290633.1, from coordinate 368,060 downwards.
ATGTCTGCGAGAAGATGCTGAGTGACATTGATCACTCGACTTCGAGGTGGAGCCGCAGACTCCTTGTGCTGAATCCTCATCACTCAGGGTTTGGTCGTGACTGATCGATAGTGGTATAGTAGGACTGTCTGGAAGAGGGGTATTACTCCATCTGTTGCCTTGCTTGTGAGCTGGTGGCACACCCAGGTAACCATTGTCGGGAGTTGGGGGCTCTGTATCAGAAGTTCGAGGACGCTCGCCCGCTAGATCAGGCGCCGATCTCTGAGAGCGCAAACAACTTCTCTGGAAGCTCATTTCATTTGAAGACTTTGGACGATCATCGCGCGGAGAACACTCTGTATTAGCGAAACCCTCAGGGGTAGTAGCTTTTACCCGACCTTCCCTTGCCCGCAAACGAGGCCAATGTTTCGTGGAATTTTCGCTTTGGACAGTTGATCGCAGAGGCAAGCCATGTGCTGAATGAGATCGTGTACTTGCGCTGCGTGTGAGAGAACGGCCGCTTCTTCCCGTCCTATTTCTTGCTACATCTCCTTGATAGGAAATTGGACGAGGAAACACCACCTTAGGAAGGAACGTTCCTTTAAGAAAAAAAGCCATGTTTCTTTCCGCGATGTCCTCATTGTAAGGTGTGATGGGCGACAGGGAAGTAGGGCATTGAATATGGTACCGATGCGAAGTGAAGAGAGCATCAAGTAAGTCGACATGTCGGGGGATTTTGTCCGGGAGCTGACTTGAACGGTGCGAGGATGTTGGCCGAGAATAAGGTGATGAGGGGCGTAACTCGGAGATGACCTGGGTGGTTGTTGCCTCAAAAGCTGCAGCGGAATGGTAGACATTGGCCGACGTCCTTGTCCGATTACCTCGACCGTCTTGATTTAAAGCTGGCGACTTCTCTGCGTGTTTCTCTGCGTGAAAAAATCGTTTGAGAGACGCCATGGCGGTGTTGACGGATATTCGTGGACGTTTACAAAGTCGTCCACATGTGAGATTTGCATCAACCCCTAGCCAACAAAATCCGGAGCTGGAGCAATGGTAGTCAAGCTGATAAGGAATCGTTAAGTTGACGATTATGTTCCAGTTTAAGATTTATAGCATGTCTAGCAGATACTGAAGGACAAAAGCAGACTCAACATGCTCGGACACGGAACGTGTGACGGGATGAGGAACAATGAAAAGAGACCCAAGTTAATGAGGAGGGAAGAGCTGAATAAAGGAATTCAGTGTGGTGGCTGCTGCCCCATCTGCAGATCTCATATTTGCTCTTGCCGACATCAGGGGCAGAAGTGGTCCAGGTCCCAGCGATGGAGCCTGCGAATGGTGGACACAGCCAGATTCGGAAGAGAGATCTGGTGGGACATCAGTAGTTATAGGATGTGCATTAATCCTTAATTCGCATACCTGCGAGGCGCAGAAGTGACGCCACAGTCAAGGACACGCCTGTATGTTTCTTGCAAACCATACCTGTCCGGCGCATGCTTTGCGCAAAAGCAGTTCAATCCAGAGCTCCCCTGTTGTGAGCCCTAGGTCCTGCCAACGTCATAAATTAACCTAAAAGCTAGAATCTTTCCCCTAGTTGAGGGAGAGGTCATTTAAAATTTAGATTTGCGTCGTGCCGGCCTTACCGCCGTACTAGTTAGATGGGAATGCCAATCTTAGCAACACTCCTGAGACTGTGGCAGACCGGCAGCCTGACCAGCCGAACTCTACTTTCTTTGAGGACGGCAATCAGCCTATCAGAGATCGGTGGATCATTCGCCGAGAGGAGTCCGATTGCATAACATGGATGCTCTCTCTAAATGGAGGCCGAGGAATTTTGTCGGCTAGAAAGCCGTTTTTAGACAGGTTGGAGCCAGTCAGAAGGCGATAAAGCGGCGCGGGATGGAACCACGAACTCCCCATCGAAGAAGCGGGTCTCGCCCGAAGGAACGTGCTATTCGTTGCCTATCATTGGCCATAACGGGCAGCGGATCGTCAATAGACAACAAACGGCGCAGACACAGAGTGGAGCTGATTTTGCCAGCCGAGCACTAGAGTCCTTGAAATTGCCCCATTGCGATACTGATTGACAGGGGCAGAACCGCTGACTGCCGGGGGTGAGCCGGTGTCAAGTGGTCAAGAAATGTTGGGTGGACCGATCGGAAGCAAGAAGAAAATTGGATGGGATTTTGACAGAAACGGCGTGGGAGTCTAACTGCAGTGGCACTTTGAGGCTTTGAGCACTTCGATCAAGGTGGTTTTGCGGATGTTCTCCGTATCTGCGGAGAGAGTGCCTCAATTGGCAGGCCAGTCCACCAAGTCCCAACCATTTGAAACACCGATCGCGGAAGCACTAATCTTGATTACGCTTGATGAAAAGAGTCAATTGCCATGTCGCAAAACTGAGCAGGGGAAGTGGCAAATGGGCTTTTTCCTTTGGAGTGAACGATGGAGTCCTCTACACATACCAGTCGGTCATCCTTTTACACTGTGCATGCAGTTATGTGGTCGTTCGGCCATATACACTGTGGCGGGCCGATGCATAAGACATGTACATACATCGCATAAGGCTGAAAAGAAAGCTGCTTGAGCTTAGCAAAGGCTTTGCTTGAATCTTGTTGTTAGCATTTCGGCGCAGTCGTCTTCCACTGTAGACTCGCGCTCAAGGCTCCGAGATGTTAGGCCATGTCAGAGTAAATCCGACCCTAGTGTGGCCTGATCAAAATTCACGAGCGGTAGAGGATCCTCGAACAGATTGTTGGTTGCACTCTCTTCAACAACCCAGGATAAATTGGTCCAATGCCAGTCAGTAGCCAACGGCATGTTGTCATAGACGTGAGTTTCTGCGTAGGTAGGGGTTTGCTCTTGTCCAGATGGGAACGCCTGTGCTTGCGACCCCGATGATGAAGGGCTAGCAGACATCTCTCGAAAGGACTGAACATTGGCTTCAGGACAAGCAGAAGCCATATTTCGGCGAATATGAATCTTTCCAAGCAAAGGAGCGTTTAGTGTCAGCTCTTGACTACCAGCCCCGAGGTCTTCTCTACTCAACAGCTCTTTGAGAGCGCACAAGGTATGCATCCCATGTTCGGCGAAGTCAGTACTAGCTTTATCCTTCGACTTCTCTCGCAGGAGCTCGATGACCTGAGACACGGTAGTCTGAAGCTGACCTCTGTCAATCTGAATGCTGTACCTTTTCATGCAAGGCCAGCTGTGTGACATGAGGAGCAGGATCACCGTCGCTGTGAAGGCCTGCAAGTCTAAGATACGAGATATGAAAATTCCAGAATGCAGCCTTCGGCGGACAAACAGATAGCGCTCTACGACGGATGTTGACTCGTCCATACAAGCGAGCCGGTTGTACAAATATTCCGTACCGCAATCCTGTCGCAGAGCTAGCGGGAGATGCGCTCTCATGACCACGTAGTGATGAACCAGCTGTATGATGTGATCCGCTCGCAGGTTCTCAATTTTGTTGTGCACCCACCACGATGCTGGTGTTCGGGATGCAAGCTCTCCCGCTTCTCTGGCAATCTCTAAGGCTAACGTGCTTGGTTTTATGTCTGGTTCGTGCGTCACGTTCATATCTTCAAGCTCATGAATCCGAGCAGCTATTCCTGCTAGCTGACTGAGGTAGACACGTGGCTGAACAGCCCCGTCCACCACAAGTTCAGTAGAGGTTGTTTGGCGGTACCGGAGTGTATCAGGGCGTATGTTCATCATCATCCCCAATATCCGATCGACGCCGCAAATGGATTCCCAGAGTTGTGCTTTCCGGGCCAGAATGTCATTGCTAGCCTGAGCACTCGAACCTTTGAGACGAAAAAGCTGGACTGTTTTTGGTAACCCCGTGAGCTCGGCAAGCGCAACAATGTGCCGCAGTCGAACCCAAGCTTTCTGGAAATTACCGTAGCCGATTTGGCTAGACTTCTGTTAGCTACTCTACGGCCAGAAAAGGATTCATAGTTCCAGAGGAGATTAATGCGCCAGACATGGCCAAGGGAGGGGTAGTATGAGCTCACAGTCGAGCGAAATGCAGGGCCATTCCAAGCCCCTCAAGCGTACCTACTACCCTATCATGAATAAGGATTGTCGTCTCAACTGCATCCGACACAGCGTGCGAGAACGCTAGCTGTTTCTGCATTACTCGGTTATCGTACGCGGGAATGGTAGGCCGCTGGGAAACTTGAAGAGCTGTGATAGCCACCTCCAAGAGCCACGTAGCCAGGCGAATGACGTCCACATTTGGCTGGCTGACCTCCACGTAATTGCCCATCAGCTCGCACTGCGATTTCGCTGCGAATGGCTGAGGAAGAATCAACTCTAGCAATTGAAGCCAATCGTAAGTATGCATCGTGATGTTTTTTGCTTCCTCCCACGAAGGGATCAATTTCTGGAGTGCAGGCCGCGCCACCTCGAGCAGATGTGCGCAGGCTTTGGCTTTTCGTTCTTGTTGCTGCCTAGTACGTCGATCCATATCGACACTAAGCCAGGGGTTTTGGAAGAGTGACCGTAGATGGGCAGGCTCCTCTGCATCAATAAGATCCGTGGCACTCGAATCTCCTTCCGAGTCCTCTCCATCCAAGTGCGTTGTGTCGAAGTTGTGATCACCGATACCTTTACTATGGGTCAAGCTTTCATCATGTCGAAGCTTTCTCTCAAGGTTGCCAAGGGTCTTGGTCAACTGTGATACTTGGGCCTCAAGCTGAGTGATCCGTAATCGCGACGGAAGCCGCTGTGTCTGACGCTGGCGAGAACTCGCGGTCTGGGCGATGCATACGACTCGCCTTTCCTGACACTGTCGACACTCGAGCGCATCATCAGGGATTCGCACGCAGCGAACTTTGCGTCGCCGACCTGTATGGATGGATTAGCGGCATATGTCAACAGATAGAGTCGCCTGGAGCATACATTCTGTGCAGCTCTTGGCGGCATTCTTTGGCGTGGCACGCAAGGATTCCATTCGAGCGTTTGACATGAGTCAGTGATAAGTGGAGACTTTATCACGTATTACTCGTAGAAACAACTCGTGCACCGGCAGGAAAATGATGTGTGCAGACGGGTATGTGAGGGAGCAGTAAGAAAGAGAGAGAGAGAGAGAGAGCGAGCACAAGGCAGAGGAAGGAACGGAGCGGTGATCGACCGTCGGAGCCGATTTCGGCTCCGCGGAAGCTAAATGGACCCTGAATTTCCGAAGGAAGGAACGGTACACTTTTTCTAACACTGTAAAACACTATAACTAAGCCAAGTATTGCCTCTGTCATCTCGGACTCGCGTCTTTGGATCGCCGATTTGGCGTTCATTTCTTCCACACCCAGTGGATGATGAGTCGTCTTATAAGCGGGTAAGCAGCAGATTTTCTTCATCTCTTTACATCTCTCATGTGCAACTACGATACCTTGAATAGCGCTTTGATATGTTGTCTAACTCTCTCACGAAGCGCGGAGGCCCCTATCCGGCCACTACAGCTGGCATGGGAGGCTCGCCCACCATTGTCCCCGATATCCCGGTGTGCGCTGTCTTCATGTGTCTCTACATCGGGTTTGCAGCGACCAACATGACAATTTTCCAAAAGAACCGTCGCCGAAAGCACAAGTTCCTACCCTCCGGAATGTTATTTGGGTTCTGCATGGCACGCATCACGACCTTGATCCTCCGCATTGTCTGGGCCACACGACGCCGAAATGTCCGACTTGCCATTGCTGCCCAGATCTTGGTGAATGCTGGCGTCTTGCTCATCTACATCATCAATCTGATTCTCAGCCAACGGATCCTGCGTGCAATGCAGCCGCGATGGGGCTGGCATCCTGTTATCCGCAACGGAACGAGAATTCTCTACGGCCTCATCGGGGGAGCGCTCGCTATGGTGATCACATCCACCGTCGTCTCAATGTATACCCTGAACCCCGACACGCATGCCTCCTGCCTTGACGTGCAGCGGGCGGGCCTAACCTATCTTCTGGTCTTCACCTGCGTTCCACTGCTCCAAATCGCGCTGGCGGTCCTACTCCCCCGCTCTGACCAGGAGGAGACGTTTGGAGAGGGCGCAATGACCAGCAAGATAGTGATCGTGACGGTCTCTGCCTGTGTCTGCATTTTGATCGCCGGCTTCAAAGCGGGAGTCACCTGGAGCCCCCCGCGACCGTTGGCACATCCTGCGTGGTACCATTCCAAGGCTTGCTTCTACGTCTTCAATTTCACCCTGGAGATTCTGCTTCTCTGCTTGTTGACAGGCACTCGCATTGACAAGCGCTTCTTCATCCCGAATGGTTCGACTCGTCCCGGGGACTATTCAAGGTTGATGAAAGAGGCAGAAAGCTGTGGCGGACTGTATCAAGAAACTAAGGATAGTGGTAGTTCGCGTGGTTAAAACTACAAAGTCGAGCTTGGACAGCTAGGGGTGTTATCCTGTTGAGCCGTTTTGTATTGTACCCTACAGAAATAGATGTTCGGAGGACCGTGTTTCAATCCTTTGCCTGTGTCTGTTGGCTAGCATAGACATCCCAATCTCTATACCTTCGAGCTAGAATTCTGAGATGTGCATGAAAATGCCACATCCTATCCAGCACCTCTAGCATACGACGTTTGCCATGAAGCTCGTTCGGTATCATTTTGACATCAATCAACCCAGAAGGTAGCTTTTAGAGCAATTTCAGAATTCTAGATATATTCTCATCTCAGCGGGCTCACTCTTGTGCAGCTGACCATACTTTGCTCGGGGGTTGCCTCTGACTAGCAGAGAGGCTGCTGCGTGGTATGCCCCCATGGGGAGCTAATCGATGTAGGTAAGGCCGCGCTAATGTCTGTTCGCGTATCAGTTCGACCCGAACCTATTCACGATCGAACGATGGTGCCTGGTCCGTATCACCAACATGCCGACAAATTTAAGCATATATTTCCTGCAGGGTCCTGCATGAATCGTTGGCTCCGGTGAGACCGATATAACTAATTGTCCCCTTGGGCTTGGCGTGACCGGAAACGGGATTCATGCATGAGGAATGCGACAAGGGCGTCCATTGCCAGGTGCACAGATCCAAAGCCAGCCTGGCTGCGGAGACACCAGGTAAAGGTCTTCTGCCTTTATGTTACTCATTAGCTGTTCAACACATTGAATGGATTCCATGATCATCAACGATGGGTATGGTAAGGATACTATGCTGCTGGTAGCGTACATGGTGGAAACGCTAAGCACCATTGCCTCCTTGCATTCCTGCAGCACGAGGATCCCTTGCCACATGGACAACTTATCGATAAGCAACACATGCGAGCAGCTCAGAGCGTCATCGTTTCCGGAATCCCCGCTGTGATAAAAGCGTGGGAGTGGTCAGCCCTAAGGGGCCCGGATTCCGATGATGCAGTTCTGCAATCAGCTCCTGCAAGGAGGATCGATAACAGGACCTGCTAAGCTGTGCGGCGTATCCGGATAGTTTCTTTAGCCCAGAACTGGAGAAGGAGAGAGACTGAGACTGAGGTTACATGCGGTTACTTAATGTTCGACGTCAATCAGACCCTTCCGGCGATTGCCTGCTGCTCTCGCCCGCCTCCCTTCCATCCCTTCCGAATCGAGCAGCTACTCAGAGAACAGATTGTGTGGGGTTCTCTCGTCTTCTTCTAACGTACTTCTTCATCCTCCCCAACAACTCCAACTCACCTCTGTGGACTGACCGATTGTATGACGAGCGTGCAGGCTTTCTGAGTAGGTGGATAAGGAATTCGGGGCCGGGGACTTTCGTCAATTGAATTCCTCCGGCATGGAGGATCCCAACCGTGTGCAACATGGATTCGATCCACCCGAGGATGTGCCTCAACGTTGTGAGGACAAACCGTGGGATGAGGACAAAATCTCGAAAGTCGCCTCCTTCGATCATTCTCCGGACAACAGTGTTGGGGAGGGAAAAGTTGACTTGGTCGCCGATAGCGAAAAACAAAAGGTAGCTGAAGGGGCTGCGCACTTTCGACGACTTGGCTGGAAACGCCTGACTGTGGTACTGGTCGTCGAGGCGATTGCCCTTGGGGTCCTCACGCTGCCTACCTCATTTGCAATCCTGGGAATGGTGCCAGGAACGATCTGCTGTGTCGGGGTGGGCGTCGTCGCAATTTATGCCAGCTACCTTGTTGGGGAAACGAAAATCGCACTGCCGGATATTCATCATTACGGGGACGTGGGCACACTGATGCTGGGAAAGTTTGGTAGGGAGCTTTTTGGGGTCATGTTTGTCCTGCAGCTGATCCTTGTGACCGCCTCGTACTGTTTGACTGGTACTATTGCTTTCGACGTTCTGACCGACAATGCGACGTGCTCGATGGTCTTCGGGATCGTTTCGGCCATATTGCTGATGGTCTTGGCCATCATGCCGTCGTTCACCGACGCCGCTGTTCTGGGCTACATTGACTTCGTCTCGATCATGGCAGCAATTATCATCGCCATCATCGCCACAGGCGTCGACGCTGCAAATTCTTCCCACGGACTGGCAGGAGTGAATTGGTCTGCTTGGCCCAGACCCGGCACAACCGTGGCAGACGGGTTCATCGCAGTATCCAACATTGTGTTTGCCTACAGTTTCTCCATGTATCAATTCTCCTTCATGGACGAGATGCACACCCCCCAGGACTATATGAAGTCTATATGGACTTTAGGTGGCCTGGAGATCGTGATCTACTCGCTTGTGGGTGCACTGATCTATGCATTTGTGGGAGTCGACGTGCAGAGTCCAGCATTGCTTTCGATGAGCAGCTTAATGGCCAAGATTGCATTCGGGGTCGCGTTGCCGGTGATATACATTTCAGGCGCCCTCAACAACACGGTCACGGCTCGATATATCCACTTGCGACTGTATGAAAACTCGGTGACCCGCTACATCAACACTCCCAAAGGCTGGATCACATGGCTGATTGTCTTACTGTCCATTACCGTCTGCGCGTGGATCATCTCGGAGGTGATCCCCTTCTTTAACGACCTTCTAGCTCTCAGCTCTGCGTTGTTCGTTTCGGGCTTTGTTCTGTACATCCCTGCTGTGATGTGGTTTCTCTTCCTGCGCAAACGCGAGAGTGACGCTCGCAAACGACTGCTCCACGACATCTGCGCAGCGGTCCTGTTTGCCGTTGGGATTATTGTGCTGGGTGGAGGGACTTATTCTAGCATTGTGGACATCGTAAGTTGTCCTTTTGCGGGCGAGAAATGAATCTGGCTAATGAAGTTATAGAAACGTCAGTTCGACGCCGGGACTGTGAGAGGGGTCTTTACGTGTGCGCCGATGGCTTGACCATTGCCTGCAACGGCTTTGTTCACCTCATGGAGGCTGACAGTACCATTGCGGACCAGAGTATCGTAATGGCAGTGTTTTATACACGCTGTGGCCCTACCATCGAGGCGTTTGAACCTGAATAGTGTCTCTCGAAATCTAGCGAACAGAATTAGCTGCGCCTCTGCCAGAGGATGTATCACGAAGCTTTGTACCGTTTATTCTCGCAAAATCTGTATAGCAGTTAACGAAATACGATACCAATACAAATGTCTTCCACAGTCTTGCATCTTGACTGTGTCTGCAGAATATTCTTCTAACCTCATATGCGCATCCGGAGTTTTTGAACTGTACTCTCAAGTCTGGCCTGTGGCTGGCAGCTCACTCGGGTAAATCTAGGCCATTCAGCTTGTGCATGTTTCAAACAATTCCGTCGCAACGACCAAGTGCTACTAACTCAGACTTTTCAACTTGAGCCATTTTCCAACCTTTTTCCAAGCAATTTTCTCAGGGATTTCAACCATTCTTTCTGTAAATAGTCTATCTATATGAAAATTCCAACCATCCATCTATGAGCCAGATGATCTACAAAATCTATGCAGAGCATGCCAACCAACCATGAAAGAGACCTCCGACTCACCCACAACTACCAACAATAGAACCGTCCTCAACTAACCCAACTCTCAACCTGCTGCATGGGATTCTCATCCTGCGCGAAACTATGCGGCCCGTTCGTCAGCCGCGCGCGGGCCTTCTTCGTGCGCCGCGTGAATAAGTACCACGAGAGAAGCGTGAGAAGCGTGAGCGGCACCGCTATCACCACGAAGATCCAGAATTGGTTTGAGATGGTAAATCCGCCATTTTTCTCATCGCCGCCGTCGAAGTCGAAGAGGTTCATGCCTAGGATGGACTTTTGTGGGTTAGGTTGTGTATGTTCCCGAAGAAATGCAAATACAAAAAAGTTGGAATTGGTGTGGTAGAGGTGGGTAAGCTTCAGGATCTGGAGAGGTGGTGGGGATGGAGGAGGAGTTCTTACCGAGACAAAGCTCGCAGGGAGATAAATCAACGTGACGAGCGTCATGGATTTGACCGTCGAGCTATCGTCGAAGGACTCGGTGCCGAGCTTGAGCATCTGGCTGTTAACCTGGGCAGCTACGTCCTGGTAGTTGAGATTTAGGATGACGGATTGCTGTTTTCATGATCGGATGGGTTGGTCAGTACTGCTCAGGCTGAAGGGTTGGCTGGCATGGATGAACGAGATACAGTGCATACCATATTAGCAATACTTTGGATCTTCTTCTCCAAGACTTGCACACTGTCTACGCAACTAGTCAGGTCTGCCTCCTGCATGAGCAGCTCGACGTCGAGACTGCGGTAGTACCGGCCATCCAGACCATGATATTGATGTAGAATCTCATTGACGCGACGCAGTTGCTGCACGGTACGCAGAGCAACTGTCAGCCAGGCGCATAGCGGCGCCAGCTGATCGCCCAGGGACTGAGGCTTCAAGACAGAGAAGGCTCTTTGGTCGTCTGAGCGCCGCATGCCATAGACTAACGCGGCCTTTTCGCCCAAAGAAAGATTAGCTTCAATGCGTCGGCATCGAGATGTATTGTGCCTAATAACAGTGCTGTACTCTTTGCTGGAGACCAACGTACCGCTTTGTCAATCTTCGCCCCGAGGCTAGCGATATACCACCTCCAATTACTCATATAAGTCGTGAACACAAGACGAGGAAGAATGCTCCAGTCCGCCAGCGCATGGTTGGTCGTGCTTGCTTGCATGAAGGCATCAAGGGCCTGTTGCAGTCTGGATTTGCGTCGAGCACTCAGAATAATCCACAGGTTCTCCGCGTTGGCTGGGTCAATGCGTTGGAAGACTTCGACTTGGCGGATCGTCCAGTCGGGGGCTGTAGCGCTCTTGAGGTCGTCTTCCGGATAGGAGAGTAGGTAGTGGAGATCTAGAGTTACTCCAGAAAAATTGAATCTATCAGCTATCTCTTGCCCCAGTGGAATTCAGGCTTAGGATACACGGGCAACGTACCGATTATTCCATTCGAGTGTCGGAGGATACGCATTGCTCCGCGGCCGGCATCTGCATGTTTGGGTTTATCGCCGAATGTGAGGCAGAGACCGCGAAAAGAACGGTCGATGTCGTATTGGTCAAGGAGGCGGTGGAAGGCGGGTTCTGTGATACCGAGTGGGCAAACGGATTTGGCCGACGAAATCAAACTGGGTAGTCAAGTAGAATTCTTAGAGGGAGATTCGCCACCAACAGACAAGGTACTACTTACACTACTCGAAAGCGTGGCTTGGGGGTCGTCGCGATATGTCGTTCGAAGGCGTCGCTATGGTTGAAATGCAGCTCGGATGGTATAGCTCCTTTGTCAAAGAGGTGGATGTCTGCCTTCTCCGGCTTGGTGACAAAGGCGCGGTCATGGTGGTATGGACGAGTGGATTCATAGTATGAAGGGATGGTGGGGGATAGGAGAGGAACAGCATTCGGCCAGGACTCGGAAAGATTCATGATGACTGCGACTACTAGGTAGGTAGTTTGGTCTTAACGACTGCAAGATGAAGACTCGGCTAGTAAACGAAGCACTAGAACAGATAGCATAGATATAATTCAGAATGGGTGCAGTATGACAAGACCAGGCTGATGCGAGGCACACCCTTCGTCCAGCAGCACTGGTTAGTAACTCCTCAGTTGCCACCAGGCAAGGCAAGGCAGCCCCTCAGCCTCCCATCAGCCACGCTTCGTACCGTACGTAAGAAGTTACTTTCACTACCCAGGCTGTCCGCTACTGCATGTGACTAATCGTCGTCTAGAATGTCCCTGGGGTCATTAGAGGTTAGCAACCGGAGGCCCAATTGAGGAGTCTGGCCGTACTCCAAGTCATCCTGCGGCGCTCAGCCGTATCAGCCAGCCTTGTCTTTGAACTAATCTCCACATGGAGAGTGAGAAGACGAGGTAGGTATGCTTACTGACCCTAGTCACCTCTCGTGGGGCATCGAACACATAGTGTCCATTTTGGAGCTACAGTGCCACGCATCAGATTCCTAGAACTTTGGTTTCCATGCGCAGTTCGTCCAATATGGAGCTGAGAGACTGACCTTGACTTGAATGCGCCTCCCGAATAGTTCGAGGAGCTTGGCTTCTATCTTGGGTCGCTCGATATATCGGACTAAATCCGGTCCAAAACTGTTGCGGACTAATTCTGGCATGCTGTGTATCTGGATCGGTAGATGTGGACAATCGGTTTGGGGGGGGGGGAGAATCTGGGTTGAGGCTGTACACGCACCCTTCGCGAAGAGCGAATGGCTTCGGAATTTATCAGGATACAACTCCCAGCGTGGCAGCATGGGGGATTTTCCGGGGTATTTGTCGTGAGGTGCAGTATTGGTGCCTTCAACGTCAAAGCAATACTACCTATGATGTCGTAGCAGCGTACTGCAATGCCCCTTTTTGGCCACGCAATTGACATGAATTCTCCGACATCCGCCGCTTAAAGCAGCCAAGGACGCCGTGCATTTGTCAATTGCAAGATTGTACTCCGTATTATTACTGTATTAAAGACTATTCATCGCAACCAAATTACTAGTAAATAGACCAGCGAGAAGTTGAAGCTACTTTCCTGCACCTGAGTCCCGCTATAACGATGTTTCTAACTCAAGCCTTGTCTCGAGGGTGACATTGTTTGGTTTAACTAACTCATCTAAGTGCAGTTCTTACTAATCGAATAGGATTAATTTTAAGATCCGTACCTTAGGGCAAAGTTTGTTGTAGGTATTTGTTCTACAGAATGATGCCAATTCCGGTGCAGAAATTCTTCGGTCAGAAGAGAGAGAGTAAAAAATACGGTGATGATTCTTTACCATGTCGATAATCATGAGATGCAACCCGTATTACGCCTGTATAGGCGATGAGACGGGGGACTTTCGCTGCACATCGGGTTTGGCCAAGTGACGGAACTCCTATCTCCGCTGCAGAGGATTTGACCCTTGCCCCACGTGTTGGCCCATGAGTGGCGCGGGGAAAGTGGACCGGGGAAATGGGCAAGGCTACCCCGGTTCACGCGACAAACAATTCCCAAGAGACAACAACCACTCCGTCGTCATGTTAACTCACTAGTAGTTACGGCAGCCTCGTGATGGGTAATACCGACGAGGGCTCTCCAGACGCGAGTTGCATGTACAGTACTGCACATGCATGCAACCGTGACATCTGACGTGACATCGAAACGTCGAAAGTTACTTGCATCCTATTGCAGACATGAGTAAGTGGATGAATCATGTAGTTAACTAGTGCCCGTGCCGAGGTAGGGCTAGCAAACAACATAGGATGACCTCCGGCATCGAGATAAGGGCTTCAATAACCCCCAGCGGTGCACGTGTTTAGTCCCATCCCACCCATCCCATGTCATGCATGAAGAAGGCCAATCAATTGGATTCATGTAGAGGTGGTGAGACTCAAGAGACGGGGATTGCGCTAGCACTGATTTCTCTGGTCAATCACTCATATTTTCAAAGCTGAAAAGTTGACGAGCCGAGGGGGAAGCTCTCCGTAGATTCACAATCTACTAGACGAATTAAAAACCGGATCACAGAATGGTTGCAATGGAACAGATGACATGAACTAGTATCTTCAGCGAGGCTGTAGCACTTTGCTCATTCTAGGGCGACGGGGACGTTGCTCAGGTGGTGGGCGGAAGCCTCGTATTTCCGGCGAGAGACTAATGTCAGATACGCAAGCCTTGCGCCCAGGGCAAGGTATTTCCGAACCCAGCTTTCGCCCCTCCTCTTGGCTCTTATTATCGAATCATTCATTTAATCTGGCCAGAAAATCAACTTGAAAGTTGGCTGAGATTTCCAAGAATTTAGCGGAGCCTCATACAAGCAGAGTTCCAAGCGACACAACCGCATTCGTGAGCGAAGTCACCTTCGTTTTGCAGCCATGGCTGATGATAATCCCGCATTGAGGTACGAAGGTGGGTAGGGAGATAAAGAACAGAGTTCATCGACTGATTCAGGCATTTCATTCACAGATTCAATATCGATAAACCATTGATCAAGCGAGGACCCACAGATCTGAGGGAAGATGTCATACATTTCCACAAACACTTCAAACTAGAAGGAGTGGTTAGTGTCGAGCAGCTCATAAGGGGAGCTTTCATTGCTCAGGACAAAGCCAATCGATATGCTTTTCAAGAACAAGGTCTTGCCGAACTCACAAGTACGGAGGAGGCCGCACTCAAAGCCGAAGATCCCAAGAATCCCAAAGATGAAGTCGGTTTCTGGCGTCAAACGCAGGATCTCAAAGTCACGATGCTTACTACTGCCTGTGCGGCTATCGTTCAGTAGGTACAATTGATGCCAACATGGATCAAGGGCAAAAGGACTTACAGGTACGACAGGGGGTGGCAACAATCGTCAATTAATGCGACAAGTCAAGCGTGGCAGGCTGCCTTACACTATGACGGGGATAAATCTGACTGGGGCGCGCACCAACTCCTAGTCGGGCTGGTCGATGCTGCCCCTTGGCTTTCCGCGAGTGTTGTGTAGTTCTTCCATCCAAGCATGCATCAGTGCGCAGCTAATATATCGGCAGGGGTACTTGGCTGAGCGATCCATTGCAGGAAGGGGGATTCGGAAGACGACGTGCTCTCTTTATTTCGGCTATATTTTGCATTGCCTCTGTTCTGGGTTGGTTTCTCTTGGCCTCACGCACAATATCCACGCTGATTATTGTCAAGGAAGTGCTCGATGTAACTCGTGGCAAGCTCTTCTCGCCTGTCGCATGTTACTCGGGATTGGGGTACGTACCTCTGAGATCTCTCCAAGTATACATGACGAACCTGAACCGAACTGACAATTTTCTAGATTGGAGCCAAAGCATCCATCGCGCCTGTGCTGGCTGCAGAAGTAGCTGCAAAGAATCTTCGAGGACGGATGTTACTATTATGGCAACTGTTCGATGCTCTGTAAGGTTTCGACCGTTCAAGGCAGGATCACTCTCTGATTAACCTATAATGACCTGTAGGGGCATATTCTTGGGCTTTCTCGCTGTGTGGATTGTTGGAGGCAGCTGGAGAGTTCTCTTGGGAGCCCCCGCCATTCCGGCTATTGTGCTTCTGTTTCTTGTTTTTCTTTGCCCGGAATCGCCACGATTCTTGATTCGAAACAAGGAGTACGCGAAGGCGTATCAGAGTCTTCGCCGTCTGAAAGAAACAGACCTACAGGCGGCCAGAGATTTGTATGATATCCATATTCGGCTTCTAGTGGAAACTCTCGATTTGAACAATCAGGATATCCAGCAGCGAGCAGAGAATGGATTCCGTGTTGACCCAGCGTCGAAGCCCCCCACCGGGGAACCTCATGACCCAGCGCCGAAGCCCAGCATCGGCTCGTTTCCCAAGCGATTCGTGGAACTCTGGACCAAGCCTAGAAATCGCAGAGCTTGTCTTACGACGTTTCTCGTCATGATGGCACAGCAGATGTGTGGGGTCAGTTTCTTCATCAACACTGAGTGCCATTCTCCATTTCACTGACCAAGAGCAGATCAACGTGATAGCCTTCTATAGTAGTACCTTGTTTGGCAATGACGCATGCTTGAAGAATAGTCGTGTCGAATGGATGAATTTTGGTGAGTGCAACCCTTGGATGCTGACAACATTCACATCAGCTGACTGTAGATCTGGCAGGTTTCGGTCTGGCCAATTTTCTATTCACGCTCCCAGCTTATCATCTCATCGACACTTATGGTCGTCGAAAGCTCATTTTGTACTCTCTGGGAGGGATGTTCTTCACTCTGCTCCCGCTAGCTGTTGGGCTCTTTGAGCTGGGCAAGAACCAATTCAAAGCCCGTGAGGCATTGATAGCGACCTTTGGCGTGGTTGTATTCACATTCTGGTATGGTATTGGAGCCGGTCCTGTGCCCTTTACCCTCAGCGCTGAGGTTTTCCCGCTTGCTTACCGCGGTGAGAAGCTCTTCCTTCTGTGTCGAAGCCAAGCTCTCTCATACTAATGGATGAAAACAGAAGTCGGGATGAGTTTCAGTGTCATGGTGAATTTCCTTGGACTCGGTCTTTTGGTCCTTCTGGTGCCAAAAGTAAATACAAGTCTCACCAAGATGGAGGGGGGCAATTGGAATACTACTTCGAACTGCACCGCCCAAAATGATGCTGCTTATACCACCATGGCTGGCCAGGGAATCCTACTTTTCATCTTCATGTCAGTCTTTGTTTCGTTATTCCTAGTTTGGGAACTCAGTGATACTGACCCAGTGAGCTATAGGGGATTTAACGCCGTGGCTTTTGTACTTATTCTCTTCCTGGTATGCCCCTGGTCTGCTCATCCTGGATTCGTGCATTCTGACAAAGTCCCTGGCCAGGTACCAAGTGGTACAACAGCACGCGTCAGTCTGGAGAGCATGAACGTCATTTGTAAGGCTTGATCACTTCCTCTAGCGTTTCTTTTGCTGACCTTACAATTTGAATTAGTCAATAAAAGGACGGTCGAACATAATAGACAGATCAGATGGCTGGCAGGACTGTTGAGACGGAAGGGGAAGGGGGTCTCTGAGGAAATGTCTATGGAGTCAGTACTAGAATCATCTCGCGAGCGTGTATAGTATGGATAATTAGTGGTACGATAAATGGTAATATGAACAAGTTAAAGTGAAGCGTCTTAAGTTGATCGATATATTTAAAGCCTCAGGCAGCAATTCTGGATGAAAATCCGATTCGTTCCCCCACGGGGCAAACCAGTGAGACTCAGACTGACGTCGAATCAAGTAACTTGGAGCTCGCTAACTACATGCATAAGGTACCTTAGTAGGTAGAAATGATTTGAGTAAGCAATCAGGCTGCCCCCCCCCCCGCCTGCCCAGTTCTTCCTTCTGCCTCACTTCTTCCTTTCTCATTCTCACTTGATTAGTTTTTTCATTCATTTTCTTCATTCTTGCCTACCCAGCTTACCTTCATCATCTACACATTTCTGAATCATGAATGGTACAGGTTTGCACTCTATGACGCTTTGCTTGTCTCTTTCCATGCCCATGCGACATCCGCCGTCCTCACACGCTGGAAATACAGCCCACTAGAGGAGTCATTCCCACTCCGCTCTGACTCACCATTGACTGCCAACCCCCAAATACGTGTCATGTCAGCCGGAGGTTCTCAGTTCGCTGCTCTGTGCGACGAATTCAGACGAGACTTCTATCGTCGTGCCACCCAAGGGCGAGACGAGATAGACGAATTTATCGCGCGGGGCACCCTGACGGAAATTTGGCTTGATAAAGGAGATCGATTCTGCAGTCTCATCATGCCAGACATTGACTGGCGTACGAGCCTGCAAGATCATATTCAGACCATGTCTATTCTCATAGATATCAACTGGTCTGGCTGGTCTCGCTTTGAAGATATTTTCTTGCGGACTCCCAACCGAACCGACAGTGACCTCCCCGAATACTCAAAGCAAGACTTCATGAGCTCGGATTTCCTAGGACCAGATTGGGGGGGTAGCTTCGCCAAAGCGCGCTTCTTTTTCTGCCCTATTGACATCAAACAAGGCAAGCGCGTGAATCGGTCGAAAGGCTGGCGCCTGCCGTACATTTACGACAATGAGACAGGCGCATCGCGGCCCAATATCGGAGCGGGCTCGGCTGGTGAAGTGATTCGGGTGGAAATAGCTCCCGGTCATTTCTGGTCTCCATCTGGCAATTACACAGAACTTATGCCAAACTCGGTAAGTCGCGGCTTGGTTGCTTCCCCAGTGTCACATACCATTGAAGCTAACCCATACTGTAAAGAAGAGCTTGTCAGTTGCCGTGAAGAAATTTTCCAAGCGAGGCGCGTTCGAAAAGGAAGTCAAAATTTTGGAAGGGTTTTCCCAGATCCCGACGAGGCACATTCATGTTGTTCAAATGCTTGCTGCAGTCGCCGTTGGCGATGAACTTGGCGTTGTCCTTCCCTTGGCACAAGCAAACCTCGAGGACCTCCTCATGGCTCGTCATAAACTGGAACCAAATTCTTTTGATGTGCCACATCTACTTGAACAAGTCGCAAATCTGGCGGCTGCGCTCGACCACATTCATCAAGCAGACTGCTGTCACCAAGATTTCAAGCCTGAAAATGTTCTAGTGTACGACTCCTTGGACGGCTTTGCCCAGTCTCCGGTGGGTTTGTGGGCGATATCTGACTTCGGCATGGCCAAATTCGTGCTTGATGGCAACACGGGACGGACAAACAGTGAAGGGATCAAACCGAGACGACCGAGGAATGATCCACACAGCACCTACGAAGCGCCAAACTATGGCACGGACCGAGATCCAACAATTGCAAAGAGTGACGATGTATGGGGTTTGGGCTGCATCCTTGTGCGCGTCCTCGCCTTTGGGCTCGACGGTGTGACAGGTCTTCAAGAGCTCGACAGGCAGAGAGCATATACCGATACTGGGGTTTCTGAATCCCGGGATGACTGTTTTTACCGAGGCTCGCCGCCGAGTTTGAATCCACATATCAAGAAGTGGATAGACGAGCTACCCAATCGTTGTAGTGTGAATAAAGCCTTTTGGATTGGGTGTCGAGAACTGCTACTGCAGGCTTTAGCCATGAGTGCGAGTGATAGGCTAACTGCAAGGCAGGTCTCACAAGAATTAAATAGGCTGAGATCAGAGTATCAGCCTGTAGGCTATATTGGGACTCGTCACAACAGCACGGCTTCATCGCACTCATCTGGCGGGGTCCCTTCACCCCGAGACTACGAAGATCTGCGATCTTTTATTCAGAATCACAGATTTGACTACTTGGATTTGCTGCGCACGAAATATCCAGATATACTGCAGCAGTGTGATGATCAAAATACCACACCACTAAATTACGCGATTAAAGTGGGCAAGGGAAAGAATATTTCCACAGTGATGGAATTGCTACAGCGTCTACAATGTCCTGCTGATGTTAATATTCCCTCCAAAAATGGCATGACGCCCCTCATGACTGCCGCTAGTCATGGCTACGGAATCCTTGTGACTCGACTGCTTGAACACGGGGCCGGATGTGGGTATACCTGCGAGGGAAGGACTTGTCTTCATTTTGCGACCCAGGCCAATGACGCAGACGTGATCCGAGAGATATGCAAGTCTGAGCCACAGATTGTCAATGTGTCTGACGCGTCGGGGACAACCCCTCTGCTTATGTTTGTGAAGCACTCCGATGCCGCATACCGAGACCCAAAAATGACTAAGGAGATGTTCAAGGCTTTCTTTGTGGTTGATTCTAACGCGAAAGCCTGTCTTTCCCAGCCCGACAAAGGCGGGGAAACCCCGCTTTATGTAGCCATCGAGAATGGAAACGAGTTGCTCACCAAGCTGCTTCTCGACGAGGGAGCTGAAATTGGCGATCTGGACGTACCCACAAAGCTGGGAAAGATGAAGGAGGAAGTGCGCAACTTATTCTATAAGAGCCATGCCCGTACCAGAGAAATTTCGGGACCGCGATGGCTTCGAGTGTTGAACCTTCAGTGGGGAAGGAGACGCTAATTTCCTTTGACATGCGTTTTGTTCGATACCCTTCTGTCTTGTTGCTCTGTTGTATGTGATTGTGTTACGATATGTTGAATACTAACATGCTCGTCTGTTGTTATATAATGTCTGCTTACTGTCACGGTATTTGGGCCGAAAGCGAGGAGCACTAGTTGTTCTATGCTATAATACTGGAACATCTTGAACATATCCTAGACACTTCTAAGACTCTTCCGGTATGACTTATGATGAAAGAGTTCAAAGACTTGGATAGTAGAGATTTTTTTGTTATAGAGGTCTAATTCGGAGAAGTGGTTAGATGATTATATGCATTGAGTGGTCACATTAGCAAGGATTTATCCGGACTTGGTCCATGTTATACTCCTATATGGTGCCGTGATACATGTCACATTCATAATGAAGCATGAACTCTTACTCTACTATCTTGGCACCAAGCAGAGATAGGATCTGTTCCTTAACTCGAAGGGCAGACAAGTACAAGCATGAAAGTATAATACGTCAACTGGCACCAAACTGTACCAACCTGACAGCAAACTGGCAACACAACAATAACAATTCAAACCCAACTTCCGAGGCACATTCACTGCATCCTTAGCAAGTGAGTAACAATTCATTCAGGACATTACCCCCTTCTCTCCCCACATATTGTCCCACGCAAGAAACCCCCGAGCACCACACACGCACTCCCCGCAAACAGCACGCACTCCACCGCCCCAAACACTGTCGCCGCTTTGAGCACCCCGCACGAGTTCTGTCGGTCGGACGAACTGCTACAGCGTCGAAGCCAACGAGCCATGCGAGGACGGCCATGGCTCGTGAATTGCCTGTGGGGGGGCGGGGGGGTTGGAAAGGGGCCCTGCGCCTGCTTGCGCGATCATGGCGCCCTAGAAAGGCTGGTCGCCGAAGAAGGGGACGACGACTGTGGGCCGGCCGGCGGTGATGCCCGCGGCGGTGGTGCCCGCGCCACCATGGTGCACCACGCACGAGACATGCTTGAAGAGCCTGTCATGCGGCACATTATCCAACATGAAGACGCCCTCAGGGATGCGGAGGCCGTGCCGGGAAAGTAGAATCCCGAAGTAATTTATGTGCGAGTCCCAGTCGGTCGGTTGCTGTATAAGGGCCAAAGACCAGCAGTAGGTGTGGGGGATTCTCAACCGCTAAACCATGATAGGATCCAACCCCAGACATTTGACCCGGAATCGGTTGATGACATCCCCGAGGCGAGGCCCTGGCATGAGAGTAGCTCGATCATGGCATAGCTGATGTGATTGGTCAGTTGAAAGTCGGCGTTCGAGGCTTGGATACTATTGGCCAGGGGAAGAGGGAAGGCCTGGGTCGGGAAATAGGGCATGGTAAACATGATATGGAGCGGGATAACGAGCATCTCTACGCAATGGATATGGGCAAAGCTCGGCGGGTTGGCGATGATACAATTGGCCACAAAGTGTTTGGCGATAGGTTCGGAGCCAGCATCGCTACTCGAGAAGTCGAAGCGGTCATCATCTGAGCCATCATTCGGCGCAGTAGCAGGACTGCCAAAGCGGCCCTGAATGCATTCGGCAACATCTCTCCTCTGCTGGCCGACAGCTCTGCTCATCACGCTACGGAAGCCCGGCCTCAAGCCGGGATTCTTGACTATAAAGGCCATCAACCGGGCAGGGTCGCCGCCAATGGTGAAGAATTCTAATCCATGCTGCTGGACAAAGTCCTTGAAGATGGAGTGGGTTGCCAGACGTACGCGCTGGCCGTAGACCGCCTTCAAGAGCTTTTCCAGGGCAACGAAAGGTTGTACATCTCCGCGAGAGCCCACGACCTAGATGACTATGTTCAAAGGTGGAGGTCGGGGCACGGACGGGTCGTCTCCCAGGGAAGGAGGAATGTATGAAGGAGGAAGTGGAAGACTTTCTTCGACATTCTGAACGTGTTGTTGGAGGGCAGGGGCAATGATCCGGGACAGTTGGCGTTTGAAGTGATTGATGCGGATGGCGACCCGGCCGTCGTCGGCGAGCTGCGCACTGGTGCCCGTGCCATTTCTTTTCACTGTGTATCTCCATGATGCAACGGCACCGTGCGGTGTGAACAAATATTGAAGCGACCTCCCGTCGGCGAAGCGAAGGAAGTCCTATAAGCGAACAATGGAAGGTCAAGGCAGCAACGAAAACACCAATGAATATGGTCCACCCACTAGGTATAGTTAATGCATGGTAGTATAGGGCAGCACAAGCCATGGGCAGCTCTGTGCAGAGCATTGACCTCCAGCTCAAGTTCTGGATAGAGTGAGAGCAAGTCGAAGAGCCAAGGCCGGTGAACGATTGAATATGAGTGAATACATATCATATGTGACCTTTGACTGCTCTGATGAAGTGGCAAAAGGAAAAAGTCTGTTTTCGGGGGAGGTTGTGCGGAGATGTTGAAGTGAGCGAAATCCCCAGGAACTCTGCCTAGTGTCATTACTATCAATTTCTGCTGTCATTTCTCCTTCTGTATCTCTCAATGTGGAGGTGTCTGGATTAGTCTTGAGCAAACGAGCAAACTGGAACGATGGCGCGCCTCTGGTGGAGGAGACGGTTGAGATGCGCAGAAGCGTTTGAAATGTTATAGTTATGAGGCATCGAGAATCGGCACCTAGCTTTGATAAGTCTGAAAGGAAATCATGGCAAAATAGAAACATCAATGCATTTATCTTGGCATAAGAGTCCTAAAGCATAGACCATTTTGAGTCAGACATAGTAGCTGGATCATTATCGCAGGGCAAACGCTCTTCCTAAATGACCAAGTGGTTCATTGTGAGCACTTCACTCTGCAGTCGCATCCCGCACCTTGCCAGTCTCACTAGTATCACTTTTCTGGGGAGCAGCGAGACAATCCCCTTCCTCATGCTCCGCATTCTCAAGCTCAGTATCTTCATCAGCCTCTGCCTCTTTCCCAGCAACAGCCTCAGCATCATCTTCTCCTTTCTCAGTAAAACCAGCACAATCCGCCGTCTGCGAACCCTCTCCCGGCACCCCAACCTCTACCAACGACGAGCACGCCGACCAACACGACACCTTCTCCTGTGACTCCTTTGGCTTCAACCCGTGCTCCTTGTCCACCAAACGAGAAGTAAGAGCCGGAATTCGGCCCTTAGTTTCCCCAGGTTGCTCCCTCTGACCTTCAACGAAAGCCATTGTACTCTTCCTCCAAGCATCCAGCGTCCCATAGATCCCATTACCGAATTCGTAACAGTCACTTTCAGACCCAGAAGACACATCCTCAAAATAAAAGCGCTTGGTCTTCTTCTGATCATGCACCACCTGCTTGCTGTTCGCCTGTGACTGCTCTTCGTACTGCGCTTCTTCCTGCTTAGTAAAGCCAGACTCCCCATTTGTAGCATCATCGGCAGCAACAGCAGCATCGGCAGTAGCATCAGCAGTAGCATCAGCAGTAGCATCAGCAGTAGCATCAGCAGTAGCATCAGCAGTAGCATCAGCAGTAGCATCAGCAGTAGCATCATCGGCTGTTCCAGCAGTACCAACAGTACCAGCAGCACTAACACCACCAGTAGCAACCTCGACATCATCATCATCAGTCATACCACCACTAAAATCCCCCAACAAACCCTCCTTACTCCCATCACCACTCGCTTCATCAGCCCTCAAACCCTTGTAATCGAACCCTCCCGCTTGAATCCTGCGGTCGAGCTCCTGTTTCAGACGGTACCATTTCAACCGGGCAGCGTACTGGGATATACCTGTTGCTGCGGCGACGGCGGGCCAGTTGATCTGTAGATGCCAATTGTTCTCGATTAGTGATTGGTCTATTTGGCTTCGGCTGAGGCAAAGAGGGATGTTGGGGCATGTTCATTCAAGGTTGTGTTGACAGCTTGTGTGGTTCAAAACACATCATGCTGATGCAGTGATCGTGGTGGTGCATTTGACTGAGTGTGTATTGGAAGATGGGGGTGAGACGTGCGGTTTTGGAGTCTGCGTTCAGCAAGACGACGTAGAGGAGAAGGACGTCGGCTTCCGGGGTGCGTTTGAGGTCCGGCATTGTTTTGTATGGAATGTGTGAGAGGCGTGGAAGGCGTTGCTGGAGTGAGAGTGTTGATGGTGTGGGTTGATGTAAGAGATAAAATGAGAGAGCTGGGGGAAGAGAGAGATGACACGAAGGAGTTGAAGTGAGGAAATGAGAAAGAAAGCAAGATGAAAGGAGATGTCTGCGGACTGTATTGGAGATGGGTAGGGACAGTTGCTCGATGGAGGAGGGTGAAGGAATCAGTGATGATATAGTAATTGGCAAATTTGAAAGACCGATGAAGCTGCGTGTTCAAAAGAGCTAGACCGTGGTATATGTCAATGCTGAGATACTATCCTGTGAATTAACAAGAAAATGAAGCTGTTTGCTCAACCACCAACCTATCGCAGGGTGCATGCTGTTCACGCAATGATTTATTCTGCTGATATCTGAAGGGATTAATTTAGGACTTGAAATCACATTCATCATCAAGCTAAGTGAAGAACTGGCTAGGACATATCGTGGTTAAAACACAATCAGGGCATTATATTGCTTTTTATTTCATTAATGCATCTAATTTCTACCTGAGTCGCCTGTCACCAGCCCAGCATACCGCTCAGCCGACTCTCTGACTGCCTCCACAAGAACCGTATGAGCCCCGCGCGCGGCATTGACGGCTCCTTCAATCAGCGCTTCATGACCCAGACTGCTGTCCTCCACCCCCAACGCAGCCTTCGAGTGATCGCCCTTGAGCCAGATCTCGGTGATCTCGTCCCGAGCAGGCATGTAAGCGACCACGCATGCCGACAGAATGGACTTGTGCTCGGCTGGATCCGTATCCAGCATGAGTTCAGGCGTTGTGGCTCCTTCCTCGGTAGCTTCCTCGTCTCGGACGATGGCAGCCACACCTCCAGCCACCAAGTCCAAACAGTCAATCCGAGCGTCAGCAATGGCTGCAGATGCCGCGGTAATACATCCGGCCAGTACGTTCATCATGCCCCACGGAGCGTCGTGCGAATCAGGCGCATCCCCCCACCACCGATCGTCCTCGGCCTCGAGAATAGTGATTGTGATATCCAGACCACTCTTCGGCCACCGTTCCGCGACAATCACACCCCGGAGCGCAGTCTCGAGGTGAACGCCCAGATCCCGTTCGCTAGCGTCCCGGATGTGTCCCTTCCGTTGACGAGCGGCGAATGGTGCATATTTGACGTGCGTGGTGAGGACAAGATTTGGTGAGAAGGTCGCCGAGCGGGGCAATGGCTTCGGTCCGTGAACGGTGCATGCGAGCTTCAACGCTGAAGAGGGAGGAATCAAAGACTGAGGCGAGGACCGAGCCGCAGCGAGAGAAGCGGACGGTTCGTATTCAAGGTATGCGGAACCGGAGGCCGAAGGAATCAATCCCGTCTTCAGGACTGGTTCATAGTTAGTCTCATGTCAGACAACACCAATGGAGAGACAGAGTAAGCTCTTACAGATCTTGCGCAACTCATTTGGTTGCCGATGACGCCGCGGTCTTTCTGCGACTGCGCCAGAGGCGGATTTGAGAGAAGAGGCGAAAACCACAGGCCTCGTGCCGCTAGGCGGCCCATTAATTCGTCGTCTGTCAGTCATTACACATGTCTTTGCATCCCTGCGATCAACTTCAAAACGTGATCGAGGAAGAGCAGATAGTAATGGGGCAGGGTTGATAAAGCGGACCGATAGCTGGCGGTCGAATTGCCCGGCGCAGAGCTACAATTTTGAGAGGTGTTTGCCTGGTTTGCAGGGTGGGATGCGCGGAAGCTCGGCGCCTTTTTTTTCCCCCTCGTTGGGTTTTTCTTCGGCTTTTCGCTTCGCGTGCTTTTTCTCCTTCTCTTCCTTCTCTCTCCCCACAACACAACGATTGTACTGAATTGACAGCTTCCTGGCTCTTCTCATGCGAAGACAGCTTTTGGATGCGTCATTATTCCATCATTTTGCCTGGAACTAACATGTAGATTGTGAGTATTATCTGTTCCACATACCCATCTATCTGTTCTTCACTTGCATGATGAAAGCGATCCAAAAAAATCGAAGTTCTGGCGACCTAAACATGGGCCTCGAACAAACATGCATCACCATCTGACCACCATACCCTATCTTCACTTTTGCTCAGTCATTGTACTGCAGTGGACTACTTGCTAACGTTCACTCAAGACGGCAACAAACCAAAACACCTCACATGAGGAACACGTCCTATTGATCACTTGTAGATGAACTGGTATGTCACCTTTATTCTTTCTCTATTCCCCACCACCGCGCATGTCGAGTCCTTCGCTCGGCCGACCTTTCATGATGAGACAAATTTTTTTCAGTTCTGCTTCTGCAAAATTTTTGAAGAAAACAAAATACCTTACCAAAAACTCCTGATGCGAATCATCTTCCCTAACACTGCTTCATTTGCACACATTGAGGAAGACAACCCAGCATGCTAACAGCTGCGAAGACTCTAGATATCGTAGCCACACAATCACATTTAAATCCGCAACACACCTACAAAGGTAAGACCGACCTTCTCTTCAGCCCCACACATCCACACCACTGCACTGTCTATGATGACAACAAGTCAATCCATTCAATGATCTCCCCTTGTGGAGAACCGCCCCTCGAGCCGCGCGAAATTTCTTTCCTGATAACCCTCACAACACCCCGCAATTGAGCGAAGTGTATGAGCAGAGTGGAACAAATTGATGCCATTTTTCTCATCTCCCTTATACTGGACCTGCTGGGAAATCGATCTTCGGATCTCTTTTCCGGTAGGGAGGAAGGTTGTGGAGCTCTTGAGGGTGGATTCCCATCGTTTGTTCTTAATTTTGCTCGTACACTTCACTTTCTATTGTGGGCTTGTGGGAACCTTCGCGGATGGGATTTTGCAACGCTTGACTTGTGTCAATGCCTTCCTTCTGGCTCGAAGTTCGTTTTGGACAGCGAGTTGGGGGGTCGGGGTTGGCAGGGGAAGGGATGAATTTAACCGGCTTGGCTGATTCCTATCTACTTCCTGCCTGCTTTGAATGTGCAAATCAATCCTACTGGGTTCGAGAAGCAGTTGAGCTGACATTGCTTGGCTACAGATAGATTTTTATGCCGTTGCAATCTTTGAACGGTGTATGTGCATTAGTGCCAGGTGTAGATAGCATGGAATATGATCAGCTTGGATTCTCTGCAATGTCCGCTCCTTTCGGCCACTTTTATTTGTTTTCTATTCACAACAACTAAGTAGGTTCGTTGCTCTTTGTCTCACTCTTTGTTCTTTCTCATGCCCTACCATCAACTTTCCCTTCGATCGTCGTCGTTCAGAAGATGTTTGCATATCTACGTATTTGCTACTTCAGAGCCTCTCCGGCCATGAGACAAAATTTCACCACATGCCTGATGGACTTTCGACGATCGAGCCCCTTACCCTTGTGCCTCTTCCCACTCATCACCTATCACCATTATCAATACAATAAACAATACACAGAACGTCTGTACACATTAAATATCATTTCAAGATATGTATGTATGGCTTTAAGCATATGTACACGTAAGATAACTGGTCGAGGAGCATGCACCTGCAGTACGCCTCCCTCGCCCCCTGAGAAGAACAGAATATAACCTTTTTTGATTTGAGTCCACTGCACGATGTATACCTGGTTTGCCTGTCCTGATTCATTCGATACCATCGTGAGGCTGTGCAAGGTCGGATGAGCTCTACCAATGTCACAGATGGCCGTCGTGGTGCTGTGCGTAGTTGAAATGAACGAAAAGGATACAAATCATGGTCCTTCGAGGTCAACATCACCCCACAATTTCAGCCTTTTCGAGTCGTTCACTTGGGGTGGAGGTGCCGTTGCTCGTCATGCTGTAGGGAGCCTGTGGATTGATCGCAGGTCAGGTTTTCCAGACCATCTAAAAGGCACGTGTCGAGAGTAATACTTACGAGAACACGCTTTGCATTGCAGATTCTCCATGCAAGATTACGGACAGTTCCATCCGCGCGAACAACCTCGGGCGCGAATTCCACGCCGAACCTAGAAAGAGTGATATCAGTGTTGTTGCGCGGGTCGAAAAGCACACATCGACTAAATACTCACATCTGGTGTACGGCAAACACGACTCTCTTGGCATACTTGCCATTCCTTTCCACTTGGCTGCCAAACTGCTCGTCCACGGTCTCGGGGGCGATCTCGGGATCTTGGTCCAAGCAGTTGCGGATCACGGGGAGGAGCTTCTGCTCGACGGATGCCTGGAGATCGTCCTGTTCGCTTTCCGCAAATTCCTCCTCGTCGAACCGACCAGTGAGGATCTCAAACGGTCGGGAGATCGCCATGACATTGTGCTTGCCGTTGTGGTGGTAGCGGAACTCGAAGACTCCCTGAGTCCAAAAGAGCTTGTCGCCGGTGAAGACGACTTCCCCGCTGAGGAGGTCGCTTGTGTCGCCATCTAGGCGCTGGGAGCCCGA
This sequence comes from Aspergillus saccharolyticus JOP 1030-1, assembly GCF_003184585.1. Taxonomy (NCBI): domain Eukaryota; kingdom Fungi; phylum Ascomycota; class Eurotiomycetes; order Eurotiales; family Aspergillaceae; genus Aspergillus; species Aspergillus saccharolyticus. The sequence goes on along the minus strand of NW_020290633.1, from coordinate 339,845 downwards.
GACTTTTACATCGCTGGTCACGATGCCTTTTTCACAGGTTTGATTGTCGTAGAAACCGGCATTGGTAGCGATCCATCGGCCTTGAGAGGCAATTCGCGTGACCTCCCGCGAAACGTTGTCAGTGACGCGGTAAAGACCGATCCAATCCTTCTTGCTGTGGTTCAAAGGTGCCGTCCATCGGACTTTGATCGGTGCGCCGTATTCGAATACCAGGTTCTTCAAGTCACCTTGTCGTTGTTTACCGAAGGAGGACGATTCGGTGCCCTCGATCAGCAAGGAATAATCCCCTGCATTATAGCCTGCAAGGTCCTCGTCAATGCGGGAGATGGTGACCCGAGCTGGATACGTCTGGAACAAGGCGGTAGTATCCTTTACAAACGTGTTCACCCCAGCGGCAAGCTTAGGACGGGCAGTATCGATTAGTTCTTCAATAAATTCAAATGACTCGTCCACGATCTTATCAACGCTACCATGCAGTTGGCGGAGCGACGGCGGCAGGGATCGCTTGAGGCTCTTGACAAGCCCCGCATCCTGTCGCAAGCTTTGGCCATAGAGTTTCTGCATGTGAGGGCGCTCGACGAATTGGATGAAAGCCATGCTTAGAACGTGACTTATCAAGGCGAGGAAAATAACCGCTCCGCTACTCGTAATGAGAACAGCCCCCCATACCCCGGCCAGCCCCAAAACACGTTCGGGGTTGTTCAAGAAGCGGTAGATGCCATTGTACGTCAACTTGTGAGATCCTTGGAAGAAGAAGTCCCCGTAGAACCAGCCGAATTCACCAAGAGATTCGTAGATGCTGAACGATGTCCATGTCTGCAGGCAAATAAGCCCTACACCCAGAACATGCCGGAGCAAGACGAGACCATAACCCCAGTCAGCGGGGAAGGTATACATCTTCCAGGCGGCAGCAATGAAGCTCGCATAGCACATGATCATACTTAAATGGTACGTGCCCTTCCACTGGTTCCAGGCTTCTTGAGGGGTCTCGCCATACTTGACAAAATGCCGTGTCCACGCTTTACGATTTGATTGGCGAATAAGTAAGTGTCCGATGCCGATGGAGAACCATAGTCTCCAGATTGTCGCATTGGCCACGAAAATGTATTGATAGCGAGGTGTAGAAGGCGTCAAGACCGTCAGGGCGAATACGAGGAACTGAACCAGCAAAGAAGAACTATCCGTTATCCGATGCAGGTCCAGGTTGTGGAGCCCTAGCAAACTGTGGACCGATGGAGGAGGGTTGCTTGTTGGGTAGTTTGTCGCGTGGGGCAGTTGGTCTTCAACCGGTGACGAGGGAGGCTCGCTGGCCTGAGACGATGAGGATACAGAATCTTGCTCCGTTATTATCCGCTTGCGCGGAGGAGGCGGATTGTACGTCTTGTCGATGTGCGGGTTCTCAACGAAGACCAAGAATGCGAATTGCGCTGCATGGGCGAGTATAGAGATGAACAGCACTTTGTAGCTTGCTGCCATCAACGAGATGCCGTAATAACCAGCATAGCCGACCGAGTACATCGGGTGGGGAGCCATCTCAAAAACACCGTCAAAGGTCAACTCTTGATCAATGAGAAAGAAAAAGTCTCCCCAGTACCACGCAAAATCTTTCACCACGCGATGAGCATCTAATTTGACCCACAGGTTGAACAGCACTAAAGCAATACCAGCTGACCAGCGCAGGATAGTCATCAGCACGCCCTCGTCAACGGGATGATGGCTACAAGCTATGGCGAAAAGGCAGTAGGATGTGAAGTCACACATGAGAATGAGATCGACGAGACGACGGAAGACGAGCCAAGTGTTGTACTCGAGAGGGGCCTGATCGAACGAATAGTCGACAGGTACTTTGGTCTCCAGTTCGCGCTTAATTAGTTTGTACAGGTTAGGATGGGGATTCTGGTTCGTAGACGGATTCAGAAAGATCTTGGTCTGCTCCGCCCAGCGAACAAGGGTATTGTGGTGAGATTGGTTATGTAAAAGCCATCCGATCCCAATATTATACGCCGCGCGCCAAAAGAGATAGACGGCAGCAAACACGGGGACTTTTGCACCTTTGGGAAGTTGCCATAATAAGAAAATGTGAGCACCCAGAATAAATAGGACAAGGATATCGGAAAGATTCTTAGGCTCAGAGGGAGACAGGAGTTGAGAGACCATGTCATGTGTTTGCGGCACCGTGAATACTAATCCATAGTCGAATAAGATTAGTCCTCTGCCGGCTGGTGTAGACAAACAAAAGATCTCGTACTAGACTGGGGTTGGGAAAGCCACTAACCTGTGCCACCAGGGGTGCGGCCGAAGGTCTTCTTGTCCTTCTGTGCATCATCCTTGGCCTCGACCTCGCCAGTAGCAGTGAGAGCCTGGGAATTTGCAATTGCCTCCGACTGAGAGGCCAAGTTAGTCCTCTCACGAAGTCTATCCTCACCCAGAGTTGAGCCTGTTGAGAGGCCACGATCCATTGTTGAAAGGAGGTTAAGAAAAATGTTGAGATGTACCAAGCTGATGCAGTGGAAAAGAAACAAGAATGATGAATGGAAGAAGAAGGAAGACCAGCAAAAGCAGAAGCATGTGACAGTGGGGAAGGAATCAACTGGCGGGACGGCAATGATTGGCGCTAACCTCATACGAAGCCCAACAACTACTGGTAGTAGTGATTACCAGCCACTTCCAGCAATTTGGATGTTTACTAGGCCACGGTTCGGGTATGGAGGGGGAAAAAAAGAAAAAGAAAGAAAGAAAAGGTAGGGGAAAGTAGAATGAGCTTGATTCCCACTATTTATATCAATTGAAGCAATGCAAAGCCAAAAACTGTTGGGAGTGAGACACTAACTTAGCCATGCCTCCTTCTCCAATCTCCCCCACGTCGGTTATGGCTTGAGGTGGATCCCAATGCACCCACCACCAAAGGGACAGCCTACAGCATCGACTTACTCCGTATGGGACTCCGTCTGGAACTCCGAATGGGACTTCGGAGGGGAGACACAGGCTGAAATTATCGGTTCAACGCCAATCAATACGCCCACTGGGCTCCATTGGGAGCCAGACAGAATGGGTCGGAATAATGCATGTTCGAAGGGTCCAGTCATTGCAATTACCCGGCCCTACAAAGACTATTATATTAATTCTGGTGGGCGGCAACTGCGGTGCTCTCACCCTCTGTGCTCGGATGGACAATCCTCTCTCGCTAAGCCTCGATCAAGGGCCCTAGTGTCACGGTAGATGATGAAAATGCAGAAGCTACTGTATGTAGCTAATTTACCTAGTTATGCACGTGCAGTCATGGCAAGAATTTTCCCCCTCTAAACGAAACTTTAGCATTCCTAAATTGGACTAAATTGGAGTGGAAAGCGATGGAGAGGAGCTAGGCCGGGCTATCTATATGCGTGTGATAGTATGCGCATGAATGCTCTGGTGTGCCTTTCTTTTCACCACCGTGGATAGCCGGAATAGCTTCCTGGCCTGTATGCACCCGTGCTGAACCGACCGCAACACAATAGAGTCAGCAATGAAGTACTGTACTCACGAATTGTGATACCATGATAGCCTCTCGATTGCTGTGGGAGGCTTAAAGTGCTGACATCTCATTCCTGGTTAATGTAGGATTCTGGGGTAAGCAGGAACTGACTCGATCACGAATTTAGTCAAGTCAGCTCGAAACGGGGACTGTTATAGTCCTGCTCGCAAAGCGCTTAGCATGTGCCCGCATCCTGATAGCCTCAGTTAAAGCGGAAGCAGCGGTCATAAAGCTTCAACCTGCATTGTAGGGTAACGAGATTCGTGAGGTTATAGGGCCACATCAGCATAGCCGTTGGCGCTGTCCTGAAGACAACGCATTGGGAATAGGATATCATTGCTAGCAATCAGCACTAAGAGAGGAAAGTTGATTGCATGCATATGTATACCTGACCTTTCGCTCACATGTACTTTTACGACAACCTCGAATGTGTCCCCTCTCGTATCAATCTTATTACTGCATCAGCTCCGACACCGCTGAAATCTGAATGCTGCCCCGCACCAATCGCCACGGCAAGGTTTGTCATCCCTCCGATAAGTGCTGATTATCAAGCAACTTCCCGCAGTCATCATTGTTCCCCGCCACTTTTTCACTCAGGGCCCCTTGTGTTCTCAGTCAATATCTGGCGCCGTTATTGAGATCTGCTGCTTTTTGATCGATCGCGTACGAAGAGTATACAGGAAACCAAATCTACCAAAAATGGCGCCTTCTCTCGAGGAGCCAACGACAGATCACTTCGATGCGCCTTCCAAGATAGCCCCGAATCTCGTTGCGCCTGAGCCAGGTCAGTCTCTATTCACGCGCCCAATGAAATGTGAATGCCACTAACTGGTCTTGGTCTGTAGAACATTGTCCTGGACCTGAATCTGAGCAAGCTGGTCAAGGCGATGCTTGTGCCGGTTGCCCCAATCAACAGATCTGCGCCTCCGCCCCCAAAGGCCCTGACCCAGACATCCCCATCATCACCGAACGACTATCACAAATACGGCACAAGATCCTCGTCTTGTCTGGCAAAGGTGGTGTAGGCAAATCAACTTTCACGTCTCTGCTTGCCCATGCCTTCGCTGCAAACCCTGATTCTACCGTTGGCGTCATGGATACAGACATTTGCGGGCCGTCCATCCCCAAGATGATGGGCGTCGAGGCGGAGACTATTCATGTGAGCAATGCCGGCTGGAGTCCCGTGTGGGTCACCGACAACCTTGCTGCGATGAGCGTACAATTCATGCTGCCGAACCGCGACGACGCGGTGATCTGGAGAGGCCCCAAGAAGAACGGACTCATCAAGCAGTTCCTGAAGGATGTGGACTGGGGAGAGATGGACTATCTGATCATCGATACGCCACCCGGAACGTCAGATGAGCATTTGTCGGTCAACTCGCTGTTAAAGGATTCTGGTGTCGACGGTGCGGTAGTTGTCACTACTCCTCAGGAGGTCTCTCTGCTGGACGTGCGGAAAGAAATCGACTTTTGTCGCAAGGCTGGCATACGGATTTTGGGGCTGGTTGAGAACATGTCGGGCTTTGTATGCACGAATTGCAACACCAAGTCCCAAATTTTCCGGGCTACCACGGGGGGCGGAAAGCGCCTTGCGAAGAAGATGCGTATCCCGTTCTTGGGTGCCGTACCGCTTGACCCAAGAGTCGGCATGGCGTGCGACTACGGCGAGAGCTTTGTGGATAACTTCCCGGACAGCCCGGCTTCGAAGGCGATCAAGCAGGTTGTTCGTTCGGTTGCACAATTCATTGGAGAGGAACCGGACGATGTTTTGCCGGTGGACCTTGTCGCATAAACGCACTGTTTCTTTGTATTCATTCTATCAGCGCGGTGCATTTGGGATAGCAAGCTAGTGGATTTACATGATTTGACATCATTGTTATCATTGTTGGGCGTTTGGGCATAGATGCAGTTATTTTGATACCAGCTTACACAAAAGGCAATTTGATCTCGCGCTCACATACGAGGTAGTTCTTCCCCATTATTTTCTGCTCTCCAGTAGTTCGTCATGAACTGGCGGCAATCCATAGCTTGGGGGCGGAACGGTTGCAGTAGGCCAGCAGAGCTCAAATAGCTCAGGGAACCTCAGTGCTGAACACGAGCCACCGTCGTGTTAGTGCTCACTTCGCCTATCTCGTCCTGGATCAACTTGGGGCCTGAATCAATGTTGATCATGCCTCTTGAACAAAGACTTAAACGCCTGTCAAGTTCCTTTCCTGGCCTAAGTCCCTTGGCATACTGGATTGACCCCTCGTTGACCACTTTTGACCCCTCGAATTTCACCATTCACTTGGCCGAGCTTGGCTCTGTTTGAGACTTGGGGTGTTATAAATCAAGTTGGACCCGCTTCACCACCTGGCCGAGGTCGACACATGGAAACTGAAATATACTCCCTGAAATAAACGTCGCCGTCCGGGCCATCCGGAGAGACCCTTGCTGAGGATCGTGTTCATGCCGAACCTTTGCCGAAAAATTCTCCCACTCGACCAACGGTGCTGTTGTTGTTTTTGTTGTTGTTGTTGCTCAACATCCCGATGTTATTCAGCCAAATCCACTCCCCTTTTCTTTTTTCGCTTCCCGGACCAATTCTTGGGACTGTGCCGGCCCCGGAGAACTAGACTCCTTCTGATCCCGGAAGGTCTCACTGCCTACGCGGCCTGAAGTCGAGCGAGCTGACCGGTCGACAAAGACTTCCTTTTCTCTGATAGAATCTAGGCCGGAGTCCACCGATATATTAGTAGCAGAAAATAGCAGCACTATCATCTGCCGGCTGGACCGTGCTCTTGACATCAGTGACTCGTACCATCGACTCCTAACACTAACTGGCTACATCAGCTAAGGTAAGCTGTAACACTGCTGTTTCAGGATTTACAGTACCTGATTGGACCCCAACTCGAGAGGCGAGCGGCTAGCGGTTTCAGACTTTCAGTGCCTGGAAACGAACAGTGGCGGAAATGCCTCTCACGGGCGCCTGTCAGGCTGATCCAGGCTTTCTCGGCTGTGAGATGCGTTGATACTTTGTGGCTAAGAGGGGGCAAAATCCCTTGGATTGGCCCATCTTTGGCTCTTTCTCGGTGGATTCACTTGCTCAACTCTTGCAATATCGGGTTAAGACCGGTCGACTGCACATTTAGTTGGAACAATGCCACGCTCCAGTGAACCCCATTGCCTAAGCACCATGCGTCAATCCTCGACTCTTGGACTCTTGGGCTTTTCTGGGCATAGGGCTTGGATCTTTTTCGACTCGTAGTCTAAATCTCGTCTTTCTTTGCGCTCTTATAGACTGCGTGTGTTTCTTCTCTCTTCGTGTGCTGCAAATTGACATTTTAGCTCGTTCATTCACTTCTTTTCTGCTGTCTTTCCCTCTCCTCGTGGGAAGGTAGCTTTCTTTTTCGTTCGTTCTCCGATACTCATTTTATTTTACCTTCTTCTTATCCATCCGTGGTAGACCACTGGTGTGCTTACACCTCCTCTTCATCCTTCTTGTCTATTGTTGTTGTTTCTGTTGGCTCAGTCAGGACTCGGCCCCCATACTTTACTTTTCCCTATAAACAGCGCGCTGTGCCTTCAGGGAAGGAGTCTCACTTTTCCAAAAGACTAATTATTGCGCTCGTTGGATTTTTTTTGTGTTGTGTTTGTGCTGTGTTTCTAGACCCTCCTTGACTTGGATGTTCACTCTTTAACAAACTAATCTACTTACTCCAACTGAGCTACAATCATGCAGCTCCTCCAGTCTCTCTTTTTGTTTCTGTTCTTCAGTTACAGCGTTGTCTCTTTGCCAACTTCTGGTCGCACTCAGCACAAGGGAAGATCTTACACGGTCAGTCGGGTTCGTCGGGGCGAGGGTGAATTGCATGGTCCGTCGGCGCTGCGCAAGGCATATCGCAAGTATGGCTTCACTCCCAGCACCCTCAACATTGAACTGGAAGACTTCGAACCGGTCACCACGGTGAAACACAACGTCGCCGCTACCACCGACAACAGCGCCGAGCCCGATCAGATCGGCGCCGTCAGCGCAACCTCTGTCGAAAGCGATGCCGAATTTGTTTCGCCTGTGGAGATCGGAGGCCAGAAGATTGTCGTCACCTTCGACACTGGCTCAGCGGACTTGTAAGGAATCCATGGGTCCCAGATTCGCTTTGTCTTGGATTACTGACCAGAGACCAATGATAGCTGGGTCCTGGACACTCGTCTTAACAAGACCCTCGATGGCCATACCCAGTATAACCCCGCCAACTCGACCACGTTCAAGGAGATGCAAGGTGCCACTTTCAACGTCTCCTACGGTGACGATTCATTTGCCGCGGGTCCCGTCGGAACCGACACTGTCAACATCGGCGGTGCGGTTGTCAAGAACCAGGCCATTGGAATCCCCACCGAAGTATCCGAGTCCTTTATCAAGGATACCAACTCGAACGGCCTGGTTGGACTGGGGTTTTCCTCTATCAACAGCATTGAACCCCAGGCCCAGAACACCTTCCTCGCCAACGCCGCGCCTAACTTGGATGAGCCTGTTTTCACTGCCGCTATCAAGAGTGATGGTGTGGGCGAGTATGGATTCGGTCTGATCGACTCGGCTAAGTACCAGGGGACCATGGCCAACGTCAGCGTGGATAGCTCCAATGGTTACTGGCAGTTCGAAACTTCCGAATTCTCTGTAGGAAGCGGATCCCTTCAGACGATCAACTCCACGAAGACGGCAATTGCGGACACCGGCACTTCTCTCATGCTGATGGACCAGCAAGTCGTGGATGCTTACTACGCCGAAGTGCCGAGCGCGGTGTATGTGAGCAGTGCTGGTGGTTACATCTTTCCCTGCAACACTTCTCTCCCAAGCTTCTCAATTGCTCTGGGCGCGCAGCACTTGGCCACGGTCCCCGGGGACCTGATTGAATTCTCCAAGGTTGGCACCAACACCACCACCGGACAAGCCCGTAAGTATCTTAGCCTCATTTGTTATTGAAGCAGGCCCTTACTGACCAACTTTATAGTCTGCTACGGTGGGATTCAATCGAACTCAGGCGCCTCGCTCCAGATTCTGGGTGATGTCTTTCTGAAGGCCTTCTATGTTGTCTTCGACATGCGTGGCCCCTCCCTCGGCGTCGCTTCACCCAAGTGATCTTCTGATGAGCATTATGCCGGTCGATGTACCTTAGTTAATTCTGGGAGAATAGAGAGCTGCCTGCCATGGCAAACTGTAGCAAATTAGAATTGTATCAATGAGTGTCAATGTGATTGTATGTTGGGCTGGGATCGACGCATAAAAGTGGAGGTGGGATGTGATGACTCAGTAATGTGCATCCAAGACATGCATAACGGTCCGGTCGCAACAGAACAAGGAGAAAAAGGAGAAGCTCTACCCGCGCACAGCAGGATTGACTACGCAACTTGGTCGCTCCAAACAATTGCAATTTCGAAGATCCCCGTCCTCCGACTGGGATCTCTTCTGAGACAAGTTGGCTTTCCTCAAGGTGGCCGTGAGCCTTCCGCGGGTCGCCAAAACAACCCCGCGGATTCCTTCGGCGACGGTAAGATTATTCGCTGCCCCTCCTCTTTGGCGGCGGCCAGCACTTCTTTCTTCAACACTACTACCACCACCACCACCACCATCCTCTCCTCCTCACTTCCTTCACCACTCTCGCGCCATCCGCTATTTTGCAAACATGGCTATCAACTCCGCACCCGAATCTTCCCTCCTCTCCCTTCTCTACCGGTCATACCCGGGCGCCATTTCTCCAGACACCCCCGAGCTCGACCTCCACACCTCGACCCCGAAAATCTTCCCGCACACCAAGTTTTCCGTCGCTGAGGAGGCCGACATCAAGCAATGGCTGGCCACGATCACCGGTCTGCAGCACGCCCAGGCCAAGGACGACAAGACGGTCACCTCCACCATTCTCGGCCAGGTGAACACTCACCTGGCCACCCACACCACCCTGTTGGGCGCTAAGCCCTCCGTCGCTGACATTGCCGTCTACGCTTCGGTCGCCCCTCTTGTCGAGAAGTGGTCCCCTGAGGAGCGCACCGGCGAACAGGGCTACCACCACATCGTCCGCTATATCGACTTTGTCCAGAACAGCCCGCTGTTCTCGCTGCAGATCCCCGAGGAGGAGAAAGTTGCCATCGACGTGAATGACGTGCGCTTCGTGCCCAAGCCCGTCGACCCCAAGGCCGAGAAGGAGCGCAAGAAGAAGGAGAAGGCTGCCGCCGCTGCTGCTGCTGCTGGCGGTCCCGACGCCGGCAAGCCCCTCGTCGTCGGCAAGGGCAAGCCCTCCGCCGAGAAGAAGAACAAGGTCGATGCCGCTGCTGCTCCTGCTCCTGCTGCTGAGACCCCTGCTGCCGGTGCCAAACCCGAAGGCGGCAAGCCCAAGAAGGAGAAGAAGGAGAAGCAGCCCAAGCAACCCAAGGCGGCGCCCGCGCCCGCCGGGCCTCCCTCCCCCTCCATCATCGACCTCCGTGTCGGCCACATCCTCCGCGCCATCAACCACCCCAACGCCGATTCGCTGTTCGTCTCGACGATCGACTGCGGCGACGCCCCCGGCACCGAGAACACTTCCTTGGACGAGGCGACGGGTAAGACCGTCCGCACCGTCTGCTCTGGCCTCAACGGCCTCATTCCCCTCGAGGAGATGCAGGGCCGCAAGATCGTTGCTGTCTGCAACCTGAAGCCTGTCACCATGCGCGGCATCAAGTCCGTCGCCATGGTGCTGGCTGCCTCTCCCCGCGTCGCCGAGGGCGAGGACTCCCACGCCTGCCCCGTCGAGCTCGTCAGCCCGCCCGCTGACGCCCCCGCCGGTGAGCGCGTTACCTTCGAGGGCTGGTCCGAGGGCGAGCCTGAGAAGGTCCTCAATCCCAAGAAGAAGGTCTGGGAGACCTTCCAGCCCGGTTTCACCACCACCGATAACCTGGAGGTCGCCTTCGAGAGCGCCGCCGTCCCCGTCGTGCACGGTCAGGAGGGTAAGCCCGCTCTCGGTCTGTTGAAGACCGCCTCCGGCGGTCTTTGCACTGTCAAGAGCTTGAAGGGTGCTACCGTTCGGTAAAAGAGGGTTGGAATGATGTTGATGGTTGTTTGATTTTTCTGCGAGAAGTTCTATACTCATACCTGTTCATTTACCCCACCTAGAAGAGAGAGTGCGTAAAAGTTAAAAGAATTTAGCGAGTCTCTTCCCATCTAAAGAATCTTGATTTCTCACTGCCTCTACAAGAACGCACTGTCATCATCTGACATATGCGATGTGGTTAGGTTGGTAGCGTCATTGTGCCTGCCTTACAAGCGGGGCCATTATTACAATGTCCTGTTTGCTTCCATCTCTTGTCATCTCTCCATGAGCAGCAAATAATACCGGCGAGTATTGCATTGACATGCGAAGCTTCGTGCAAGAGGACAGCTACTAGGCTTTTTGCTTAGCAGTCGTATACCCCTAGCAATGTTTGGGTTGTTTGGTTGTAACTGTGCGATTGTTGAGAAAGGGCCGTAGCATCATCTTTCTGCTCTTGATCCAACGATGACGGGCAATGGTTGATGTTTCCACGCTTCTTTCGTAGAGTTTGGCTGCACTCTCAATCTCCTTCTCTCCCCTTGTCTTATCACGATGTTATCAATCGGCTACTGGTGGTGAAAGCAACTCAGGTCCGATGACCTCCTCCTTCGCCTCCTCTTTTTCTCCTCTTCTACCCCGCAATCTGCATCACCATCCTATAAAAGCAGTAAAAATATACAAAGGCGGAGGAGGGAGGGGAGGCTCCCTTCTCTCTCTTTGTCTCTCATGTTTGGAAAACTATAAGTTTGTTCATGCTGCTATCGCTGGGCCTCACCTGTTTCTCTACTGGTTGCTGCGAAGATTGAAGCAGAAGATTTCTACGACTTACTGATTGAAACTCACCTTACATTTCTGCCACCATGAGGGCAGTCCGCTTCCACGCCGCTGGGGATATCCGCGTAGATCAGATTGAAGAGCCGGTCTGCGGGGAGCGGCAGGTCAAGGTGAGTGCGCCCTGCGATTCCTCCCGTGCAGCCCAAACTTCCTCGGGTCCTTTTCGTCAAAGTCTTACCTTATTCTGACTTGTCGCAATCGGTTTCACTTCTCTCTTCCAGATTCGACCTGCGTTTGTGGGGATTTGCGGGAGTGGTATGTAGTTATTTTCCATTTCATTTCCCCATCTCAATCCGATTGGGGTGGGGAGGCATTGCCAGCAGCCAGAAGCGGCAATCATAAGAGAAAGCTAGAGAGAATCCCTGTTGGAAACAATACAACCCAAGATACCGAGAATCGACTTTATTGACTTGGCGATCGGGCACTGCTTCATCTAGATTTGCACGAGTATACGTGCGGGCCGATCCTGATCCCCCGGACGCCACATGCGATCACGGGAGGCCAGCTTCCAACAACCCTAGGCCACGAGTTCAGCGGCATAGTCGAGGAGGTAGGCACCGGCGTACTGCCAGCGCTGGGAGTGGTGGCCTTGAAGTGGGAGATCATGTCGCTGTTCGGCCCAGCCTCTCAGACGGAGATTGTCCTCCCTGTTTGCGGGGAACCCCGAACTGTTGTCGCAACTTGGGGTTTGTGGGGTATAGTAGTAAGTGAAAGTCTGGCTTTTCTGTATCTGTCTGTCCTTTGATTTTTTTGGTTTCTTGTTCTTCACTCTTGTTAGCTGGTCTTAGGCTGATATTCCCTTCCCAAGGTAATGCAGGGGGTTTATCGGACTACGTCGTAGTGGACGCAGAATCTGCCATTCCGCTACCAGACACCATCCCTTTGGAAATTGGCGGTGAGAACGAAGGGCCCGACTACCTACGAGTATAGTACAGTGCAGTCCCGGCTGACGCAACTCATAAGCGCTTGTCGAACCGTTGTCTGTCGCGTGGCACGCAGCAGATCGTACCCCCCTTGGAGATGCTCAGAAGGTCCTCATTGTCGGAGGAGGTCCCATTGGTTTGGCCATCATTCAGGTTCTTCGATCACGATGGATAGGGACCATCATCGTCGCGGAGGTCTCGTCGCGACGACGGGAATTCGCGATGAAGTTAGGCGCCTCTCAGGTCCTTGATCCTCGAGCAGGGGATCTGGTCTCCATGGTACGAGCAATGACCGACAATGCGGGCGCAGACGTCGCCTTTGAGTGCTCTGGCGTGCAAGCCGGATTGGATACGGCTCTCCAGGGCATTCGTGTTCGAGGAACGGTCACGATTGTCTCGCTCTGGGAGGCGAAGCCGACGATTGATGCCCGCGCGATTGTGCTGGACGAGAAGCACGTCATTGGGGCGGCTATATTTGCCGATGGCATCTTTGAGGCTGTTATTGAAGCTATACGCTCGGGTATGCTTGAGTGGCGCGCTATTCCTGCCACTGCCATCCTGTTCAAGACCCCGCGCTGACTCTTTGATTTGTCATATCCATAGGCAAGCTCAATCCGGAAGCCATGATCACCAGCAAGATCCGAATGGAGGATATTGTCGAAAAAGGGTTTGAAACTCTGATCCATGAAAAGGATCAACATGTTAAAATCTTGGTTGATGTCTCGGCATAAAATCCATGAGGAAGAACCTGAGGATCTGAGATTCCTGTAAACTAAGATGGAACCCTGGTCAGCTGCGGCTGTGAAGGGTCGCACAAGTGATCAAAATAAGACTATGTGCTGTCAAGTCCCTATTTTTCTTCCCGAAGCCATACCTGACAGCCCAAAGCATGTGGGGATGGCACGTTTTGCGTGTATTCTGACGCCAGCCACTTTCGGAGCACTGGAGCTGAAGTGTCAGCAATGCCAAGAGCATCCGTCCATGATAGTCTTGCTCCTTTTTTTTTAGTTCTTACCGGGGATGCCCGACGGCAAACCAGTGTCAAGCCCTGAGTTCAGTTCGCGTGTGGTAGACAGCTTAACCTCATTTGGGTTTTCAAAGCGACGACGACATCCTATCCCCAGGAATCAACACGTGTGGGCACGAATGACAACGACAGCACACCAACCATTCCAGCGGAACTACGGAGTACTAAATTAACTGCTGCACTGACACTATGAGAGGGGGGTGGAGATGATGATGCCAAGATATACACGTCGAGGGCAAAATTGAGCGGGGTTATTCCTCATTACCTCGTATAACCATCCCCAAAGTCATAATGTCGTAGGAGTTGTAGTTGCTGTTAGTCTCGCTGATGCCTCAGGGTCAAGCCGCACTGAGGAGTAACCCCAAGGTTCGGCTCCGGAGTGGCCATGTTCCAATCCGAGGTTGTCTAGAAGCGAAGCCGACATACTAGACTCTGGGATCTTTCTGGATCTAGATGTTTTGAGGTGTCAAGGCTAAATTCCCTAAATATTCTGACAGCCAGACCGCTCGGCCCAAGTTCAAGTGCGCAGTAAACTAGTTAGTTCTCCGTAGTTCCGTAGTTATGTACCTCCTTTCGGATATCAGAACCTGATATGTCTTCTCCAACCGAGCTTTGTGCGTCGAGTGAAGCTGGGAGCAAACAGTGCTTGTTGAGCAGGTGATGAACCCTATTATGTGGTTTTCAAGACAATAGTCGCAATGCAAACGACAAAAAAGCAAAATAGTATTATTAAATATATACAGTACCGTAGTAGTATGGAGTCTGCTCACTGTATACCGAGAGACTGTACTCCTGTTACTCTGGTGGCTGCAGAAGAACATGCGTTCGATTGCGCGAACGGGGTGGAGAAACGCCACTTTGTTTTTTTCCTTTTGCGTTTTTAGTTTTTTTTCTTTTTTCCCACTCTTAGACGGGGATAGCGGATCTCCAGAACGAAAGGGATGAGAAGTACTCCGTAAAGTTCCTCCCTTTGCAACTCACGGACCTTAACCAGTGGAACTCGAAGGGTTCGAGGACTCCATTCACCCCGCCGGAGATGTCATCCACCGCTGGTAGCGAGAGAATCCCGTCTTTGTATTGAGACTAAAGGTGCGATTGCTGTCTGGGTTTGGGTTGGACGTCATCCAACCTGCGAAGAGATGTGCAGTACGGGGTGAATCGACGATAGCAGTTGGGATGGAAGAGAAGAAGAGCATCGGAGAATAAACGGCCACAGAAGAATCATCGTTGTAAGTTATTGGGTGACAGCAGCTCTTACTCCTTCCGACTACGTAGCACTCAGACTAAGTACGGTAAGTAGTCATAGTCAACAAGGGTAAGAGAGAGTACTATACTGTATGTACCTGACTGTATGATATACATTCCTTCCTCCATCCAGATTCACTCGTTTGACACAACCTTAAAGCAGGGGCCTTGACCTTGGAGGGAGGGGCTTGCAATGGGGCAACTCTGAAGCACTGAAAGAAATTCAGGATTATTACAGTCATCGGGTGCCATCCAACTGGACTGGCGCAGCAGCATGTCCAATGTATGTATGTCTCGCCTGCAAGACTCCCTTTCCCCCTCATCTCAATATGACCTGATCTGACCTCACTGGATTGAACCGATTGGAACTGGGCCAGGTAGCCCTACCCTCCCTCTGATTATTTCCTTTTTCACTGCCCGCTTTGCTTAAAATTTGCTTAGAATAGAACCGTGACGTACAGGAAGTATGTACTCCGTACTGCCCCATCCATTCGGTTATTGACCGTCCTCATCTTATCAGAATATCGATCAGCACAAGAGTATTTATGATGGACAGTCCGCCCTTGCAATCTCCTTGATAGTGTTCCTTCTCTCACTTCCCCAGGCATTTAGCTCCATTATCATCCGCATGAATTGATTCATCTTCAGAAAGAGGTTCTCCTGCAGTGGGCTTCAAAACTTGGATCCCATCTATTAATATACCTCCGGGAATCGTGTGTTTTCCCTTCCGAGGTGGAACCGCCTCCCACCACACGAAACCCCCCACTCACAGTCCCGGTGTTTCACTCTGGTTGGTGTTGCTGGGCTCTTGGGATCTCACTAATTTTTTAGGGGCTCTTTTGGGTCTTGGGGTTCATTGTGGTGTGGTCTTTGGGTTCAGTCTGGCACATCATTAATCCATTCTTTTTCTTGCCGCAGGCCGGTTTTCGGTTGGGAGAGCGCCGCTTTTTCCTTGGTTTGCGATCCCCGATCGACTCAGGCTTCTAGTGGTTCTTCCAGGTATCATTATTCACTTTTTTCTTTTCAGTGTTCCTGTCCTTCTGTCGTCTAAATTCTTCTATTTGGTCCATTGTTTTGTTTTTTTCTTTTTCGTTTCGTTCGAAGGGAATATCCGCTCGTTTTCTACTCCATAACTTCAGTATTATTCTGATTTGTCTGATTTGGCACCGCTTTTGGCACCATTTTTGGCTTCCCTTCAACTCGCCTCTCGCCCGGCCTGGCCTCTCACTCTCGACGGATCTTAGCCCCCAAGATTCTACCTACTACATCGCTTGACTAGTCGGCTTGGTAGGC
The DNA here is from genome assembly GCF_003184585.1 of Aspergillus saccharolyticus JOP 1030-1. Lineage (NCBI taxonomy): Eukaryota > Fungi > Ascomycota > Eurotiomycetes > Eurotiales > Aspergillaceae > Aspergillus > Aspergillus saccharolyticus. The sequence continues at coordinate 323,972 of NW_020290633.1, read as the reverse complement.
GGGCTGACTTGGAGCGGACACTGGGCATTGTCAATCGCATAGATTTATAGCCGCTTTCTGACCTCCTTAGGTCTCGCATCGCATTTCGCGATTTTCTGTTTACATTGACCAACCTTGGATTCAAGCATGTCGGACTGACATTGCCTCAAAGCCGCACCATCTGTCTGTATATTTTATCTCTTGCCGTGAACATCGTCTTTCATCTGCTCGCTTGTGGTGCCCAATCCTACACCATGGGAACCCCACTGCATGGTACGGCCATTATTACCGGGGCCAATGGCCTGCTGGGATCAGAGATTGCCGTCTCCATCGCCAAAGCACAGCCCTTTGTTCACCTATTGCTGGTGGCTCGAAATATCAGATCCGATCCTATCAAGGATGTACTGAACCGCATCCGCTTGATCGGACCCAGATCTGTCGAAGTGGTCAAGGCCGATCTGGCTTGCTTCAATTCGGTAGCGAGCTTTGCACAGTATACTGTGGAGAGGGTTCGCAGTAAAGAGATTCCCCCTGTCATCCTCTTAATCAACTCCGCGGCCAGCTCGTCATACGTCACCGATCAAGTCACACGAGATGGGTACGACCCAGTCTATCAAACCAACTGCATCGCCCCGTTCTTGTTGACCGTGAGCCTGCTTGAGGCCTTTCGGGCTGGCGATGGCACTCCGAACGGCGGTGCTCGGGTCATCAATATCGGATGTGCCGCCATGTCCAAGGGTTCCTTGGACTACTTTGACGAGCAAGGCTCAGACAGCGCCAGCCAGACTCCTGGAACGTCGATAAGTGCAAAGGAAGCCACCGCTCGGTTCGGTAGTAGTAAGTTGTTGATGAGCGCTGCTATGTATGCTTTACGCCGGAGTTTGGTACTTGTGAGTATTTCATATCCTCTTTTTGCGGTTCTTCCGGAGATGTTCAAGACTAATTAAGCTACCGTAGGCTGGTAACATCTCGCTCAATGTGTATACGATGGACCCCGGATTTATGACCGGGGAAAGCCATCTGACCGCCTCGGCACCTCTATCGGTCCGCGTAGCGCATCAGACTCGGTCTGGGCTCCGGCCGATCTTGCGCGTTTTCTCCAAGAGCGCAATTAACAAGGCCAGTGTTCCCGCCAAGGTAATTGCGAAAGTCGCATTCCAGAGAGAGACAGTGGAGAATTGGGGCAGAGAGCGCTATTATATTCTGGATAGCGAGTATGAGGCCGCATCCGTCATTCCCGTGTTGCGAGACCTGCCGCGCATGGATGCGCTACTCCAGAAGGTGATGCAACAGATCGAGATCGGTGTCAAGGGCATGGGCTCGCCCCAATCCAGGGTCTCCCGACTCAGTGGCCTTTGATTCAGGCTTACTCCGAAAATCGTCGATTCTTCATCTAATCTGTGGCGTTATATCTTGCATTCATCCTGTCGGTTCAGTCTTTTTTTGGGGGGGGGGGGAGGGGAGTTCAAAAGATCCGAGCATTCTTGAAGGCGTCATGTTGGTTTGCAATCTTGGAGTCTGCGGGATTCATTTGACTATAAGCTGTTCTGTAAATAGAAGTGATATCTGTATACATCGTGGAATCTCGTCCAATAAGAACGAATATCCATATCAATTGAGCAAGATTTGTTCGTTTCCTGCTTGAGGATTGTAGCTGCGATGGGAGTGAAGATGGCTGACGAAGGCTGAAGATGGCCGCAAACGGTCGGGACCAGCGGGAAGTTTGGAGATTCGTGCCGCATTCGGATCTGCACCCAAATTGCCCGCGGAATCTCAACTGGCGGCTTGAGTCCAGAGGCCGCCTAAGCCTACGGTCTCTCGACCGCAATCATTTCTCCGGTCAACGCCTCGGGGCTGTTCAGTTCCTCGCACTCCTCGTCTTCCGTTCCGCCTCTTCGCTGTCCTGACCGACCGGGCTCGGATTTGCGATTTCTTCGCCGGTTCTCATTTTAACCTTTAACCATCTTCTCATCCTTAGGTAGTTTGAGGAAGTTGAGCCAGCCGTCTTTCTCTCCAACATCAGTGCCTCGACAATTGATTTGCAACTCAAATCAATAACCCAGCTGCATGTCATTATAGGAGAGATGAACAGGCATCACGCCTTTGGCAATGGCTACGCTGCCTATCCCCGTAGCAAAAGCAACCATTCATTTTCCATTTCCCCCCACCGGTACGCGGCCCTTTCGTCGGCGAACAGCGCGTGCCATCCTTCTATATCACATCGATGGCATGCAGATGCAGCGCGGACTTGAGAGAGACTTGAGGAATTCCTGCGCTGACATTGAGTCTCACCCAGATTTCAACCCCGGTCACAGCCTGCCTTGCGGCGCCGTAGGCAACTTTTTCAGCGACTATGCCTCCTCTGCGGTATCTCCCTGTTGCTCCTTGTCCTGATATTCCCGTCCCTGCGCGCCTCTCTCCTGCCGGTGGTATCTCTTGGCCTCGTTCACTCCTACGAAGACCTCCAAATCGAGACGATCCGATACTATGATCTTTCCAAAGTGCAAGGGACATCCAGTGGTTGGGAGCGCGGGGAGCGGGTGCTGATGTGTACGCCGCTGCGCGACGCCTCCTCCCACTTGCCCATGTTCTTCTCGCATCTGCGGAACCTCACTTATCCGCACAATCTGATCGACCTGGCGTTTCTGGTGTCGGACTCGGAAGATGACACGATGGGCATGCTGTCGCGCATGCTAGACGAGCTCCAGCACGACGTGGATCCGAAGATGCCGTTCGGCGAGATCTCCGTCATCCAAAAAGATTTTGGCCAGCTGGTCCAACAAGACGTGGAGAGCCGGCACGGATTTGCCGCGCAGGCCAGTCGCAGAAAGTTAATGGCCCAGGCTCGTAATTGGCTGCTGAGCGCCACGCTGCGCCCAACACATAGCTGGGTTTATTGGCGGGACGCGGATGTCTTGACAGCGCCACAGACGATCCTGGAGGATCTGATGCGGCACGACAAGGATGTCATTGTACCGAGTGAGTGTTTGCGTTGGGCTGTGCTTGGCTTGCAATCCATCTTTCTGACACTTATTGGCATCTAGATGTGTGGCGGCCCCTACCGGATTGGTTGGGTGGAGAGCAACCGTACGATCTGAACTCGTGGCAAGAATCAGAAACAGCACTAGCGCTGGCCGATACATTGGATGAGGATGCGGTCATTGTCGAAGGGTATGCTGAATACGCGACCTGGCGTCCTCATCTCGCCTACCTGCGCGACCCGTATGGCGATCCGGACATGGAGATGGAGCTTGACGGAGTAGGAGGTGTCAGTATTCTGGCGAAAGCGAGAGTGTTCCGCTCGGGCGTGCACTTCCCGGCCTTCAGCTTCGAGAAGCATGCTGAGACAGAAGCCTTCGGCAAGGTGCGTATTGATTCGCGAGGATTCGCACCTTCTGACGTCTATATGATACTGATTCCATGATTAGATGGCCAAGCGCATGGGCTTCTCGGTCATCGGTCTCCCGCACTACACTATCTGGCATCTCTACGAGCCGAGCGTGGACGATCTACGGCACATGGAGGAGATGGAGCAGGAACGCAAAGAACGCGAGAGGGAGGAGAAAGACCAGGCTGACCGGGCCGAACGCGTTCAGACCCTGTTCAAGGATGCCAAGACGCAGTGGGACATCGACCACGCATTCGTTGAGGATGCGATCGCCGATGAGAAGAAGAAGCAAGAGGCCGCTGCTGCTCCAGATCCCTCTTCGAGCGAGGCGCTCAAAGGCTCCGAGAAAGGTCCTCTGGCGCAGCCAGCTATGAAGGAGAGAGGTAGTGCTGAACAAGGCGACCAGGTGTCCGATACCCAGATGGAAGAAGCCAAGCGCTAAGTGGGCTTTTAAGCCTCGCTCGCAGGTTACAGTGCGACTTGCGCTTCCATCTGCTGTCCATGTTCAACAAAACCACTTCCTGTGCTGGTCATAGGCGGATTAATCTTTGCCCTTTAAGTGTGTCCCGGCGTTTTAATTGTTTCTGCAGTTGTATCTGTCGACAGACCTGGTAAGATATTTTGCATGGTGTCGTCGATCTGGTCATGATAGGACGGTCTCCGATATAGTATAAACATGGACTCATTATTTCTGATTTACCTTGATGTCTAGAAGTGACAACTTCCCCCCTGAATGTATTCCTAGAATTTTTTTTTTGTTTCGGTCTGTATTTCTGGGAGTATAACGCAACGAACGGTAAGCCATCGCGCAGCTCATTAAGCGGTGGCCCGTGCGTCTATCAACTGCCGCGGAACCCACGCCCATCCAATTCCGGCACGCGTTCCCGCGTCAAATCTTCCCACCGGCCGACCATCAAGTATCCAGAAAACCCTCATGACCTTCCCCACCTATTCTCTATCTTTTTTTTTCTCTGCATCTCTCTGATCTGCACCTCCAAGCCTAAAGCTGAGGAGGGCAAAAGAAAATGTCCACCCAATCCACCCCCAGCATTCTCTTCACCCACACAGCCCCGCAACAAGGCTTCCGGTTACTCGAACTTCCCCCCGAAGTCGCCGACCTTCTCACCTCGGAGAATCCTCCCACGTATGTTACAAGTGCAGTCCTTTTCCTGTTCCTTTGTTCCTTTTCTTTTGCAATTAATCCCTTGTCCTGCTTGTCTGGCACCTCTCTCCGTGTCTCCTTCCACGGAGTAGACCGAACCTGGGCGTTGGCTAATGCTTAACCGGCGAGAAAACCTAACAGGCTCTACCTCAAATCCCCACCCACAACGTCAACACATCTCCGATTCAATCACAGCGATGATGGCGATGCTCTCCCCCGCGAATACGTCAACCTCTGCACACCCACCCATACCTACCGAATCCGACAAGTACAGTCATCGAATTCCCTGCACATCTTGCGGCCGGATGACGGGATCGCGAAGGGGCTGTTGAGGAGCGGGGATTTGGCGGTTGTGGATAGTCGTGCTGCTGCTGCTGTTGCTGCGACGCAGTGTAATCAGGGCGAGAGTGGAGAGACGGGGCAGGGTGAACAACAAGATGATGGTAACCTTGTCGGGGCTGGAGTGGGTGACGGCATGGATGTCGATCTGAATCTCGCGGAGACGGTGACGACGATCGCCAAGTGCGGGTCGACGTTGGAGTTGCATGTGCCTGAGGGGGGGTTCGGGGCGCGGAAGATCTTGGGGTCGTTGTTGGGGCGGTTTGCTTCTTTGGGGGATAAGAGGGGTGTGGGTGGTGCTGGGGAGGTGGCAGCAGCAGATACGCAGGTGATGGAGAAGGTGTTTGCTGATGTTCCGGTCTCCAGAAAGGAGTGTGAGTTGGGATGGGTGGAGGGGTGTGCGTTTGTGTGGCGGGGGAAGGCGTGGGCGCCGACGCCGGAGGTGAAGATGGAGGTGTGGGAGCGGGTGGTGAATGGGGCTGTGGTGCAGGGGATTGATCTGCGGAAGCAGTTCTTGGTGGCCGATCTGTGGAGGTCGGTGATGTTGGAGGAGGAGGAGCAGGAGGGTGCAGAAGAGGGAGGGCGGTTCCCTCAAGCGTTGTTTGAGGCGGTTGTGCGCCGCGTCGTGGAGGTTGAGGAGGGGGGTTTGTTGCTCGGGGACGAGTTGAAGTGTGAGTCTGAGATTACATACCGTGGACTGTCGTGCAATGGCTTGCTGACATTTCCTATCTGGTCTAGGGGCAAGCCTTGATAAGGATGCTTGTGTACGATGGGTCGGTGAGACGTATCTTGAGGCCTTCGCGCCGATGGCGAGTGCTGCGATCGGCCGCAGTGAGTTCCTCAACGCCTGGAAGGATCATCTACCGGAGGCTTGGAGAGAGGAGGTGGCTCTGGCCAGATTGACGGTAAGCTATCATTTGTTCTCTCTGCATGCAAAGACGTCTTCCATTGACTTTCTTTACTTATAGGACTCCGTTTATAAACTGCCCGGCCCAACCACCATCTGCTTCGTGACCGAATTCGAGCGACAGCGAACCAAGAAGAATCTCTCCACAGAGGCTAGTGCGTCGACGGCAGCCAAGAAGTCTAGAAACTGGCACGAGCTCTTCAAGAACCAGAAGCGACAGAAGCGGTGACGCTCTAGTATATTCTTCCAGAGTATGCATCCTCAGACACCAAATGCAACGGCTCGCAAATGCAAAATCAGAAACAAATCAGCACCATGCGTACTTCTCGTTCAGGCACCATTCCACCGTCTCGCCAAACCCAGACTCGGCACCGTTCCATCTCAATGACGCAATGCTATCCTTTTGACGGTGAACCAGCTCGACATTGGGGTCTACCATGGCGACTGCCTGCTGCAATAAGGGAGTTGGATTCCAGAATTCAACCGTGCTCATATCCCATTCATGTGCCTCACGTTGAGCGCGCCTCAAAATAGCGGCCATGGCCTGGATGGTCTGTTTGGTCTCTTCCGGAGACGTTGGTTCCTCATACACCCACCGCAGGATGTACAGAGTGTTCTCTTCCGGCACGGATCCAAAGTTCCTGTTCCATGCACAATGCACTCCCGCCGCGTCGTCGCCAGCACCTTTCGCCGTGGGAGCTTCTCTACCGGGAAAGAGGGACTTGACGAAAAACTCCTCTCTCGCCCAATGCCATCTGAGATGATTGTAATCCGGTGCAATTGCGATCTTGGGTGTGGGTGTCTTCATAGATGCTAAACGAAGGGATTCCCGCTCTTTTGCCAGAATCTGCTTGTTGCACACGCGGGTTCGGACATCTTCTGCTGTCAACGTCTTGACCTGAGGCATGGTGGCTTCAACCCCGTTTGAGACATTATGCTCCTCTGCGACAGGTGGAAGCGCGAAATGAGACGACAAGAATGGTTTCCAGCCGAATTGAGCATAGAAGTTCTTTCCAATATCGGAGTAAAGAATGCTGAAGAGGGCCTTCTTTCTGCTCTCAGACTCCATATTCCAGGTGTCAACCTTCTTGCTGAGTTCCTCCATCATCCTCTTCGCATAACCCTTGCCTCTGAACTGAGGGCGGCAGTATACACTTCCAATGCCGTGGGTGGAGACATCTTCCACGCGGCCGTTGTGCGCCAGCCAGGCTTTCTTTTTGTATGTCTCACAAGAGCTTAGGATGGTTCTCTCTCCTTCAGGTTCACTGCGATCAACCAGGATCCAGCTGGTGAGGTCATCCTTGACCAACTGCTGCGAATGGAGATGATTTTCGCGCGCGATGTACGTCTCGGTGTCCAGCCGGCCTTTCCAAGCGATGCTGTTCAACTTCAAAGCCTCAATCTTCTCCGCGGGCGTCGCGGGAACCAAGATGAGTTCCGGAGAGTCCCCTGGCGGGAGAGCAACCCCGTTAGTGTAAGTGTTATCGGCAGCAATCATGATATCTTCAGAAAGCACTCTAAGATACGGATAGAGGTGTGTTGTTTGGGGATAACGAGGAACCGTGGGATAGAATGGAGCTAGATATATGAATGAAGGCGAATGACTCAGTGACGTGTTTCCCGACACTCAATTGTAATTACGGCGGCGGCAAACCCAGATGGACTGTCTCCTTTTATTAATCTGCAAGTGATTGGAATCGAAGGGAGCTGCAAGGGGAGGGAAGCTTTGGTAATAAAATAGATCAGATGGCTCCCCCGGGGCTCGATGACGGTAAAGACTTAACAACAATCAACTGGAAGAACGGTAGTACAATACCGTACCAACCAAAGACAAGTCAACTCCGACGGGGAAGGTTTCCTATTTGCAGAGGCAGCCGATGGCAAGCGACGCGAAGCGCTGCCTTTTCGAATCCCAGGTATACTCGCGGGGATGATGTAGTCATGTGCAGAAATGAAACGCTTGTGGTGATTGACAATGACCAATGCCAAGGGCAGAAAACTACCGTAAGGCGTGGTAAAGCGTGGCTAGCGATTGTCCTAGTTATGTGTACTGTCCTCTGTAACTATACTCCGTACGGAGTAGTGAATCTCCTCCGTCTCTAGCCTCTCGATAAACCGGAGCTCCGGCTTATCGGGGACCGACGGGGCGGTCCCCTTGAGATTAAACCCAAAGGGGAAGGCGGTCAAGACACCACACTCCCGCCCAAGTCCCCAGGGTTCCGTCCCAACCTGAACTTCCCCACCTGCTGCTCTGTTGATGGATTCCCCCATCTAGCATCCCCCCTTTCACTCACGCCTCATTTCAAGAGCCTACAGGGTCTGATCGGCCTCGGTCGTCTAGAAGGAGCTGTCACTTTCTAGCTTGCAAAGGTCTCACTGTTCCTTCGCACTTGTTCAGCATCCATAATTGGCAGCTTCTGCGCTTATCGAGGCCGAGCCGCTATCTCTGTGCTTATCCAGATCTAGCACAGATCCAGATCGAGCTCCCACTCATGACTTCTTCACTCAGACCTACTGGTGGCCACTGATTACCCGCCTAGTTCAACGTCTGTAGTACGTATCGCTGTATTCACTTCGCTGTTAACCGGGCACTGTTCAGGAACTGTCCTACATCACAATATGACCCATAAGGCACCGTACTCGCTAGACAACTCCTCATAATCTAGCCTCTGACCACTTTCCATAGCGAAAGGACCAGGACCTTGGACCTTCTTCTCGATGATCTTCTCGCATCTCCTTCATTAAATCATTCAACTGCTAAGAACGTTTCCCCGAGGTTCAGGACCGGGTGATCGACCTTGTTCAACGTATCTTACTTCTAGAGTCCAACCATGGCATATCGTCACCCCTTTGCATCTAGCGAACTGCCAGTTCTCAGAGACATTGGGGAGCTTCAGGCTCTGTCTCACGGGACTTTTCCTGATGGCTTCAATGACGACGCCTTCATGGCTGACCTGGACCAGGCCGCGACATGGGGATTTTACGCCAACGACAATGAGACAAGCGATGCTTTGCCCTCGATTGGTCAAAGACCTGCGAAGAAACAAAGAACCGGTCCATCGGCGCAGAGCGAAGCTATATCGGAAGCGCACGTCCAGAATCGAGGGCCCGACTCGGACTCAAGCATCAGCCAAAGAACTTCCCGGAATTTGCCTCCGGTCATTGATCTCACTGAAGACCTCACTGAGGATAACCTGCTTACCGAAATCCTAGAGATCTTTCCAGACATCGATGTTAACTATTTAAAGGGACTCATCCAGCGTCATCTCCAGCTTGTGTTGCAGACGAAGGCAGAGATCCCACTCACCGTCCCTGATAAAGACTTGGCAAAAGGCGCAGTTACTGAGGAGATTCTTGGTAACCCTTCCTACCCCAGAAAGCAGCGAAAGCTCAAAAGGACACTTGACGAATTCGACTCGGCAAAGAAAAAGGAAGACGATATCCAGAAGTGGATGAAAAATATTCCGCAAAGGGGAAGTACTCTGTATCTCGAAATCACGTAAGGAACCCTTACCGTCAGAATCCTCGACACGAAACAAAGCTAAAAACCCCCCTAGTGCTAGGTTGTTGGCAATTGAGTTTCCTGCAGTGCCCTGGACATATATTCAGAATCTTACGTTGCACAAGAGAGAACTATACGCCGCATACCTCAGTCTGTCTGCATTGGAAGACCCTTCTAGCAAGTCAGCTAAGCCCTACAAAAACGAACAATATCGGCACCAACATTTACGTGAAGACCTGTACAAATCATATCCGCGGACGCTACGAATCATGCAAGACCTCGATCGCGAGCGTCGAGCGGCAGCAGCAGCAGCACGGCAGGCTCGGGCTCAAGAAGCCGAGGAGCGCAATGTTCAAACAGGGAATCTTGTGGAATGCCAGTGCTGTTTCGAGGAGGTCCCTGCGAACAAAATCCTGCCATGCGAAGGACTGGACGTCCACTTTTTCTGCTATACTTGCATGCAATCTTCAGCAAAAACACAAATTGGGCTGATGAGATACAAGCTACAATGCTTCGACGGCAGTGGGTGTCAAGCACAGTTTGATCGACACGGGCTCAGGCATGCCCTGGGAAAGAAGATCATGGATAAGCTCGACGCACTTCAGCAGCAGGATGAGATACAGCAAGCGGGACTGCAAGGCCTCGAGTCCTGTCCCTTCTGCGACTACCATGCCATATGCCCACCCGTCGAAGAAGATCGAGAGTTCTATTGCCTGAACCCTGACTGCGAAGTGATTAGCTGTCGCATGTGCAAGGAGAAAAGCCATGTTCCGAGCAGCTGTGAGGATGCCAAGACCGACAAACGACTCCCCTACCGCCATCGCGTGGAAGAGGCATTGAGCGATGCGCTCATGCGGACTTGTCCACAGTGCAAGGTGAAGATTGTCAAAACCGATGGCTGTAACATGATGACTTGCGCGAAATGCAGGACCCGGATGTGTTATATCTGCAACGCAAGAATCGAACCTCACGAAAACTACGAACACTTTCACCGAAGGGGAGGTTGTTCCTTGCACGATCTTCCGGGTGTAGATCCACACCGGGCACAGATCGAGAGAGCGGAAGCAAATGCTGTTGCCACGATTTTGGCGGAGAACCCTAATATCGTTGAGAAAGAGATTCGAGTGAATGAAGGACCAAAAAAGCAGGACGCTGCGACACTGCGCCAGCAAGGTCGGCCACCTCAGCGACCCCGGCAACCCCAACTCCGTCAGCAGCAGCAGGGTCAACAGCGCCCTCCGCACCGTCAACCGTATCAGCAAGGGCAACCTCGTCAGCCTACGCAAGGGCCTCAGCATTTTCGATACAATGATCCGTTTGTCAGCGTTCGCGCCAACGGGGGTGGTCCCCTTCACGTCAACGTTGACAACTCCTTAACATATTTTGCCAACAGGATACGGGACTTTCATGCCAGCAATTTCCCTTGGGAAACTCCTGGCAACACCTCTTATCCTCTTCCCAACTTGCCTGTAGACCAGAGAATTTCTATCGACGCTGGCTTTCCACCACAGGCCCGCACTCCGATGACCCCCAATATGGCAACCGAGCGCCCTTTCCCTCCTTATTTTCCTCTCTACCATGGCCAGGCCGTACCGATGGTACCATACTCTCTTCAGCAGCCCATTGTAAACCATACACCTTTGCCGCGGGGCTTGAATCCAGCTCACCTATCAACTCACACCCCCACCGATGGTTCCTGAGAATGTTCAACGGCCATCCGGCGGGCTGGGAGGATATGCTCACGATGAAGCTCCCATCTCATTGTGAACGAAGACACAAACTTTTGTTAAATCATACTATCTGTCGGCTGCATATCATGCCACTTATTTCCCCTATCTAATGATTCTAACAGCTTTCAGCTTTGAAGCATTTTGATTTCACTTTTTTTTTCAGGGGCACTATTTCGTCTCATGATCAGTTGCACCTCTCGCATCTTGGGAAGAATAGGACCATGACGCACACCTTATCCTAAAGATCCGTCTAACTTTTCTGCTATTGGGTACCAGTCAGACAGACAACCGGCGTTCAGGCGTTCCGTCAGGAAGCAGCAACATAATCAAGATCATAATCACTGCCATGCCATTCATCTTCATCGAGCGAAATTACCCGTTGGCGCTTTCTTGACTTGGCTTAGCTTAACATCGACTTCAATTTCTATTCGATGCGCAACAGTAGAGACGGGAGCTGTGCGCAACCTACTCGTTCTTATTCCACTCCCTTTGGCATGCAGACAGGTAGGCAGACAGGCAGAAATAGTTTTCTGGAACAAACCATCTTTTTCTGGAAATTTTTCTTCTAAAGTTCGGGAGAAATAGGCCGGCATGCGGACTTTTTACTACGAATGTCATCATCGGATCAACTCTGCTTTGCCCTCAGAGGCTTGACAAATTTAAGCTCTAGCGCTAGGATCATCTGTTCTTTTCTCCCACATGACCGGACGTCACATTCAATTTCTGGCTCCTGAGTGCGGAACACCGTAATCGTAGCGTGGCTGCCACGGCGCCGACCTCAAGCCCGCCCTTTCTTCCGCGGACAACATAAACTTACCAGTGTACATACACTTGAAATTTGATGAGAGCAGCAAGAATTGCCGGTGCACCGCCTGGTCGTTAGTGGCAGTGTATCCGAGGAAGGTAAAAATAATGGAAGTAATTTGACCAAGGCCCCGAGGCGGTGTTTTCACACCTTTTTCTTTCTTGTTCGACACGGAAGAGTAGGATGGGTGTTTCCAGTTAGGTAGCAAGTTGACTAACCTGCATGACCCAATTTACCCCAACCTGACGTAGATTTATTTATACCTTGATTTCCATATTTCCATCCCGCGCGCATTGAGTTTCCCATGTTTCCATGGTTGGCTCGACGGAGGAAATGCGGGGAGGGGCGAAGGGAAGAATTCCCGCTCATTTGCGAACATGGTAGTACCATAGAATTGGCCGGAATATAATAAGTAGAATATTGGAAATTTGATGTATTGTCTGTATATGATATATAATGACCTGAGCTATCGATTAAGCGGGGGGAGAGTTTTTGCATGCTCACAAACTTGAAATTTGGGAAAATAAGGAGGCAAAATGCAATAGCAAATACGGAGACGAACAGGGGGAAAACAGGATTTCGCAACTGCCAGGCGGAGAGAAAAGACGGGCTGACGGACTGGCACATGACTGGATGGCAAACAACGCATTTCCGTCCTTTGGGTTACTCGGCGCAAGGCAGCAAGACACAAACAAGGCAGGCACGCTTTCCGTGGCAGAAGGGCCGGCAGTATGAATTTGCTAGGATCATATAGTTGGAGAAAAGGAGCGAATGAGCTCGACAAATGAGAAGAGAGAGATACAGATAGGAAATGGTATGGAAGATGTTGAGCAGTCTCTTCAAAAGAGATGGAAGTCTAGCAAGACTTCCCAACGAGTAGAGAAATATGAAAGTAGGGAAGAGAAAATGAGGAGTAATGAAAGAAATGATAAAGAAACGACAATCAAAGTGATGAGCAAAGGAACGTGACAAAATGATGATCAGGAAGCGTTTGAAAACGAAGAGCGAGCATAGAAAGACAAGAAAAGATATCAACCAAATCTATGATGATGCCATGCGAGTCCCAAAAATCGTCCGCTCCCCATTTTATATATTTGCGCCGCTCAATCGACGACAATTCCTAAATTTCCTCATCCATCATGTATGTTCGATCATTGGCCACGCTAAATAGAATGAGATATATGAAAAAGTGAAAAGATAATGAGTAAAGGAGCAGAAAAATGTCTGGTCGGAAAGACACAATGGACTAGACAAAGAGGATGCGGCAATTGCGATCAAATCCAAGTTCATGGCGGATGCTCCGAATCCACGGGTTCGTTGAACTTTTGCCGTGCCTCCTCGACCCATAGTTCCAGTCGAAGCTCGCCAGCTTCTACCCGGCGCACCGGAACTGTCTTCGCCCGTCCGTTTGACACTTTCGGAGGGGGTGGCTGTGGTTCGCCGTTTCTCAACTTCGAGACCGAATATGGCGCGGTGCACGACCGGAGGTGTACTTTGCCCGGCTCAGCGACAATCCATGTCTGTTCTTCGGTTGTTGATCCTGCAGGCGGTAAAGCATCCTCCCGCACCTCAATGCAGACGGTAAAACTGAACTCGTCATCGCGGGGCAACGGCGTGAGGCGTGCGCATGCAGAAGCCAACCGGGCGAGACAGGCGCGGAACTGTGCCTCCAGATCGACCGTAGGAGGAGCGGGAGCTCGATCGCTCAGGGGAATGCCTGCCTTGGAAGGATCCTCCTTTCGGTCCTCAAAGGTGGTGTGAATTTCCCCGGCGGGCACACGGGGAAAGCCCGACAAATCGAACGCATATCTTTCGAGGGGCTGGTTGGTGCGGAGTGAAGAGATGATGATGCTGACAGCGGTGATGGTGCCTTTCAAGATCTCGGTTCCGACCGCGATCGACGCATCATTGATGTAGTCACACACCTTCGGGTGACGGGATTGCCGAACAGGATAATTGTACGCTCGAACAGGAAGGAATGTCGCTCGCGGGTAGACTGACCGGAGGAACAGGATCTGGTGTATCGAGACGGTGAGGAAGTTGGTGAAAGATGCCGCCAATGCAGACTGATTGTTGGGCAGCGACTTCGGGGCGGTGACAGGCGTTGAGAATGTTGTCATGGTGGTTGTCATGGAAGGGATTGTGGTACTCTCACTGGCAATAGGCATTGCCGTCGTAAACTCTGGTATCGTCGTTTCCACGGGGAAAATGGTCTTGACGGGATCTCGGAGATTCTGAGTGCTGTTCCACCCTGAGGCTAATCATCGCTCTGCCTTTATCGAGACTCACGAGTCAATAGCTGCTTTCTTTCTTCTCCGAAGCTGGGAAGATGGGATTGCACTCTTGGAAGGGGTTTATTGCATTCTGGTGAATGTTGGTGCTGTGCCAGGGGGAAATTGAGAGAGGTGGGGAGGGGTGAGGAGGGGAGAAACCGCAATTTCTCGTTGATGGAGAACAAAGTGGTTTCACGATAAAGGAGGGGAATGGAGTTGCGAGAGATAAGCAACCTGAGTCAGAGGAACAGCGATCGGGTTACGCTGAGGGGTAGGGAATAAAGAGTAGGGAGTGGGAGAGGTTAGTCGAAGTGACGGTGGGATGTGGTATAGGTATAGGTATAGGTACAGGTGGTGGGGATCAGTGGTGTTGGTGATGGAAGGTCAAGGAAGCAGTATGATGGGGTAGAGGGAAAGAGTTGTGGGTGGTGGTGGTGGTGGTGGTGGTGATGATGATGATGGTGATGTTGATAGGGATGGTGGTGGAACGAAGGCAAGAGAGGGAGCAGGAGAAAGAGGGAGAAGATTAGACGTACGTTGGGTGGACTGGACAACGGAGACAAGCAGATCTCAGAGCATGGAGTGAGGCCTTCGTCGGTTGCAATCGTAAGTGGATGGACAGAGAACCGTAATCGGAGTATTAAAAAAAAGAGAGAGGGGAGAGATTGAAGGAGATATTGCGGTGATGATGTTGATGATGATGGAATTTCTCTTTTTCCCCTGCCCTGGTTGGATGTTCTTCCCAATTAATTTCTTTTTTTTTTCTCTCCCTCTTTTTTTTATAAAAAATAAAAAAAAAACAGGTAAAAAAGGTTCCTCTCTCTCCTCACAGAACTACTTTTTGGAACAACAAACAACAGCAACAACAAATCCCACTTTTTCCAATAAATCACTGCAAGAAAAGGTAATAAGGAGAGGAGGGGAAGAATAGGAAGACAAACAACAAAACGTGCTTCTGTGAATTCTTCTTTCCTTCTTCCCCAAACACTTGCGCCAACAGAGACAAAAAGCAGAGGGGAGACTGACTGACTGACTGACTGACTGACTGATAGATATGAAACCGACCCTTCAAAGAGGGGAGGGGAGGAGGGGGGAAGAGGGGCGCGAGGTGAAAGGGAGAGGTGGGCTGCTGGTCTAAGTACTGTACGTTGTTGCTTCTGAACTGTATCAAATTGGGAGAAGCCAAGGTTTCCCAGGGGTGTCCGCTTAAGATCCCGGAGCTAGTGAGGATAAAGTGAATGTCAAGAGTAGGAAACACCCGGGGTTAATACAAGAATCCAGAAGAAACACCAAACTAACACCGAGAAAAAGCGAAGGTGAGAGAGAGGAAATGAGGCAGTAGAGTGAGAAGCAGAAGAAGAGGAGGAGGAAGAGGAGAGGAAGAGAGAAGAAGAAGGAGAGAATTTGCGAGCAACTCTCTTTCGGAGGGGGGAAAGCTTGTCGGGCGACGAGCAGTTGTTAGTTAAAAGCAGGTGGAAAGGCGCCCAAGGTTGTCTAAGTACTAGGTAACTAGTTATCTGTCTGTAATTGTTCTTAATGATTACTGAGTCTCTTCTTCTCTCTTCTCTCTTCTCTCTTTCCTCTGTTCTCTAAGAATTCTTCCCCCCTCCCCTCTTTTCCCCTCCTTCTCTCCTCCATCACGTGGTTGCGTCAT
Source organism: Aspergillus saccharolyticus JOP 1030-1 (assembly GCF_003184585.1). Lineage (NCBI taxonomy): Eukaryota > Fungi > Ascomycota > Eurotiomycetes > Eurotiales > Aspergillaceae > Aspergillus > Aspergillus saccharolyticus. The sequence continues at coordinate 308,233 of NW_020290633.1, read as the reverse complement.
GGGTGTGGAATAATCCTTACCATTACCATTCATTACCTTACCATTTTTACTTTCTTTCCCCCTCAAAATGAGGATTGTCATTCAGCATCCAAAAATGTCTCTGACCGACCCGTATGGCAGGAGAAACTACATCCGACCATCCTATACGGGCCAAAGAACTAGGCTAAGACGGATAGGAACGGACCATAGCAAGCCTAAGGGACAAACGGTGTGAACTGTAACGAGCATCACAAGGCGTTGAGGCGACAAGTATTCGGTCATTGTGCATTGCAACTCCCCTTCATTGACCATTTGGAGCACGGGGGCAAACTGCAGACAAACAGACAATCGAGGTACATGCAAATCCTCCAATGCTAAGTAGTGAAGAAAGGGACTATTTCTCTTCCTGGTCTGAAAATCAGACACAGAGCTGGAAAAGGACGACAAGGAAGGGCAGGCGCTCGAGGTTGTTCATTCATCGTCAGCATTCCCCACTCGTTCAGTACCGAGTAACAATGTACTCCGTACATTCGTTGGGTTGGGACCGCCTCTTCCGTTTGCCAGGCCGATCATCTGCTACCAACACTTGACTGGCACGACAAGCGGATGTGACAAAAAGGCGTGGAAGAAGAAATGCCAGGCCGTGGTTGACCGGCGGTGGTGGTGGGGAATCCTGGGCTTATAAGGAACCAAAGTCTAAATTCCATCCCGGTAAATACATACCTTATTCATTCATCCATTCAATCTTCAGGCATGTGCAGTGCAGCCTTATTAGCCCCCATTCTCTCGTTAAGTTAGATATCAGTCTGATATCACAACCTAAGTACGCAGAGTAGGTCTCCATGGCAATCATAGCAAGTGTACTTCGGAGTATACTACTATGCTGTATAGTCAATGATTTCATATGAGAAATTGTTACTCCGGGCAATGAATCATTCTACTACTTTCCCGTTTGGGGGAATTTGCCGCCCCTCAGGTGCTGCTCATCTTAAAATAATAATCAACTGCTGCTATTCCTGCCGGTTTCTCCCCTGCCTTTACATATTCAACCCCACCATGATGAACTCTAGTTCATTTAGTCACTTAGTTAACTAGTTAGTTAGTTAGTTAACTTAGCACAAGTTATAATTAATCAGCCTCCTACCTCCTTCCTGAGTCCTCCCGTTTTCCATCCACCAAAAATCTACAACTTACCCGAAATTCTTTACATACCCATACATATTGCCACTCAATGCTCTCTTCCTTCCCCCTCCCTACAATGTCCATCTTCCCGAGAGATTTCCGGTACCTTACCTAGGTACAGAATTTGAGGTACCTGGGTTCGTCTTGAAGTACCCGAGGGATACCAGCTATCAGACCACCTCCAGGGGACATGGAATCAGATCTTAATTAGGTCTTACCGAAGCAAAAGTCCTTCATCCTTCCCTGAACCTTACCCTGCATGGACATCAAGACCGAGCAATATCAACCATTAAAGTTCTCCCGTCACAAAAAAATCCCTACGGAAGTACTCAGTACAAAGGTACATCATCCGTTAGGCGGATACTTACCCGCGGATTGGATTGCTCCATTACTCGAAGTGATCATCCTTACTCTTACTTTTCCCGAAACGCCCGAACCAGATCTTCTCCACAGGACGCCACACACTCAGAGGAGATCCATAACTCGGGTAGACTAAACAACTCCCTCTTTTTTCCTCGCAGGCTCGCACATTGCTGCCAAGTGCTCACTAACAGACTCGCTTGATGCCTGTTTTTTACTTTTTCTGCACCCTCACCTGATCATTGTCTCAATTAAGGGCCCATGCTGTCCGTTGGCTCAGTGCGGGCCACTACACCCGACCCTTAAAACGTCTTGATTCATGGATGGTCGGGTAGCTGTGCCAAAATCTCATCCCGCTCAACCCAGTCAATTCCTTCTTCAATCCCCACTACGTTGCCCGGACTATCATGGCGCTCTTTCTTGGAGCATAATGCACCTTGAATTGTGTTCCCAGGCGATATGAAGCCTTGGCCCGCCTGGATAGTATTCACATCTGCCGCTGATCATTGCGAAGGCAAGAAAGGGACCGGTATCGTCGGGAGCTGGGCGTGCAGATCTTGATATAAATATCAACGATCGTTGCGGAAGGGCCACATGCTGGAAAAGCCTGTTGCCGACGGAACAAGGGCACAGCATCATGGGTCAATTGAAGATAAGAACGTAATCCGAGGAGCACGTGCTGGTATTTTCGACACAGGATCGGGGTAAGACGATGATCGTGTGAGCTTTCGTGGCATCGGATTTCTTCGTGGAACAAGTGTCCCGGCTCTCCTCGTCGTATGATGTACCCTTACGTGTAAGGTGTGGCTCTATGCCTAACGGGTGCGGAGGTTTCTGATAAGATTCTGTCAAGGATTAGCGCATCGATCGATGTGCTTGTCGTCCAGGACTCGGGTTTGGCTCCCGTGCATGCGATGCATAGATACTCGCGAAGAGCCACTTTATGCCAGAGCATGGTACACGAATGGGCAGTGCTAGGTAGCAGTTGCAAAATGTGCCTTCTCGATCTCTGGCGATGAGGATCCTCGCTGATCGGTGTACCTGGCTGCCATGGCCCTAGCCTCGCTAGTGTATCCTTCCTTGAGGTCGCAAAGTATGATGTAGTGGCCCTGAAGTCCGTTGAATACTGGAAGTCTTCTATTGGCAGATCAGACTAAGAAACTCGAAGTCCTCCGGTCTCTATCATGACCTCCTTGCCCTCTGCCGTGCATTCAGCGTCTTTCCGACTGGCCTCCGATTGTTATGCCTGACGCGCTTTGCGGCCACCAATAGCAGGGGTTTCAGTCGACACTCAAATGTCACAGGTTATCCATCTCACTAGGTGTGTTCGGCATAGGAACAGCAAAATGGGGGAAGAGAGTTATGGCAGACAAGCAATACTCAATCCAAGGTTCAAGGTCAGACATGTCACCAGTTGTTGTCTCGGTTGCAGCCCCTCTTTTCATTCACCCCACCGGACGGACGACAAGTTGGGGAGATCGTCCAGTTTCACCGCCTTTCTTCTGCCGCCCGCTCTTCTGCCCCTCCTTCACGGTTGTCGCGACAATTCGCAGCGCTGATTTGATCAACTACCAATTACCACCTGATTCATTCATTGGGTATCAGGATTTGAGGGAACGATAAACACAGGGAGTTTTCCTTGCACATACTACATATCTAAGACTCGTACATAGTCATTTCCTTGCTTAAAATAATCGTTTCCTCTGTATTACGATTTTTCCTCTCAGTCTGAACGCCCGTCATGGAGCAAGAGCTCCTGTCGCTGCTTGCGGACACCCAGTCGCCGGTGGCCGATACCAGAAAAGCCGCCGAGCTACAACTCCTACGTCTCTACTCCAACGAGGCCTTCCCTCTCTCTCTTGCTGCGATCGCTTCTCACGATTCCGTCCCTACCAACCTGCGCCAATCTGCCCTTTCTGTTCTCCGGACCTTCATCGCGGCGGCTTGGTCCCCGGTTCTCAATGAGTTCAAGGGCCAGGTTCTCGTTAACGACGACAATAAAGTGCAGATCCGGGGTGCACTACTGGAACTAGCCACTATCAAGGAGACACCGGAGCGCAAGGTCAAGTCGTCCGCTAGCTTTGCTGTCAGCAAGATCGCCAGCGCCGATTTCCCCGAGCAATGGCCAGAGCTTTTGCCTACGCTACTACAAATCATCAATGACACCAACAGTACCGCCGGCGCTCTTCACGGAGCACTGAAAGTTCTATTGGATCTGGTTGACACCGGCTTCAGCGAAGAACAATTCTTCAATGTTGCCAGAGACCTCGTCACGTCGCTCTTCAATGTGGCTACCAATGAGTCGAGAAAGCCCATATTGAGAGCGTTGGCCGTTGCGGTCTTCCGTGCTTGTTTCGATACTTTGGAGATGGTACTTGAGCAGCACAAGACGGCCGTCAAGCAGTTCATGGATGAGGTGCTCAATGGCTGGTCTCCTTTCTTCATCGCGACACTCAAGGCAATTCTACCACAGTCTCCCAGCGAACATGAAGAATCCAAGGACAGCGAAATCCCGTCGCATTGGAGAGGCGCGATTGCTCTGAAGATCCAGGTTGTCAAGGTACGTCGTCAAATTTCTACCGCCCCTTCACTGTGTTTTTACTGTGCTAATCTTGTTCATTTGTTAGACCTTGATGAAAATTCGCATGGTGTTCCCTGGCTTGATGACACCCCAGAGCCCAGTGTTCTTCTCGACAATCTGGACCGAACTATCCAATATCCAATCAACGTATCACGGATTCTATATCGATGAAGAGAGACAAGGCCGCTTGGAGGACGTGGATGGACTCCCTTATACACTAGACTTCCTGGTCTTAGAAGAACTCGATCTCATTCAAACGCTATTGAAAGCGCCGCCAGTCAAGGCAGAGCTACAGCAGCAGCTACAGAATGCCGGCCAGGCGGTCGCTTCATCAAGCTGGTTGCCGGAGATTCTGAAACTGGCGGGCGCTTATGCTCAAATCACGTCGGAGGAAGAGGGTTTGTGGGACATTGATGTGAATCTTTTCCTATCGGAAGAAACATCTGTCACTGCCAACTACACGCCCCGTACTTGCAGTGGAGATCTCGTTGTTAAGCTGGGCGAATGGCTCAAGACCACCGCTGTTGAGGGTTTGCATGCGCACCTGAACACCGTGTTCTCCGATCCGTCTTCCACGTAAGCAGCTTCCTCTAATCCATGCACATGAGAAGACTAACACCATGGTTATCTTCTAGGTGGAAGGCTCGCGAGTCTGCTCTCTACATTTTGAGCCAGCTTCTTCGGGACTTCAACGAAGTTTCCCAAAAAGTTCCCGTCGGCCTTGCCAATGCATTCAGCAACTTCATCCAGTTTGCAACTCAACAAGAAGAGGAGTTTCTACGGGCACGCGGTTATCTCACTGCTGGAGTTCTCTGCCAGGTCGCAGATGCGTCCTTCCAGCAAACCGCGGTCTCTTATCTTGAGGCGTCCCTCAAGGCGGTGACTGCGGATCCTTCCGAAGTTGTGAGAGTGTCCTGCATCCGAGCACTACAGGATCTCATGCCTTCGCTTCCCTCGAGTGCTACCATCCCACTTCAGGCGGCCGCCATCTCTGCTCTATCGGACTTCATCGCCTCTCATGACATCTCGGAATCATCTGACAGCGACGATCTCAAGGTCACCCTCGCAGAGACCCTCCGTGATACCATTATTGTCAATCCAAGCGTGGTCTTGTCTTCGAATGCCATCGATGTGTTATTCAACATTGCCAGTAATGGTCCCACCAATTTCCAATTGACGATGATCATCACGGAGGCCTTCGAGGACATTGTTGAGTCTATCGCGGAACAAGGCCCTGAATCCTTTGTTCGCCTCTGCGAAAAGGTAATGCCGTCATTGACTGGAGCAATCGATGTCGGAAACCTAACTCAGGAAAACGCTTTGACGAATTTCGCTGTGGATCTCATTCGAGCTCTCGCGGAAAGAGCTTCTGAACCCCTTCCAGCAGGCTTTGTCGAGGCTGTCATGCCCAAGTTGAATCGTCTACTATTGGACTCAACTGATGGGGAGCTGATTCGCCCTGCCACAGAAGCCGTACGCCACATGCTTTCCCACGATTTCAATCAGTTCGCCTCGTGGAGAGATCCCGATAGCGGCAAGGAGGCAATTGAAGTGGCTCTCATTATCATCGATCGATTATTGGGGCCTGCGGTTGACGACAACGCGGCGACTGAGGTCGGAGAGTTGGCAGCCGAATTGGTCGAGCGGGCGGGATCCGAGCGACTTGGACCTTATCTACCGCAGCTTCTCCAGGCTGTCGCCCAGCGGCTCGCAACAGCGCAGCAAGCCCCGTTCATCCAAAGTCTGATCCTTGTCTTCGCCCGGCTGACGCTCATCAGCGCCCGTGAGGTTGTCGATTTCCTGGCGCAGGTGAACATCAGCGGTCAGAGCGGGCTGCCTATTGTTCTCAGCAAGTGGCTGGAAAACTCGGTCAACTTTGCCGGCTACGACGAGATCAAGCAAAACATCATCGCCCTTGCGACACTGTATAATCTCGATGATCCTCGCCTGGCCCAGGTGCAGGTCAAGGGCGATCTGATTATCCAGGATACGGGTCGCATCCGCACCCGGTCCCAAGCCCGCAAGAACCCCGATCAGTACACGACAGTGACCGCACCCTTGAAGATCATCAAGGTGCTGGTCGAAGAGTTGGCGGCGGCCTCGAGCAACAAGGAAATCGATGCTGCCACCGCGGCTGCGCTGGAGGAGGAGGGCAGTGACGAGGACGACGAATGGGAGGACATTCCGGGCAATACACTCGACCTGAACCTCGGCGTCACCAAGCAGGAGCTGATGGCGTTCGGCGAGGGCGGCAGTGAGAGTGTATTTGGAGTGCGCAAGCGTGATGACGAGACTCAGGGCTTCCTATTGGATTTCTTCCGCAACGCATCTACCAAGCCCGAGTTCCAGCAGCTGTTTGCGGCCTTGACTCCGGCTGAACAGGAGAAATTGCACAGTTTGGGTTGAAAAATGTGATCTCGGCTCTTTATTTCTTTGTGATTGATGCACGAAGACTTGGCTGGGACCTTGCCATACAAAAGAGACATAGCATTGAGATGAAATCTATACGTCCTAGCATACGTAAATTCCACAGAATTTCTTACCTGAGCCGGAACCCATGGGCCATTCATCGCACATATCAATTATGATTTGTACAGCGTAACTCGTACCGTAGACATGGTTTGATCGATGCCTTTTACGGAGCATTTTATCGTTATTGCAAACACCGACGGAGAAGGGGAGGGCGGGGTACTGCCCTCGGTAGGGACAGACAGCTCTGGCTCAGAACTCCTCCTGCGCGGTACTTTTTTGCCTTCGCATTCAGGCTCGGGGGTTTCTACAACGATCAGGTTTGGACTGCTTAGGAGGGGTGTCACCGACAAAAAGAAAAAGAAAAATGAGAGGAAAGAGAGGAAAAATACCACCAGTCGTGACCACTTTCTTTTTCTATCTCCATACATGTCGAAAGTCCGTCAGATCAAGGAGATTTTCCGTATGTCAAACAATTTAGGGTCTAGGGAAGATCTGAGGTCGAAAGACAAACAGGCAACCAACCTCGAATCATTGCCCTTTTACTGTGCAGCTCTAGTACCAGGCTAAGTGAGCTAGGGTAGGCGGGGATGCACCCGGGAGACTTAGTGGGAACTTATGAAATGGACCCATGCCACTTGCAAAGGCCAGGAGGGGATGAGGGGGTCCGTCAGTTACCCAGAGCCTAAAGTTAAAGGTCTCGGACTACTGTAGAACTAAGTGTCTGAGACTAGCCTGCAGTGGAGGATGACACCACATCAAACAAGACAAAATGGATGGACGGGTTTAGCCGTGCGGGGCTTTTTTGTTTCTGTTCTTCTCTTTTTGTTTACTTTGTTCTTTTCTGTCAATGCTAGAGTTGACCAGTGCGAAGTGTGGTGTTAAAGGATTATCCGTCACATCACCGAGGGGGACTTGCGTGTTGGTGTCTGTGTGACTTTTTTCCTCCTGTTTGGGGGTACTGAGGTGTCAACTCGATTTGTTTGCTTGCTGGTGGCATGTGCTCGCTACCCTACCCTTAGGCGAGGATGCTATTGACAGAAGGAGGGGGAGGGTGGATCGGTAGATCAGCACAGCAAGAGAGACTAGTAAGACACAGAGGTACTCAATACTTGCCGCAGACCAGGTTGACGTGATCGGGATACCAAATCATAGCTTGCCAGCAGCCTAGCACACTATCTAAGGTAGTAGGTTTATGTACCTTAAGCCGGGGGGGATGTCTTATCCAGCCAATGATCGGAACCGAATGGAGTAAAGGGAAAGTGAATCAACCAGCGAGGGAGTGGATTGTTTGTTAGACTGATCGATTAGCTTGAGCAGGGACTTGTCTGGTTGTCTTGTCTTTTCCTTGTTTCCTCCTCTGAGAATTATTTTGCACTCTGCAGCAGGCGACAGAGTTAGCGAAAAAAAAAGTACCTCCCGCCCGCCCTGAAAGAGGCTGAGTTTGACAATACCAAGCAAATTCCCAATGGGACGGACACGGCACACCGCCACCGTCCGCCCGGACCCGACGCTCTGTTTCTTGGGTCCCAAACAACCCCCTCCCCCGCCCCCCGGTCAATGCACCGAAGTACAGTAGATTATTCCTATTCCGGACCCGGCTCATGCTGTCTCCTCTTTTGTTTTGTGTTCTGCTACTGTCCCAGCTTCTGCTGCTGCTTCTGCTGTTGGTGCTTCCTTTCTCGTTTTCTCCTTCTCTGTCTTCTGCCCAGTGTCCTTTCATACTGTCATTCTTTCCTTGACTCGCTGGTTCCCGGAGTTGGGAAGCATTGTATTGCTGGTATAAAGGAACCACCCCGCTCATTTCCCTTGTCGGTCTTTTCCGTCTTTGCTGCCACCAAGCAATATGTCGCAGCCCATTAATGAGGACCAAATTCAGATAGATGTAAGATTCTTTTGCTGTTGCTTCTGTTGATTCCCCAATCCCTTCGACCTGCGCCGTATATTGCTTTCTATCTAGAGCAGTAAACTTTTCAGTGCTGTTCTCACATCAGTCTCCCAGAACAATATGTGGATTGTTGAAGTCTGCTCAGGTAGCCAGCACAGGCCTTTTCTTCCACTGATCCCACTGTTCTATGGATAAAGTCAAGAAGAGTGTATTCCTTCCTGACCTGCGCCACCCCCCCAACCGCCCCCACCACCCCCAACTCGCTCTCCCCGCATCTTCTCTACCCATCAAACCGTAGGAACAGGCAGCAACAAAATTGACACCTCTCCCTCGATCTAGACCAGCAGCGACAACGACTCCCTCTTGGACGCTGCATCAATCGCCGGCTCAAACGAGACCGTCTCCTCGACTGTGCACGACTACTGCTACGAGAATGGGCGGCGCTACCACGCCTACCGCAACGGCCAGTACCCGATGCCCAACGACAAGGAAGAGCAAGACCGGCTGGCGCTGATGCACAAGGTCTTCAAGGGGATCACAGGCGGGGAGCTGCACCGCGCCCCGATCCACCGAGACCCGCACCGGCTGCGCCGCGTGCTGGACGTGGGCACTGGCACGGGCGTCTGGGCGATCGAGTTAGCCGACACCCTCCCAGCCACTGAAGTCGTGGGCACCGACCTCAGCCCGATCCAGCCGCAATGGGCCCCGCCTAACTGCTCGTTTTTGATCGACGACGCTGAGAGCGACTGGGCGTTCCCGCCCGAGGAGGCCTTCGACTATATCCACGGCCGCTCGCTCGGGGGCTCGATCTCGGACTGGGAGCGGTTCCTGCAGCAGGCGTACCAGCATGTCCGGCCCGGTGGCTGGGTCGAGATCCAGGAGTTCGAGACGCGGATTTACTCCGATGACGGCACGGATCAGGAGGCAGTGTTGATCCATGAATTTCAACGTCGGTTGGACGAGGCGAGTCGCCAGTTCGGGAAGCGCATGAATATCGCAGGCAGTGTGAGGGGGTGGATGCAGAGCGCGGGCTTTTGCAATGTCACGGATGATACGTATAAGGTAAGGAACTCGTGAATTCATATCCGCACAGTCGTGGAGGAAAAGAGAGCGGCACTAACTCAAATGTCTTGGATCCATGCAGTGTCCGCTGGGCGGGTGGGCGAAAGACCCTCATTTCAAGGACCTCGGTCGCTTGGGCAAGGCCGCCTTCTTCGATGCCGTCGAGCCGTACTCGCTTGCTTTGTTTACTCGAGAGCTGGGCTACACGTATGAGCAGTCGCAGCAGTATATGCAGGACGTCCGGCAGGAACTGGTCAACGGCTCGTTTCATATTTATACGCTGTTTCATTTTGTGTATGGGCAGAGACCTTGGGATGGGGATGGGGATAACGATGACGGTGCTGCTGATCATGCTGAGAATAATGTTGTTGTTGATGATGCTGATGCTGATGATGATGATGACGATAAATGATGTATATATGCCACTTCAATGACCAGACGATGTATATAAGATAGGGGTTCAACCGAAGCAGTGAAGTTTTTTTCAGAGAAGTATGTTCAGCGGGGCATGTTCGGTAATCCCCTTTAACCTGCATTACAGTGCTCTATCAATCCCATCTTATCTACACTATCCTCCAGACAGACAAAAACCCCGTCAGAGATCACCCCTGCAGAGAGAACCCAACCCCATCCCCAGACCCCATAGCCACCAGGTTCGCCCTCATCCTCTCCGCGCGTTCCCCAATGCCAAACGCCGCATCCTCGCGCCGCACCCACGCCCCAACCCCATGCTGCAACACCGCCGTCGCCCGCACCTTACCGGCTGCGCTCCCCCCGGCAGCACCCTCCTCCCCATTTGCCCCAGCAGCAGCAGCAGCATCATCCCCCGCAGCCTTCAACCCAATACTCCCATGCAACGTCAACCGCGGCTCCTCCTCCTGCCCCTCCGGCTTCGCGCGATACACCCCACGATGTAGGATATTACTATCATAAAACACCGCATCGCCAGGCTTCAACTCCACAACCAACTGCCCCGGCAGCTCGGGCGCATAGGGGTCCGCGGTGCGCTCGACCTCTGTGCGCACGCGGCGGTGCGAGCCCGGCACCACAATCAGCGAGCGGTCCGCGCACAGGGCCAGGTTATACTGGGCGTGCGACTGGCGGCCGTGCGGGCTCTTCTGGTGCAGGAGGCGCATCTCCTCATCCTCGGAGACGTGCTCGGGGATGTCGTCGCGATGCCAGCGCAGCGCGAAGTCCTTGGTTTCCGGGGCGACGAGGAGGTTGAAGAGCTCCATCACCAGCGGCTCTTCCGTCGTGTCATTGTCTCGGGCGGTGCATGAGCCGGTCACCCCCAGCAGCTCTTCGGCGACGGCGAGCACTTTGTCGGAGAAGTAAAAGCGGGCGAAGTCGGTGCGGTGCGGCATGTCGGGGTGCAGCAGGTGCTGCACGCCCCAGATCCCGCCTTCAGAGGCCGGAGGCGCGGTTGACGGCCATGGTGGGAATTGCTTGGGGACGGTGCGAAAGTGTGGCCATTGGCCCTTGCGGGTGAGGTGGGTGGTTTCGGTGGCGATGGTGCGGAAGTGGGTGATTTCTTCGGGGGTGAGGAGCGAGGGGATGCGGACGAAGCCGTCGCGTTGGAGGGAGGTGAGGTAGGGGGTTGTGGTGGCGGTCATTGCAGTGAGAGAGGGTGTAAATTGAGGAATTTTGTTGGAAGTTGAAGAACGGAGAGTGGGAGTCGATTGCTGTAAGTCGGAGTAGTACGGAGTCCAGTAAAGCTTGGAGTTGACGAAGGAGATGCCCAATCTACACAGTACTTATGGGGCCGGTATAAATAAACAGTTGGAGTAACATACATACATACATACATACATGTATGTATACAACAATCGATACTACTCTGTTGGATTACCCCGCAGCAATCGATAAGAGGGCAAAGCGGGGTCAACCAAACTCAACGTAACCGTCATCCATGGTTACATACTGCTGTCCCATTGCTATTTATATTATACTGCACAGACACAATATTGATTATGTGTACAGTTACGCATGGATTACTGGTGTTTATACATGATGCGAACAATGACGAAATGTAGAGTGGCGCGCCGTGTGGCTGCTCAGGCACAACCAAGCAATAGTTAGTGTACTACCCGGCAGTTGTTACCAAAGACGCCTACACAATATCTTGTCTAACTAGCCTTCATAGACCACATCTGCCAGCTACAGTATTTACTTGATAGCCTACCCCGTGATCGGGTAGCTGCAGCTGCAGTGAATGACTGTGACTGACTGTGACTGACTGTGGACGCGGCTTGGTAATTTCCCCATTGGGCGGATGGCGGGGCAAGTTCTGGGCAGCTTGTCTTGGCCGTGGCTTGCGCTTTTCGCAGATCAGCGATCTGGTTCTTCTGCATTTTTTTTTTCTTCCTTCCCTGCAATCTCTGCAATCTCTCGCTGCAGTCTTTGTTTCGTTGCATACGTCTGCGAACCCTTTCATAGTCGGCTTGAATCCCTTCCTTACTGCTGCTTCCATACTGCACATCCACTGTGGTCCCGGAGACCCTGCAGATCTTCCGAGCTATGGCTCCGCAGCTAAATCTGGGCTCCCACGCCCTCCTCATCCTGGGCCTCTTGCTCGTCCTGCTCCCGACTCACACCTACGCCTTTGGCGCCGGAAGTAAGCATCCCAGCGCTATTCTATCTTTTGTTCGCGTGCTAATAAAAGCTAGATATCGCTTCTATCTCCGCGGTGGAGGGCAAGAACTGGCGTCATGGAGATATCGAGGACATGCTCAAGACGGTCGCCTTCATCAAAGGCCATAAATGGACCTCAACTATGGTCAAGCGCGTCTACTTCGGGAACTGGCTGCGTGACTAGTGAGTCTGGCGCTCTATCCGCTTCGTCCTCGCGAACTGACACCCCTCAAGCTCGCAGGCCATGGATGTCGGTACCCTCAAGAGCCTCCCGGCTGACACCATCCGTATCCTCGTTTGGATCCTGTCCTTCATGACTTTCGGATATGCAACGGCTGAGTTTGAGGTAACCTCCGAAAGATTGGGCGTCTACCGCCCTGAGGAACACATCGAGTGCGTATTCCGTCTATGCGCTATGACATGCTTGACAACCTAGACTAACATCCTGTGAAGCAACCCGAAGGATTATGCCGACAATCAGGATGCGCGCCAGTATGATAAACGCTTGCGAGGGCCCATCCGCCCGGTGGAACTCGAAATCGACCCGGAAACCGGCATGAAGAACTACATCGCCAATGAACGTGGAGACTGGACTACCAGCTCTGCATATATCAAGTACAGCTTGGCTCGGAGCATTCACTATGGACGCACATACACTCACGGCAGAGACAAGGGCAACGAGGCAGACCTTTGCGAGGCCCTGCGGTGCCTGGGTCAGGGCCTCCACACTTTGGAAGACTTCGCAGCACACACCAATTACTGTGAGCTTGCACTCCGCGAGATGGGCTTTAAGAACGTCTTTCCGCACACGGGTGTCAACACGGAGTCGAACGTTCGTGGCCATCGGGTCTTTCCGCTTGTGACGGGAACCTTCGGTATGGTGGACTTCTTCCATTCCGTTCTGGGAGAAGCCACCGACCATTTCACCCAGTCAGAAGTCAATGAGATGGATATCGCCCTTGGCGATGCCCAAAATAACTCGTCTGCTAACGCTCTTGGTGCATTCACGAATCTGTTGGGCGGCATCCCAGGAACGAAGGATCTCGTTGAAGAGGCCGAGGAGCTCAAGCGTCGCTCGGAGGCTCAGGCATCTGCGAATCGGAGCAGTGGTGCTCGCGAAGGATATGGTGCTAGCAAAACTTTTGCTAGCGGATATGACTCTCAGCGCTCTCGAGGCTTTGATGAGTTCGAGTCGCAGCTTTCGCGGGGCTTCGATGACGTCGGGTCTCAGCGCTCCCGGGGCTTCGACGACAACGAGACAAGCAACTACAGGGCCGGCGAATCCGCACGGCCCCATTCAAGTGGGGAATCTGGTGGATCAGGGCTGCCAGACTTTGATGCGAACAAGACGATTAAGCAGATCTATCCCATTCTCGAATTCAGAGACAAGGTGGTTCGCAAACTTACCTCGATCATCGAGAAGATTCCCGGGCTGGAGGCTGTTGTTGAGAAGATCACGGAGACTCTGACTGTTTTCATCATGTCTCTCCTTGCCCCATTCATCCGTCCCATCATCAATGCTGCTTCCAAGTCGCTGCAAGCCGGCTCTTCTGGCGTGATTGATGCTTCCGGCCAGCATCAGTACGAGCCCTGGACGGATCCTGATTGTACCGATCCCACCCACTCTATGTTGTCCAAGGATCACTTTGCCAACATCCTCAACGAGCCCGCTGGTCAGGTTGCTTCTGCTATTCTCAAGTACGTGGCGCCGCGTGTCCTCCGTGCTTGGGAGAATATCAACATCTCGGAGGATCAAGTCGTAGAGGATTGCTTGAAGGTGTTCCACCACCCTGCTCTTCGAGATAATCGGAACGAGGCTCATCGGAGTATGTTCGAAGCCGTCGAGTCTTGGGTCCAGTCCAGATCCGACAGAGGCTCAGGACTCAACGACATCCTGAGCGCTGAAGGTGTGAGGGCAGGCAAGAACACAGGCGGTGTCCCTCACACTCATGGCGGTAGTGGGAACAATTCTGGACACTCTCAGCAGCAACGTCCTCCTTCCTCGCAGCAGCAGCAGCAGGGTACTAGTTCACCGTTTGGAAATCTTTCCAACCTGCCCATCCCTGGCATCTCGAATCTCGGTAATCTTAACAGTGCTTTCTCCAACCTGATGGTCGGCGGCTCGTCGAGAAATGAGGATTCCGCGCAGGCTGAGGGCTCAGCATACCAGACATCCTATTCGAGCCAACAGCAATCTTATCAATCTCAGCAACAGTACCAGGGACAGTCCTATTCCAGCTATGAGCAGTCGTCATATCCCCATCAGCCATCGCGTCCTTCGTACGCTGAACAGACCCCTGGGTATGAAGGATCCTATGGGCGACCTCGTCCTCAAGAACAGCGGCCAGCCTACTCTGGGCAGTCCTATGGTTCTTACGAGCAGTCTCGTCCTTATGAGTCGCGTTCATCGGACCCCAGCAGCCAAGGTTACGACTACGACCGCCCTAGCGAGGAGTCCCACCATCACCACCATCAGCAACGCCCCTCCCACTCCAATCAAGGGTATGAATATGGAGAGTCGGATGGCGGCCACCATCACCGACACGGTGACCACCATCACCCCCCTGGACCTCCTCCCCCTGGCCCGCCATATGGCGGTTATGGGGGCAATGGCTACAGCGGTGGCTACAATCAGGGCTATAGCTCGGGTGAGTACCGCTACTGAGCGGGCACCGCAGCTCGTCCTTGTCCATTGGCAAGAACTGTCTACTTTATTCACTTTGAACTTGTATTCCTAGAATGAATCAAGGGCTACCTTGAGGTGACAATTGTGATAGTCCCACGTAAATGTAGCACATGCTATTTACAACATAGACAAGTCTCACCCAACCTCGTAATGCTGAGCGATAAAAGTTCCTACTGACAATAGTTATTTACAAGGATATGATGTCAACATTGTCCTTCCCTTCAACAACACCAGCCGGGCTAGCTCAATCGGCAGAGCGTGAGACTCTTAATCTCAAGGTTGCGGGTTCAACCCCCGCGTTCGGCTTCTCTTTTTGACGATACCATTTCTGTTTTGCGCCTCACTTTTTCATTAATTCCACTATGAACTGTAGTAACTGTAAGTCGCGATCACATTCTCTTCTTTTGTTCAAGGCAGGAAGCACCCGGACTATCCTGGGCCCTGCAGTATCTGGTTCAATTACACTTGACGATGTGCCATCGCCTGGTCCAAGAACATATATATAAGTAATGACGCCAAGTCCCAACTCACCGCTCTTTTCCTTCTCATATTGCCCGCGTCTAGACTTGAAGGTGGCACAGGCTAGTGCTGAGGATGCAAGTATCGACAGAGTTCCTCTTGTATTTCAGGGAAGAGGAAGCGATTCGTCCCCGCATATGCAGAACATTGTTCGCTCTACGACCCGGGGTGTTGGGCATATCAGCAGGCTACACACCAACCAGCTGGAAGGCTTGGACTATTTAGTGTTACCGTGGGTAAATCGTACATACCCAGCATATAGGGTCAAGGCAGTTCATAGTCATGTCGGTGGTGGGCTATCGAGAGAAATGGCATTGTCTAATTCCCTAGGGGGATGTATATCGGCGCCGTGGTATATGATTATTGAAGTTTCATCCAGATTTCTATGTATATACCAGCTTCATCTGCCACAGGGGTAGTGTGACTAGGTACGAAGCGAAACGAAAGATAGCCAGGCTGGCAATTGACAGTGATGACCCGAGAAAAAAAATGCAGAAGGTAAGATGGATGCGCCTGCAATCTATCCATGGCGCCGCGATTCACGCCTGTGAAAACAGAAAAAAAAAAGCCAACGCTGATAGTGTAAGAAAGTCAGAGTGTGAAGCTGAATTGGGATATTCGACTGCGTCTCGTCGTTGGTGGTTTGGTAGCTATATTGGGTGAGCTAGCCATTGTTGAAGAAAGGCTGAGAGTGTAGTGAAGGAAGGCAAAATCGAGGGTCTCTAAAGCTTCGTCCCTTCGCGTCCGCTGTCACTAAGTCTGCGCGGACGAAGCGGAATAGTGGTTGTGCTAGGTCCAGCAGCAGCGGGATTACTACCACCGGGCGTGGTGATGCGGACACCGCCAGTCCGTTGTGAGCTCTGATGCTGATGAAGCCGGGGGTTTAGAAGCCACTGCACCTGCATGCGAATGCTGCCCAGGGCGGCGTTGGTGTGGGCCATGTCCTCTTTGATGCGGAGGCACTCGCTCATGATCGCCATGCTGGCGCGGGCGTCGAGATCTGTGATGGCGTGAGACAGTTGTCCGACCTCCTCGCGGAGGGATTCGTGCAGCGAGAGGAGGTAGTTGGTCGTGGTGGCGGTGTATTGGTTGGAGCTATCGATTTGGGACTGACTGCTGGATGTTGCCGGGTCGTTGTTGTTGCGACGGGTTGGACTGGAGGCAGTCACACGGCCGTCCGAGCCAACGAGTGCGGTAGGTGATTGGGCGAGGGTGGAGCGGATGTTCGCCAACCCGTCCTCGAAAATCTCGTTGCGTTGTTTGAGATGGCGGATGGTGAGTTCGAGGGAGTCGAGACGGGCATTCTGCGCGTCGAAATACGGGCCCATCGAGATCAGTGGACAGGTCTGCTCGTGTGTGGCCAGGTCGGCGCGCCGGAGCTGAATGGGGCAGCCATACTTCGAGGCGCTGCAGGTGTGAATGGTTTCAGAGCATGAGTCTGTGTGCTGCTTGAGTTCTCTTCGGAGAATCGTGGTATGGCAGTCCGGACAGGTGGTTTGCAGATTGGGGCATAATTCGGTAATGTGCTCCTGTCAGACGTATGCTGTTAGCAGGCTACGAAACAGTATGCAACAGAACTGCGATTCGATTGAAGTACCTCATAGTCTTGTTCCATGATGTTCCCCTCACAGCGCGCGCATTGGTGAAGTTCATGCAGGCATCTCCCATCCGGGTCGAGATCCTTCTTCCGTGTCTTCAAGCCACACAAGTCCAGTGGACAGTCCATCAACCTGTACCCGCAGTACTTGTCCACATGGGTTTGGATGAACACCCTCGGCGCTACTTCCTCACAACCTTCATTCCGGAATGGACACCTTACCCGGATTTCGTCGCACATGTTGACCAAAAGGCGGGGCAGTTTGAGATAGATGCCGCCCGTGGGTGTGCGACAGGCAGGGCAGGTAAAATCGTCTTGGGCTGCTGCAGAGGTCTTAATGGCTGAGACCAGGCATTTCTGGCAGAATACGTGGTCACACTTTAACCGGACCGGGTGAATGAAGGGGCAGTGGCATATCGGACACATGAGGTGGTCATCGTAGCTGGAAACATAGTCCAGTGACCGCAGGTCGACAGTCTCGTCGCGGTCGCAATTCGCTTCCATGACCAAAAGGTCCTCGAGACTGATGTTGGTCATACTGAGGTGTTTTGCTGTGCCATGAGAGGCTCCAGTGCTCTCTAATAGCCCTTTGTATCGATCCTCCGCCTGTCCGGGAGCCGAAAGGCTGACAAGGAGGGAGAGAAGATCAACTGTTCAGTCGCCGTTGTTGATATAAGAGATGAAACAATGGTCCGAAGACGAACCCCATGAGACGTTCTCTATGTAGTTCAGTAGGAGATGTTTCAGACGAGATGAGTGTTGTTGTGGGTTACTCGAGGAAGGCAGATGGGAGGCGAGAGCGAGAGAATGAGAGAGAATGGGATGAAGATGAATTGCGGGGAGTTGACCCTATGGATAAGTTGGAATTCAATGCGGCGCGGGCGGAGAGCGGCAGATCCACCAAAACTGCGGCAGGCGATCGACCCTCCCTCTCTCGTCCTTCGAATCCATCTCACTCCTCTTCACTTACTCCTCCCAATCCAACCACATCGTCAAACTTGTTGCCATAATCTAGTCTTCTTCAGCCTGGCGCTGCTCTCCTTCCCCGGTGGAAGCCAAAGATAGCGCAGTCAGTCATCAGCCTGACACAAATTTGCACCAATCCCGCTCGACCTTTCCGCCATCTACTCCGCATCATTATCATCATCATCATCATCATCTCACCCGCCTCGACACCTTTCAACAGCCTAGTCCCATAAAACCACTCAGTGCCCACACAATTAGAAGAATCAATCGCCCACCATGCCAAACCCCAGTCAACTCCTCCTCCTAGCCGACCACATCAAGCTCTCCCTCCTCGAACGCCAACGCGCCATCTCCCTCAGCCTCGAGCCCAACAGCCAAGACGGCGAGATCTCGCGCTCCCTCGACTCATTCAAGGAAGGCATCGAGGCCATCGAAGCTGAATGTGAGCAGCTTGAAGTCCAGAACGGCCGCGGCGATGAAGACGCCGCGGACCTCCGCGACCAGCTCACGCACTTGCACGCCCAGTACGACGACCTCTCCGCACAATTCCACGAGATCACGAACGCCGTCGCGACCGCCACGGCAACCTCATCATCCTCGACTCCGGACCTCAAGCAGCCCGTGCCACAGCACCCATCCTCGAAATCCGTCCGGTTCATGGACGCGGCGGCGGCGGCCGAGGCGGCCGATGCTGACGAGGACGAGCACCGGCGGAACCTCTTCCGGCCGTATCGCGATTCGCCGTCTCCGCCGCCAGGTAGCACTAATGCCGGGATGGACGGGCTGTCGAACGAGCAGATCTACGACCACCATGCGCAGGTATTGCGCGACCAGGACGAGCAGCTGGACCGGCTGGGCGAGTCGATCGGGCGGCAGCACCAGCTGAGTATCCAGATCGGGGATGAGCTGGAGGGCCATGTTGCGTTGCTGGATGATCTGGATGGGCATGTGGATCGCCATCAGGGACGGTTAGACAAGGCGAGGAAGCGCCTGGATCGGTTCCGGCGCAGTGCCGGGGAGAATTGGAGCATGATGACTATTATCGGGTTGATTATCACGCTGGTGATTTTAATTGTGCTTCTGAAGTAGACTACATTTTCGTGGTTCGCCTATATATATTCTGAGATGATTCCGGGGATGTATGAGTTGTGGGTTTTAAGGCGGCGCTCTCGGCGTTCGGGCTATACTGTGCTTGCTTGTCGGGTTTTGTGTTTTCTTGTCTGTTACTTCGTCTCTCAATTACCCATTCCTTCGATATATCCCGTCTGCTGACGACAACCTGTGGTACTTTTTATCCCCCCTCAAGGCGGTACATCATTTACATTTACCATCATCCAAACTATTATGCCCTCTACCTCCCCCCTCCAACAGCTACACAAAATGGGAACCACCATACAACTAGAGACTACTTTACACTCTCCAATAATCCTACTCATTGACACCCCTTTCCCCTTCTCAAAGCAGATCAATAAGAAAGACACCATTCAACCCTAATCCGGAAGAAAATTTAGAAACAAGTCCCATAATACATAAAGGAATTTCAACCAGCACTGAAATTCGAAAAACAAGACAAGACAACCTATTGAGTCTTATTCACGGGCCCATCCCGGTTGGGAAGACCTTTCGTGCGCTCCTGCAGCGTGGCAAAGTCCTTGTCGTCGCTGTCGATGTCACCCCGATCAGCCTTGACCTGTATCAGCGGAAGAGAGATGGGTTAGTTGATGCGTGCTTTTTTTTTTTTTTTTTTTTTTTGTTTTTGCGTGTGTCTGGGTGACTCTCACCGAAGCTTCGCTGTTGCTGGCCAGCTCCTGCTTCCACTTGGCGGTGCCTTGCTTGCTGTGTTCGAGCTGGTCGCGCTTGTGCTCTTCGTAGATCTGGTCGAGGTTGTCGCGGTCTTTGGTTTTTCCAGCGGTTGTTAGTTGCGATGCAAGAAGAAAGGGAGGTAGGGAGTGGAGGAGGGAGAACTCACTGCGATCGCTCTCGTTGAGGCCTGCGCGGGGGGCGGAGGTGTGCAGGGCGGAAGTGAGGGCGGGGCGGAGGGGGGTGGCCAGACGAGGGGCGAGGGTTGTCCGGACGGTGGTGAGGAACGACATGGTTGCTGTGTACTGTTGATTGAGGTTGATTCTGTAGTGCAATTGTTAGTTGTGGTTGTCTTTCGTTGAGATATGTCGCTGGCGATGGGGTGAGGCTAGGTATACAAGGTGAGGTTGAAATTCAATGGATGGAAAACTTGAGGTAGGAGACAGGAGAAAAAGAGGAGAAAAAAACCACAGGGATGATGTCAACGACACAGACCAAAAAAAAAGTAGGTGCTTACCTTCTCAGCTCAATCGCTAACTAGCTAGATGGAAGATGGTAGGTCAATTCGACGGGTAATGGAAGCTATCTCAATGGGTGGGATGTGATGGTAGTACAGTTCAACTCTCAAATGCAGGACGAAGGGGCCCTTTTAAAACAGTAAACTGGCAAATCCGATCTGCCTCGGGTAAGGGGAAGAGAGTGCAGTGGAGGGTAAATTGTCTCTACGTCGACGTCGGTCCAGCCAGAAATTGAAGAAAAGGTTAAGGGAACTGTACCAGTGAGTGGCCCAGATGGCACTGACGTCATGCATACACACTGCGTGTTTCCACTGAACCCCCATCGCCTTTGCGCTTCTGAGCCACCTTGGGAGTACAAGATTGGTATTGTAGTCAGGTTTAAACAGTCATATCACCTCTTTCTTCTGGCTCTAGGGAAAAATTCTGACATGTGGTCTAGCTGGAAGTGTGTTGAACAAAGTCCGTTTATTGTATGTATGTGTTGTGTCGTAGTGTCTGCTGTCTCATCCCTTGATCCGGCCAAACAGTTGAGGTGCGTCTGCCATGTTTGCTGCTGCAGATCAAGGCTATGACATCACCCAATTGTCCCCCTCGAGTTTCAACCATCTCCTACGATTTGACTTAAGACATGAAGCAATCACGGTAAACTTGTAGTCAACTCATTTAGGTCTATACTTATGATTTCTGAGTACTGTGGAAGCTATCGACATTGAACCTTTCTACAGGAACTTGCACGGTTGGGGCAAACATGGATATATATTCCGAACCAGCTCCCCCGGAACGACAGAGCTAACAACGACCACGGTTCAAAGCTGTTGCCATTCATTCAACTCGAATGAATCTTACTACTCTCAAGGCTACAGCGAAAGCCCCGTGTCTGGATTTAGCAACCTATATCAGTCACCCTCGCCGTCGACAGACTTCAAGATGCCAATAGAAGGCCCACCGGGCTACGGCACAGAAACAGCACTCCGAATGATTAGCACAAGTTGAAGCAAAATGGTGGGGATTGAACTAGTCCAAGCTACTGGAACAGCTATGTATAGGCATGACCCGCCTAGTCAGCAAGATATAGACATCGGAAACTCGATGGAAGATGGTCCACCCAGGGAAAGCATCATACACTGCATATGGATCACACTCGCCGGGAGTCCCCAGGTACAGAATTATCCCAACGAATCAACGCGGAAGCAGACAGAAGTGAAACAAGTCGTCGTGTGACAGAAGAAAGCAACATCGGTCTAGACTTCGCTGCGAAGGCGAAAGATCTCTCAGAACTCCATATCCAATCCATGGATTTTCACAGCCAGTTGACCTTGAACAGTAACAAGCACCGCATGTCACCAGCCCCCAAACCATTTACACAAAGATTTTCAGAATGAAGAAAATGACATATGGGTCAAAAGCAACCTGAACATCCCAACCAACACAACAAAACCCGATGCAGACGTATATCGTTTCCGCCTTTCTAGATCCATGAAAGCATGAGATAAAAAGTCCCTCCTACCCAAAAATTGTGCACAAACACCGAGCCCAAAAAGATGAAAAACCGCTGAACATGCCTGGCATAGCCGCCAGAAATCCAAAAGCAACTCCGGAACCTAGATGAGCGCCTGAATGGCAAGAAATCGCCGCGCTTTCTATACAACGTCGCGGACAAAGGCAAAGCAGGTGATTTTCCCTAACCGGATGAGGAAAACAAGGTATCGTGGATGATGAAGCGCAGAAGTCGAATCGCAGGCGCCGTCGCTCGCAAGAAGCCGAAGCATCAGAGTCTAGGTATAAGTGTGTTCGAAGTCGTCATCGGTAGAAGGTGTATATACAGAGAATAACTGGTTTAGCCGTTGGCGTTTTTGCAATCGTCAAGCGAAGAACAAGAGGGGAATTTGGGTTTGATCGTGAATGCGATGGCCGTGTCGAATAGAAACAAGCAAGAAAGAATTAAAACCCGCGGTTAGGGAGCCCGATGATGCAGAAGCCGGACGAGGGAAGAAGAACGTGCCATGGGCGGAAGTAGGCCCGGTTGCCAGTGGAATGGCGACTTATCCGTAGCGGTTCTCACCACCGCCGTTGAGCGTTCTGCATCGAGGCTGGCGAGATCGACGTAGGCGGGCTCGTCAAAGTCATGCCCGTGTTGGGGTTGACAATGGGAATGACTTTGCGGGTGCGGACGGCAGACGGCTGCTGATAATTCACGTGATTGAGGTTACCAGTAACCCCTGAGTGAACATAGGCGTTCGTCGATGCAGGAGACAAGGAGATTGAAGGCGTGACTTGCTGCACAGGCTGAATCTGGTGCTGAAGCGGAGATGAGTCAGGAGATCCACTGGAGAGTGAGGAGCGATCGGAAGAAGCAGAGTGAATCGAGTGCAGCTGGGAGAGGTCAACGTTAACAGGCTGTACTCGGGACAAAGAAGACCGTTGTCAGGGTGGCTAATACATACATCGTCCTCTGTCAGAAGGCCAGGGCAGAATTCCAAGTCATCGTCGAGGTCGAAAGAACGTCCAGCCTCGAATCGAGCACGGAAAGCCGTCACAGCGGGAGCCTCGGCAAGTTCCCTCATACTCTTGACACCGCGGAACTGGCGCTGAGCATTTTGCGCATTCATTTTCGGTCCTCGGCGAGAGCGACCACCGTGGTGATTATTCGAGGTCGTCATGTGGGTAGTAGCGCCGTGGTGAGCGTGTTGGTGTTGGTGTTGGTGCTGGTGGCCGTAGAAGAAGGTCGACATCTTAACGGGGTGGTGAATAGACAATGCAGCGAACGACACCGGGACGTTATATCGTTGAAATGGCTAAGTCCAAAGTTGTGGAAGTGGATACAAACAAGGGCCGACGCTCTGGAATCCCGCAAACAAGTACTCCGAACGAACCAGATGAACCAAAAGGGAATAGGGTATGTGAGGAAGAATGAGGGAGACCGTGGATGGAATGTGTAGGCAAGTACGTAGTGAAGGAGGAAGCAGGAGCGAAATAGATCAAAGTGAGAATTGGAGGGGGAGGAAATCAGATTAGGCAAGACGGAACGAACAGGGGGAGAGAAAGAAATGTAAATGCGAAAGATGAAAGAGGAGGAGGGAAGAATAAGAAGAAGAGAGATCGGAGAGTGGAGGTACTGAATTTGCCGCGCTTAGTTTGGGTTGTGGGATGGGGAATTCGATGATTGACTGTTGGAACAATGGGTGGGCGGGACAAGAAAGGTGGAATAAGAGAACGAGAAAAAGAGCAGTTGCAGCCAGCGGGCGCCTCGGAGCGGACGGGAGGCGAGCGAAAGTGAGTGAGAGACACAGCGAGAGAGAGCAAGAGGGGCTGAGCCAGTGGAAAGGAAGGAAGTTTGGTGGTGGTGGAGACCCGCAAGGGAAGCATGGTGGTAATTTACTTCTGTAACTGTAACGAGTGTCCCTGAAAGCGGTCGATCTGCAGTCTGGGGGCCTTCAATCCTTAGGAGGAAGCCGAAATTACCGGTACGAAGGAGAAAGTCTCGGTATTCGCCGCTGGCGTAAGGTATGGTCAGGTCTGGTAACCAGTGGTTTCAGACCTATTGGCGCTAGCCAGGTCACGCACCATCCTTAGGGCAGACAAGACAAGCCAACCAGAAGCTCATCAAGCGGTGCTCAGTGGCAAGGCAAATCCCCCGAAAGCCAATTATCGCCGCTTGAGACGTTCTCGGTGGGCTCATGGCGGCCTCTGGGCTACTGAAGCCAATGAGGAGATGTTTCTTGACTGTAATCGACCGCTAAGGCGGGTTAAAGTGACGTTGAGAAGAAACAGATCTAGTCCTCTTTCAGCCTAAAACCTACATCCTACATCACCTCGACGCCTAATATCTGGGACCTCTGGGCGCTTGGATCTTAAACGATAGTGACTACTTTTCCAGTCGTGCAGGCGGCTGTCGCAAGGCTGGAAGTTGCTTGAAATCTGAATACATAATAAGCGGATGGTATGATGCGGCCACCACTGATTGTATGATGCATACGCCCATTGAGCCCGGCCATTCTTGATCAGGTTACGAGTTCGTCTTTTCTTCCCACTGCACAGATGTCTGTATGATGATGAGCATGGAATCCTGATAATTATAGATTTGACAGATGTACAAAACAGCCCTGCCAAGTTACAACGGCACTACTGCTGGCTCCTGTACAAGTGTTCATAGTTGGAAGGAATTCAGGGGGGACAAGTGAGCACCGTAACTGTTTTTCAGTCAGGTAATAGGTAAATCTAGCGGCGTCTCGAAAAGGGCAAGGGTCGGTATGTGGTTTCCACTTCCAAAGACAGGCATGCGCTGGCAAACGGACAGAATGCCCACTACGACATCTGCGGGTAATGATTTGCAAAGGCGTGGTAGATGTTGTGTACTGTACTGCGTATTTGTGAATTGTAGGTGGTGAGACCCACCCTGCATTAGCTACAGAGTGACTTTTGTGATTCACACTTCTTCTTGCCCTTGAACCGTGCCACTTATGCTTGGGATATGTATGACTGAATGTTTTTGGGAAGATTTGGGAAGAGTATTGAGAATCTCCTGAGGTTGCCGAAGTCAGTTAACTCCTCAGTGTCCAGCCTAGAAGAATCGGCGGATTGACTGACTAAAGGAAATTAATCGATCAACCATCCTGGCCGAGCGGGCCGCCCATGAATTTGCCTAAGTCCCCAACCATTGATTGACCATGACCAACCCTTCGGTGGCTTCGACAATTATTCCATAATCAAAACTAACTCTCCACATGATGCTCAGAGACTTTCCTCATCAACCATGCTCCACCCACACCAGTGTTGGGCGCCCAATAGAAGTGTCCTGCTATTACAAGTTCCTCTTCTCTCCATCAGCTAATCATAAAACAAGAATGAATATGATGGCTATGTTTGCAATCTTTGTAGGTGAACCTTTGTTTTGTCAATAAACAGGTTCCCAGGTAACCAAAGATCTTCGACTGTGTGCCAGTAAGTTGTCAACAAACAACTTTATTTCTGGCAGTAATACTCACTGTCAGCAGTAAAGTAGAGATATCCTGTATACCTAAACCAAGTTGTCTGAATACCGGTTGACATTGACATGCATGGTGATTGTTAGCAATTCGTCAGGATCTGGGATCTCCAACCGGGGTTGGTTGCAGTTCCAAGCTGCTAAATGCTCTATTTCCGTCCACATGTGGACAACGCTACAGCCACAGTATGGCTCTGCTGCACGGACACACATCCTGCCCAGGTACTACTTACTAGTACACATCCCTCCCCCTTTCTTGCCATGATGAATAAGTTAGCTGCTACACATAATATACCCCTATCTATGAATAGCATCTCGTCCCCTCCACCAAATAGCGGAGGAAATATAGATAGATGCCATCTGAAATGAGATACAAAACCACGAGTCATTGAACCCAGAGATTATCCTCATTACACAGTAAGACTTCAAGGGAAGCCAGCCCATGTGGAGAGTAATTGTTGACTTCACCTAACTTACTCCGTACACTGAATGCAACCTGAAAAGGCGGCTACTGCAGCAGCAAGCCAACGGGGCTGTAAGATGCAAGCCGATAGGCCCGCAAAAGCTCACAGCACCCTCTCTGCTTATGCCGCATGGCCCCCAGGGCCTGCAGCCTACTGCAGGTTATCGGATGGTGCGGCTTTGCCTGGACTTCTTCTCCTGGGAAGTGGGAATGCGTGGGAGGGGAGGCCCCGGCGGCCTCCGGGCCTAGCCTGCTTACAACTGTCTGCAACGAAAGAGAAAACATACATTTTTAGGTAGCCTTGGCCAATTGGAGAGAGAAATTAAAGACGTGGAATCAGATATCCTTTCAAGTGTTGCTTGGATATTAAGTTCTATTCCCCTTGTTCGTCGTAACTCAGCATGCTTTGGCGAGCGATGGCTTTGACTCCCCTCGCCATCTCAAGGGCTTTTTGGGGAACCTGCTGTTTCACCGCCCTTTTCGTAACGGGCATGAAAAAGGGACGGGATGTTGTGCTCCGTCTATCATGAGAGATCACTCGGGTGGGCTATATCGAGCGACTGGGAGGCGCAAGCTGCGCTGATAATGATTTCATGATAATTTTAGCTATTGAGCATTCGATGATGGTTATGCAATCATCAGAAGGCGGGGGTGAGTACGGAGTAAACAGTCCGGGTGTTGACTCTGGCAAAGATGCATCATAGGAAGAACTGTCGTGGTCTCCACAGCCTGTCACCATCGGTATTGAGTATTGTCCACCCCGTATCGCCACAAATACGCAAGCGTGCAAGAGAATCCGCGATCGACTGGACATCCCCCATATTCGAAAGGGGGCAAAAAACGAAAAAAGGCAGCCACATCCATCTTAGCTCTGGAATAAGGTTTCTTTACCCCAGGGATTGACCCCGAATGTCATCGAAAGGAAGAATGTGTTGATTGTACTCCGTAGTCATCTGGTCATGTTATGCGTATATCAGAGGACCCAACTTTGGGACTGCCGGAAGTATCCCGGTCGAAACCACTTCGCCACTCAGATTAGTTGAGTGCGGCAGGGAGACACTCAAGAGAAGCACAGCCCGGGCGGTTGATCTTATCTATCAAATCTCTCTTTCGCAGTATAATTCCAGGACTCTGGAGTGCGTAAGCGCGGGATGAGAAGCTTGTTGACAATCGACACATACTCACCAGCCTACATGCCTTTGAAGCAAGGGATATGAAACATACACGATCTATCTGCGACTGAATGGAGTCCTCTCAGGAAGCGCCCAATGCCGCTTGCGGTTTCTGTTATCGCCCGGTATGTCTGGCCCCTGATCTTTCCCCGCACGCCCCTCCGATTGATTGATAGTAGCTGTTGACATCTGAAGGACATGCACTTCAGCTGGCAAACTACGGCAAATCATGCTCACAGTACGGAGTACATAGATTGAGGTGTAAATGACTCTCGCGAACAGTTCCTGTTCCATCTCACTTCTGACCGAGTGGGTTATCATCCAAAGAATGTCCGCTGAGACCTGGACTAAAGCAGGTACAGTACGTACTGTTAGTGCCCTGCAGCAGCAATAGAGGAGACAAATTGCTTGACCGTTTTGCAGCATGGTGAGTCATCTTGGTCATAAGTGGGCTACACGGTCAAGATCTATGGTACACTGGTAAGCTTGTCGATAACGTTTGCTTCTCCGACCGGCTGCGTTGGTTTTGTATGTGTGTAGGGTCTTGCAAGGATTATCCCAGACTGTAGCGCTGCGCCAATGCTGCTGAGCGAACCAAGGTATCTAAATCCTATGGGGTCCTTTTTCTAGAGACTATGCAGACATATTTGGAAGTACTCATGGGTATTATGGATGTGAAGCTACCTACGGAGTACTGAAGGAACTGACGAACTCAGAGCGACAGGCTCGATAAAGGCGGACATGCCCGTACGTAGGAGCAGGGTTGGTCACGGACTCGGTTCGTGAGTAAGGGTGTTCGTAGCAAAAGCCCCTCTTACGATGAGGTCTGCTGATTCTTTGATGCCCAAGATTTGAAAACGAGGAAGACCTTGCTCGTGCTTTATCATATTTCCAAATTGATATTCGATTCTGGCATCTCTTTCTTCACAATACCGGACAGAAGATAAAGAGTGGCCGATGAGTTTATCCCATGTATATTGTACCGTAGCATACCGAGAGTCGAAGACGCCGATCCTCACAGCCATTTTGGATTGTTTGTATTCAGGTACTAATTCCCTGTGGAATGCAGTATATTTCGAACGTCGGTTTTGTGAATGCTGCTTGCTCAAATCGTCTTAAAACTTCCAAGTTGTTTCCCAGACACAAATAGCCTCTTCCTTTACTGGCCAAAGGCTGCTTTGACAGTTGACAGCACTCACAGCCAGTGGATGACCTAGCCGTTGATCTGCTGAATAGCCCACCCTCCACTGACAGCAGCGAACAGCTCAATCTATTTTTGATGTCACTAGCCAGGAAGCCTGTATACACAACACCGATCTAGAGCGCAATAAGTGGCTAGAGCGCAACAAGTGGCGAGATGTATGGCGTCAGACTCCGTCATTTGTTCGATGGTGCAGCCCGACTTGCGTGTAACAGCCTCGGCTTCGGCCTCAATGACTACGATGCATGGTGTGACAAGCCTGTCCATTCTCGTCTCAGATCGTTATACAAGCGAGGCTTGGGGTCTATTCTTTTCTGCGGGGACAGACGCATCATCTGAGTCAACTCCAACCTCATTTGTCAAGGTTCTTGGTTTTGACCATACGACCCAGCAGTTCCTTGCAGTGCTTTTCACTGTACTGCTCCCAGATTTCGTACAGCGAGACCAGCTCCTGAGTACACTCAATGACTGCTTTGATGTCGATCTCACTCTCGGCCAGCCATGCAACTAACCTTTGAATACGCGCTGGGGGACCACTGCCATTCTTATCACTTAATGCCGCAAGGATGTTCAACCCCCCATCCCGCATCGCCCCAGCCAATGGTGCGGCGGAACCATGAAAACTGGTCTGGCTTGGCTTGAAAACAACAGCAACAATGATGGCCATGACGGCAATGACATGCGGTGGGTAGAGTAGAGGCAAGTCGGTCAGATAGTGGTCGTTGATCACTGACCATGCAAGTGCTACCTCGTCCGACGTGAGGGCCAGCTCCGGTTGGAGTTCGGATAAAGTTCGATACGGGTGATGAATGATAAGCTGAGAGCTCATCTCCGAAATTAGGGAGAACTCGCATTCGCCTAGCTTTGAGACATCTGGGGCGATAAACTCTGCGCGTACATGAGTAAGACATAAATGACCGAGGGGCGAAGATAATGACTCGTACCCGGCCAGAGCCCGCGGGCTTCCCCGACGACGAAGCGAATATGCTGAGGACATTCCTCCATCTTACAGGCGAGATAGAACGCAGTGGTCACGACCAGATACGGGTTCGTATGTCTGATTTCGTTCTTGGTATAGAAGCGTTTGATATATACTTGCGCGGTTGCTAGCGCTTGCTGTCGCGTGGACATTCTCTTGCCAAGCTTGATTAATTCTGTGCAGATGCTGAGTTAAGAGAGTGCTAACGAACTGAAGGCAGGGGGATCTTACGTTGACTGAAGTAAACATTAAGCAGCCTTTGATCCGGCAAAGGGAACTGCGAATGAGCGACCTTGTCTTTCTCCTTGAAGCTTTCACGGATCTCTGCCAGCTTCTCGCGGGTAAACAGCCAGTGCCGTCGTTGGGTCGACGCCCAATAATTGGCAGCCATATTTGACTTTTCTATTCCAGTCTATCAAGATTGGGGGGTCACTTAGTTATGAGGTGATGGGGTAACATGCCCGGTAGGAACTATGTATGGATTGGGGTCGTGCGTGGGTTGGGCTTAGGGACCCGTATGGGGGTGAGTTGCTTCTAGCGCCTGTTTCGAATGACCAGTACCCCCCGGTTTCCACCCAAGCCTCGACTTAGTTGGATGATAAGCAGAGATAAGATAAACAGTCCTGTACGTAGACAAGCGGGAAAGGATCGCGATGAAGTCCAAGGCTTGATTGATGATAGTTACTCTTTATTTAGTTGTGGTTGCTTAGTAGTTCGTTTATCTGGCAGGTGACCATCGGAGAGAAACGCTTCCAAAAGAGGTCTAGTACTGGGAAACCGGGCCGGGGTCTAGTTTTCTTCCGGGAGCCCCCCATAGTCAGCTATTATTGTTGGAAGGAAAGCAAATCATCGCGGCTCGATTTCTCACGGCTATCGGGTCCAGCGCAGAAAACAAGACCCAAACGACAATGTTTGTCGCTGTATCTCACTCTTCATAAACCAACCCCCCCGCCAACACCTCCCCTCAACCCAAATCTTCCAAATCCTAGCTTTGCGACTTCGATGCTAGAATTATTGTCGAAATCTTCTTCAACCCTGCTGCGACAGGGCTCCGATCTATCCTCACTAGCCCCCGTGACCCCTCCTTGAAAAAATAATGACGGAGTTCCGATACTCTCTCCAATAACCGAACATGGATAACGGCGAGTCGAAATCGGATCGTGACCAACGAGTCGCCCGACTCTGGGAGCGCCTGGACACCCGAGGAGAAGGTCATCTTGATTTTCATGGCTTAAAAAAGGGGCTTAAAAAGATTGATCACCGTAAGCTTCACTATGACCCGTTCCCGTGCTTCTGATGCAGGTGACCAACCCCCGTACGTCAATGCAAAACAGCTCTCAAGAATGCAGACAGTATGCTGCGCAGTATCATCGAGGCAGTCGATACCAATGGAGATGGCTATATAGATTATCCTGGTAAGATCACGCGCATAATCCTTCGCAGTGTCTCTGGTCTCTTGTCTTTTTCTCCGGGGCAACTGGCTTGAACGCCCGGCATTTTTCCAGCCTAATCGTCATCAGAGTTCCGCGCCTTCGTCGACCACACTGAAGTCGGATTATGGCAGCTGTTTGAGAGCATCGACCACAACCACAATGGAGAGATTGATAAGAACGAACTGAAAACTGCCTTCTCCAATTCCGGGGTAACGGTTTCAAACGCCAAGTTGGAAGAGTTCTTTGCGGAGGTCGACAGGAACAAGGATGGCGTCATCTCTTATGCAGAGTGGAGGTATGCCTAATGGCGGTCAGCTGAAGATGCTCTCGGGGGTTTGCAACTAATGACTTCCTCTTATTTAGGGATTTCCTGCTCTTTTTGCCCGCCTACTCGTCCTCCAACCTGCGTTCCGTCCTTTCATATTATACGGCCACGGGCAATCTAAACCCGGAAGGAGATGTCCACATCAATGATCTGCAGGGTTTAGGTACAGACCTCTCGTTTCTTAGATGTTATATCTTGGCCATCCAGGACCTCTTGCACAAGATTTCCCCAGTGCACCTCTTGACCAGCGTCCTCCCCTCAGCTTATGCAGAAACCGGCGGAGCACCAGAGCCTGGATTCGCGTTCGAGACTGCTTCCGCATCGTTCGATGGTGATCTGGAACTGGAGTGGCTGCCCATACCCAGGACTGTCGCCATGTGGATGTCCTTTCGATATTATGAACAAAAGTTAACCGAGAACACTCCTCAACTAGGCTACTTTCTTGCGGGCGGAATTGCAGGAGCCGTATCACGGACAGCCACTGCGCCTCTAGATCGGCTCAAAGTGTACCTGATCGCTCAGACTGGCGTGAAGCAGTCCGCAGTGCGCGCGGCCAAGGATGGGGCGCCGTTGCGTGCGGCGGGAAAGGCGTCCAAGACACTTGCCGAGGCTGTCAAAGAATTATGGCGTGCGGGGGGACTTCGGAGTTTGTTTGCGGGTATGAGTCGGGAATTCTCCAAGCTCCGAAGCTGTACTGACTGCCATAGGGAATGGCCTGAATGTGGTGAAGGTCATGCCTGAGTCAGCCATCAAATTCGGCGCCTACGAGGTAATCGCGTTTTTCTCTGGGTGAGCCACTGGATCTGATACTGACACGATCACAGTCAGCCAAACGCGCGTTTGCCCGTCTTGAAGGTCACAATGATACGAAGCGGCTCAAACCAACTTCCCAGTTTCTATCCGGAGGCTGCGGTGGAATGGTCGCACAGTATGCTGCACCATAACCTTCAATTGATGAAAGCGATCTAACACAGTGACAGATGCTTCGTTTACCCCCTCGATACTCTGAAGTTGTGAGTGTTTCCAGTAATGCTACATACCCATGTGCGCATGTACTAATCCTGTCCTCAGTCGGATGCAATGTTCAACTGTTGAAGGTGGTCCGCGAGGCAATCAGCTCATTGCAGCCACGTTCAAGAAGGTCTGGAACCAGCACGGAATTTTCGGCTTTTTCCGTGGCCTACCGCTCGGTCTAGTCGGAATGTTTCCCTACGCTGCAATTGATTTGACGACATTCGAGTACATGAAGCGAGCCTTGCTAGCACGTAAAGCTCGGCTGCATAACTGCCACGAAGACGACGTCCCACTCAACAACTTCACTACCGGAGCCATTGGTGCCACTAGTGGAGGCTTCAGTGCCTCCATGGTCTATCCTCTGAACGTGCTCCGAACGAGATTGCAGGCTCAAGGCACTATCCTCCATCCCACCACATACACTGGCATCCTTGATGTTGCCCGCAAAACCATCCAGGCAGAAGGTTTGCGTGGCCTTTACAAGGGCCTCACGCCTAATCTCCTCAAGGTAGCACCCGCGGTCTCGATTAGCTACGTTGTCTACGAAAACGCCAAACGAGCTCTCGGGTTGAGGTGACGGCCACGAAGAGAAGAACGACTCATGTGGCCCTTCCCCTCTTGGCCCCTTTAACCGCCCAGCGCGTTTCATTTCCGCTTGCCTCGATTTTTAGAATTTATTTTCCGAGATACCCTAGAAAAGCCAGTGGCCCTCACTGGCCACCGTCGTTCGCTCTGTTCGGGTGGAAGTGCGTGTGATTTTTGACACCTCTAGCTGACTAGAGAGGGGGTGTCACTTTTCCCCGCAGTCGCCCGGGCCGAAATTGCCGAAGGGCTTTACTGTTTTGATTTTCAGGTCGTTCGCAATATGGCATTACGAAAACCATATAGCAATTGGATGACCCAGTTGTTTGGAAGAGTCGCATGTTCCGACCTTCCGCCAAGCATGGAAGGCGTCGTGCGGTAGAGCATGTTACGGAGTTTATTCGAATTCGAGTTTTTGTACCGCCCCCTGAGCCGGGTCCTCCGACCTGCCTCCGTATATTGCTTGTAATCTTTTTGATTCTTGTGGGAATCAGGAGGATCATTGAATGTTTATGCTAGCTTCACTCTTCATTTTTGATCATGTGTCACTTTCTATGTAAAAACCTACTTCTTTGTCTGTTACTACATGAAGGGAGATGTTGATTGAATGAAGGTACACGTAATATCTAGGAATATAATAATCATAAGCTTTATTCTGAAGTACTTGGTTCAGATTATGTTTGCCAGCCTGTATAGATGATATAAAGAAGACCTAGTTATCCTCATTTGATACTTTCTCCCTTCCTGCCACCATCAATTCCATCTTAATCCAAAGAAGGCCTAAATAACAGCCCGAACCTCCTCCTCCAACGGCAAGATATCCGGCACGGGCCCCACGGGCGTGATCCCGAACGGATTAATCTGCTTATGACTCTTGGTATAATGCTTCTTGATATGCTCGAAGTTCGTCGTGTCGCGGAACGCAGGCACCTCCCAGTACAGCCTCCGCAGCCAGCGGTGGATAGCCGGGTACCCCGAGCGAATGTCCCGGATGTTGCACTTGAAGTGCTGCACATAGACGGGATCGAAGCGGACGATGGTCGTGAACAGCCGGATGTCGGCCTCGGTGATGGCGTCCCCGAAAAAGTATGGTCCCTTTGTATCAGTGGTCAGGTGCTGTTCGATTCGATCCAGCGAGGCGAATAGCTGCGTTACGGCCTTCTCGTAGGCTTCCTGCGTGGTCGCGAAGCCGGACTTGTAGACCCCGTTGTTGACGTCGTTGTAGATCCAGTCGTTGGAGCTGTCGATTTCGGAGCGCAGGTGGGGAGGGTAGGGGTCGACAGCGCGGTGGTCGGCAGGGAGGAGGGGGTCGAATTCGTGGTAGAGCATGCGGATAATTTCGGCGCTCTAGTTTGCGAATCAGCACGTTAGTGGGTAATTGAGAAATGGGGCAGGTTTGGTAACGTGCATACCTCGTTGCTTACGATGCGCTTGGTCTTCTTGTCATACAGGACTGGAACGGTGAAGCGGGCGCTGTAGTTGGGGTCCTCGGCAAAGTAGATCTCGCGCAGGTGGGTGAATTCGGGGTGGTTGGGGTCGGAGGTGACGTTGTGCTCGGGTTGTTGCTCGTCGGCAGTGGCAAAGCGCCATCCTGTTGTTCATTCACTTGCGTGAGTATATCCATATCATAGCAAATTTGCTGAGGGTGAGGGAACCGAACCTTTCTCGCCGAGGTGCCAGTGCACGGAAGTGAAAGAAATGAAGTCCTCAAGACCCTTGAGCTTGCGCGTGATCAAGGTGCGGTGGGCTGCGCGATACATAGACAATCAGTGCCTCGAGCTCATGTCATTCGATGGGTTCTAATTTCAGTCGACCGGAGACATACCCCAAGGACAAGCGTATGAGACATAGAGGTGATAGCGGCCCTTCTCGGGAGGGAATTCAGCACCAGGCTCGCTGGAGATGAAGTTGCGGAACGCCGAGGTTTGGCGCTTAAATTCACCGGACTTGTCGGCGGGGTTGACCCAATCGGTGATTTTACTCGAAGTGTCGGTCTATGAAGCGGTATTCAAGTGTCAGCTAGTAGGGACATATACAGCTTGATTGAAGGGTCTCCTACCGCCATGGTGCGCGTTGAGGACAAAAAAATTGGTGCGGAGAGACCGGAACTTGGTAAGTTGGGAAACCGCGCGGGGAAATTGAGCTGCACGATATGCTGCGATAGCTGGCGGATACGAGGCAATGCTTTGAACATGAGCGACAATCTTCGAGAACAATTGGCGCCTTTATACCAGAGAAACAAAAGAAAAAGCTGGCAAGATTTGTTGCGAAATTGAATACGAGCTCGAGGCTACTTGCTGAGGGGCAATGCGGGGGGTGGTGGAGATGACGTTATTAAATGCTGACTGATGAGCCAGTCATCCGTCATGACAAACCGTTTGCTCAGCAACCGCACTACTAAGGTACGGTAGCTAGTCAACTTAGTCCAGTGGTGTAAGGCTTACGGTATCGATAAGCTGATATCCTCCATCTCATCTGCAACCAATTGAACATTCCGGAATTAAAACGTAAACATGGCATAGAAAACTATAGAATTGTTTCTACTTACATAAAATTTATCTACTTTCATACCAGCATATCATTTTATAACCAATAATAGCATAGACCAGTTAAACTATTGTTGGTCTACTTCCGCAACTTCACCATAACGTAGGGGATCTCGACATCCTCCTCAGTCGTATCCTCCGCGGTCACCTCGAAAATGATATTCTTCTGGTGCTCCGGAACAGGCTTCTTACTAATGTGCTCAACTAACTTGCTCATTCTATAGCAGCATGCTTAGTTAGTGTCACGTTCGCAGTAGGACGGCACGGGCACGGGCAGAATGCGTCTTGGGAATACTTACTTAAGAGGAAGGCGGTCCTTAAGCTTGGATGGCGGGTAAAAGCTGGCGTAAAGGAGGCTGACGCCAGAGCTGACCATACTGATCTCCAATCCCAGGTCGGAGAAATGCTTGATGAAATCCTGAAGCGGAATATCATCCAGCTCAAATCGGTCCCAGATCTGGTCAATGACCACCTCACCCTGCTTGCCCTGGTACTTGCCCTTCGGACTAGCGATAGGTTCACTGAAACCAAGAAAGGGCAGCGCCAGGTTGACAAAGCCGTTCTTATATTGTTCGATGTCGTCCTTACCGTCGATGATCTTGTACAGTTCCAGGGCAACCAATCCGGTCACCAGGGCCGTAGTCGTGGCAATGGCAGGGATGATCTTGCCAGCGATGAACTTCGTCTTGTGACGGTCAGCCTGGGGGATGTCGTAGTTGTCGGCACGCAGGTTGCTAGCCGCAGTGATGAAGTCAATGTGATGATTGGTGTCGTCATCCTTCTCGAACTCAACTGGGTTCAAGCGGAAGCCAGCCAAAGACTTGGGAGATGGAAGCTGTTCAACAAGCCGTTGAATCTCCCGCCCATCATCGAAAGAAGAGCCGGACGCAGGAGCGTCCGGATCCGGGTCGTTCTCATTAGCCTGGATCTTGACGCCAGACTTGGGGGTGAACTCAGGAATGATCATGTTATCGACAACCTTCTTGTAGTATCCCTTGTCTGCACCGTGGTTCTCAATTCCGTAGTTGAAAGCATGAAGGTTCGCTCCAGCAATGATGAAAGAGAGATGTGTGGGGTTAGAGCTGTCGAATTTCAACGGGGTAGGAGCCCGCTTGGGTCCAGACCAGAACGGTTGCCCAGTAGAGGTCTTAGAATCCTTGGGAAAGTTATACAAGAGCTGCTGGATGGCGTTGTTGTACTGAGCTTCGAATTGCTGACGGGCCCAGACAATGCAGTCATCGAAAGTTGACGGCTTGTCCGTTACCAGGAAGTCTCGTAGATGCTCCAGGGTCTGCTTTTCGTTGCCAGCTTGCTTGAGAGTCTGCTCGATGTAATTGGGCTGCGACAGGTACATGTTGACAGCTTCAGGAGGACCCACAAAGTACGTCTGGAAAAGATCCCTAGCCCAAGCGATAGTGTGCTCAATGCGGTTGGGAAAACTCTTCAGAGTGCACATTGGGAAGGTCTTCTCCGGGGGGTCCTGAGAGCTTGAGTACGACTCAGTGATCCGGGGAAGAACGACTTGGGTGTTGCCCTTGGTGCCAAGAGTGCCACTTTCGAGCAAAGGCTTTCTGAAGAAGACACAACGGCGATCGACGTAAGTTCTAGCGTCGACGTTGTCCAAAGCATTCGTGACACCGTCCAAGCGCTCCCAGAACTCCTCGTTGAAGACATGCTCCGTATCAGAGCCTACACGGTCGCGCAGAGTGACAATATGGCCCTTCAGCTCGGGATTCATTGCTTCCGCAGCCGCAGAGGCACATTCACTCTTGAGCTTGCCGACATCTCTGCTGCGGAACAAAAACTGCCGGTTAAGGTTGCTCTTCTCGATTTGATCCATATCAGTGACATAGATCTTTCCCTTGGGACCGGTTCCCAGGCCCATCATAGCCCAGTTCTTCAGCGTCTCACAGCCAATGGCACCAGAGCCAACCAAGAACTGGGTGACATTGGAGATCTTTTCTTGAAACTCTTTACCAAAGACGGCAATCTGGCCATCATAGCGAGTACCCAGAGGCTTGCAAGCCTCCTCGGACCGCGTAGTGGAAGTTGGAAGAGACTCCAAAGAGTCAAAGTACAGCCACTGATGCACGGGGTTGAATTTGCCGGATACAGCCTTTAGCACCTCCTGCGCAGCGATGCCTCCGAACAATGCAGCCAGCGGATTCAGGTCACCACGGGCTTGGTAGCTGAGCTCTTTAAGAAGCTTCTCGTCCAGTTCAAGCTTCTCCTCTAGGCTGGATGCTAGGTCATTGGCAATCTTCAACACCTCCTGCGCATCGCTGTCATTGTGAGGACGAGGAAGTTCACCGCTATGACCCTCTGCGAATTTGTGTAGTGCTTGAACGCCAACGTGGAGCTGCAGTGGACGATCAAATTTGGCAAAATCCGACACCATGACCTCGGGCTTCTTGAGCTGCTCTTCTAGTGGCGCGAAATCGATGAACTTGGGCATCTTGACCTGAGTATAGATACCGCCGTTTTGGTACGTTCCAAGTCCAGACACATCTCCAATAGAGAAAGTATACGGGCCCTTAACGGTGATTTTGCGAGGAGCACAGCCGTTCAGTCCCTCCATACCTTTGACCTCCGAGAAAGTCACGAAGTCACCATCTTCCAGGCCGTGTCGGGTCTCATCCAATGCTGAGACCAAGCCTTCCTCATCAATGCTCGCCACAATACCGCTGAGTGGCTCCTCGCCTGTAGCATCACCGACCGTGAAGTTTTTTCCAAAGTCGTTGAAGAGGTACCCAAAAAGGCCGAAAGTATCCGTGATAGTAAGGTAAATACCGTTCTTGTGGCAAAAGTCGGCAATAGCAAGCTGTTCCTTCAAAGGGGTCAGGGTAATGACGATCGCTTGGTAGCGTTTCAGCTGCTCCAGGTCCTCAACAAGGCTGGCACCTTCATGGACTGTAACCGGAACATAGGAGTTCAACTCCGCGACTCTCGGCGCTGTGACCTCAGCACGGGGCTTGCCGACATCTTGCGGCTGGAGGAAGAACTGGGAAGAGAGGTCTGAGATAGCGACCGGCGCAGGATCGTACAACGTGAGGGACTTGACACCAGCAAGTGCGATGTTCTTGGCTAAGAAAGCGTCAATAAGTGTGCTCTAATTCTTGCCAAGATGGCGAGGTGCTTACCAATTTCGACACCTAGACCTTTCAAACCAACCACCAGAACGTTTGAGGAGCCCATACGCTTCATAGCTTCATGTCCGAGGACATAACTAGAACGGATGGCGAACGATTAGCGTCAAATTTCTCAGCTAAAGGCGACAAGTATTAAGTACTTACAGTTGCCGACTGTAAAGAGACTCGTCGATTTCTCCTTGCTTGATCAACTCCACAGTTTCCTGCGGGTTGTCAAGTTCCATCTTGGAGTCCTATAGTTGATTAGTAGAAGCGGGGTCGGTGGGAAGTTCAGAAAACATACAGTCATGATCTTCTTCTCCGGCGGAGCTTTGTTATCAACAGACGCTCTGCGCTTTCCAGGCTTCGCAGCGTCACGAACGGGAAGTTCGGAGGAAATCGTGAACGGTCTCTGGGAAAGCCTTGCTACGGGAGCAAGACTTTCAAATCAGGATGAAAGAGGCCTACAGCTCGCACTGCGAGTCACGGAGGAGGGGTAGAGGCGATAAAGTAGATGAAGGTCTGGGGTGCGGATAGAGATGACCACGGCGAGAGGGGGCGAAACGACAAGAGGTTGAGTGAATAAACAAGGGGATGCCGGAGAGTATAAGAATCAAGAAAGAGAGCAAAGAAAGATTTGGATAGATAGAGAAGAGGAGAAAGATGGTGGATTGATCACTAATGTTGCGATTTGGCGGCGACGTAAGAGAGACAAGCTGTCGGCGATCGATGACTCAGCGAATTCAAGCGCTGTGACTGGCTGGAGCCCCGCGGACAAGCCAGCACCAACACTTTGGCAACAGCTGAGGAAAGCGGGAAGAGATCGGAGGTGGATGGGAGGTTCGTCCCGACCGCAAGATGAAGTCTCTCGCGCCAGGCACTCTTTCTTTGTTGATGCGTCGCCGCACGTTGTTTGTCTTGTATTGAGATTCTTTTACCTTGCCGAGAATGCCTATGAAAGGGACAACCACAACGCGCATAGAGAACCAGTCCGCATTTTGAGGTACCTTTGACTGGACAATTTATGCTTTGCGGTTTATCATCTACTTTCGTGGATCACGCGACGCGCCGCGATACTGCGCGAGGTGCAGCTTGCTTGCTCTTAGCCAAGCTCCATGTCAGCATCTTTACATGTGTCGCTTTGAACTCCTGGGACGTTCAATCCTCTATTGGCAACGTCAAAAGTCCAAGAGAGACAGAGATTTGTCTCTGAGGTCTGTTGCGCCCATATGGTTGGTGTCTGGTTTCATAATTATCTGACTTGGAATTTGCTACCGCTCAGGGAACTACCACCACAATGCTCCACGAAATCCTCCTCTGCCTCTCAGGCCAGCCATCGACTCTTTTCAATTCGCAAAGTGAAGAGTCTTTGGTCGCTGAAGATGCCTTCCCGCTCGTCTCTCCTCCGGAAAAAGCCCTCCTCTCCTCACTCGCCCATTTGAGCCGACTTCATGCCAAGCTGCGACAACATACAGGGTTGATTTCCGCCTCCCATGGGTCCGTCATCTGTCGTGCAGTCTCAACGGCCATCAGCGCGCAGCATCTTGGTCAATTTCAAAAAAGGATATTAGAGGTGGAGAAGGCGATCCTGGTGGAGGACAGCGGGTATGTCGGTGGCTACGGAATTGTACCTTTGTCCACAATAGTCGGGGAATTTACACCCTGGACGCGGCGACTTGAATGGTTATGGCAGATCGTAATGCATATGCAGTTTGCGGATACGAAAGGGGCCGGTTCACCCTGTAGTGGTGCAGCCTTGATTGACCATCTCCGAGCCGAGCTCCAAACGGGCTATGCTGATGTGAGGGAGATTGCGCTTCATTTGGTCAGTACTGCAGAAACTGCCTGGGTCAGGCAATTATCAACGTGGCTGTTATATGGAAATCTTCCAATCCTCGGCAAATCCGACTTCTTCATTCATGAAACGAACACGATTGGCGATAGTCAGCCCTCAAATGGGACAAGTTTTGAAATGCACCCTAAGCTTCTGCCCCAATTTGTGCTGCCTCAAACGGCGTCATCTATCCTTTTCATCGGCAAGACTCTGAATTTCATTCGGATTAAACGGGGCACTTCAGGTACGAACAAGGATACAGGGCTTTCGACGACACCAGTCACGCTACGCGAGGACCACATTAAGCATCTTGCTGCTCTGAGGTCACCCATAACACCAACCATGATATCAGCTGTCGTTGTTTCCATAAGACTTTCTTTGTCTCAGAGCACGCTCTCAACACTTCTGCCGACATCTAAGGTCCTTGAGACGTTGTCCGTCTTGCACGATTTCCTGCTGCTAGGACGAGGGGAGTTTGCAACAGCACTTGTCTCTCATGCAGACCGCCGTTTATATGAGAAGCGCCAGAGAACCGCAACCTCAAGATACAAGAGTAATGCCCCGGCTGAGATTGGAGGTCCATCTATCAAGGAAAATGACGTGGTCGCAACTCTGGCTCAGGCTTTGTCGGAGCTTTATTCATTGCAGAACGAAGAGGATCTTGCAGATGATGAACTTGAACTCGCAAGGATGCTTCTTAATTTGACAATCAACGAGCGCACAGGTGACGGAGGAGAGGTTTCGTCTCATTTTACAACAGAAGCCTACCCAGGACTCAGATTGTCCAACATATCATTCGACGATCTTTTGTTCCCCATAGCTACGAACCTTTCGATGCACATAAATTCTCCTCTTGACCTATTTATTTCTGCCTCTGATATGTCTGTGTACTCCAGAATCCACTCCTTTCTCCTGGGCATAAGGCGTGCTCATTTTCACCTTGGTGACCTTTGGAAACACACTTCCCTCCGAAGATGTTATCCCTCGCCCTGGGGGCCGCCTCGCAGCAATACTACATATGGTCAGAATAGACTTGCAGAAAGCAGGCAAAGGGACAATACCCGACTACGGCAGATGAGAGCGGTTTGGGCAACGTCTAATGGTTCTTTGTTTGTGCTCTCTGAGATTGGAAGTTATTTTC
Source organism: Aspergillus saccharolyticus JOP 1030-1 (assembly GCF_003184585.1). Classification (NCBI taxonomy): domain Eukaryota; kingdom Fungi; phylum Ascomycota; class Eurotiomycetes; order Eurotiales; family Aspergillaceae; genus Aspergillus; species Aspergillus saccharolyticus. The sequence continues at coordinate 267,193 of NW_020290633.1, read as the reverse complement.
AAGGAGAAATCATCAATGAATCATGGCGGCACTTTCGAGAATGGATTATGTGTGGTAATCACCAATCAACATATGCTACAGGCTCCCGACCTGGGACCGCATCGTCGTCGAAGAGCAGACAAATTAACACTCCGGCTGCATCTCATCCCGCACCGGGTTCAGGCTCCATTGGCGGTACATCGGGGTTCAGACGTCATGATCCGGAAACTATAGCGGCTGCCCACCGTCGGTATCTTTATACTCTGGTCGAAGCTCTGTTCCTGACTGATGTGCCCTTTATGGAAGCGCTAAGGTCCTTGCTCACAAGCATCGAACACTTTATTGCGCTTATCGTGCGCCTGGAAGACATACAACGCAATATGGATCTAGAAACAGACGAAGGAGTGATTGATTCTCTGGTAGACTATGCCGGAGAGGAACGTGATTTGTGGCAAGCACTTGATGCTGCACGCGCTGATGTCGAAGGTGGAATAAGAGGTGTTGTCTTACGTCTCCGAGACATTGATGATAGCCGATCCGCTGAAGGGCGACAGTTGTTTGACATAGTGAATGACAAAGGTGATGACTGGTCTTATCAGTCCATGGGTGCTGAAACCGGATTCCGCCATTATATCCCGCGAAAGGCAGCCGGCGTTGACCGGCTCCTGATGAAACTGGAATTCGGGAATGTGAATGGGAGCATTGGACCTGGTTCTGTTGGCGTGGGCGCAATTGGGGGTATCGCATGATGCATACTGTGTATTCCACGATGCTTGCCACATTCAATAGGGAATACTCGCTCTTGTCAATTATGCTTACAGTCGTGAGGTCGGAAGATGCTCGGTCGTCCTCACAAAAGCCTTACGAGACGACATGCACGTCTTCATACTGGTTATCATTTGAGGTCATGATCCCAGCATACGCCACCGTCAGAATCCCCAAAGCTTCAGCAAAGTCATGAACTACTTACTTTGAGGATCAAGTAAGCTTGAACTCATCAGTCTGAAAGAAATTGAACAATTGCTGCATGGACTATAAATAAAGCGGAACAAAAAGTCAATTATCGCACGTGATCCACGGTCGGCCATTCGACGGGATACCCAAACAGGCAATCTTCTCTTATCTCCACCCTCTAGTCTCTCACGGTGAGTCGCGAAACATTCTTGACTCGAGTCGACTCGTCTCTTGAGTCAGCCTATCGCCCGAGGCGTGTGTTACTGCAAGGGATTGTTCAGCACAAGGAGAGATCGAAAGATCAACCTCCGAGAGGCTTGGCAGATCACTGGAATCTACAGGATATTCTGGAATGGATTGACCATGAGGGAACTTTCAGCCGGCCTGGCGCGCTGCACTGCCTGCCTTCCCTGAGCCCTCGGGATGTCATTTTTCGGAAGGTTCATGAAGTGGGAAAAAACGTTTTGTCCTTCTAGAAAATCCAGCAAGACACGATCGAAACATTTGGAGGGGACTATAATCTTTCAAAGAATACGAATACCGTCAAACATATTACGAGAAATGATGAGTGGATAACTCATCTGTTCAAGCGATGCGATAACTGTGGCACGGGGGGACAGCATCTTCGAGGTTGGAATCGCAAGCTGCAAGGGTTATGGCCGGAGATAAGTGCCATTTTCCTTGGAACTTCGATGCTGTAAGGGTGTGCCAAACATGACACCATCACTAACTTAGGATGCCGAGACCGTCATTGGAGGGGTTCTCGTTCCACGGATTGCGCCTCGGGCAAACAAGCCGGGGTAAGCTCCTCTGCTCTCATTCCTGTTCCCTAGCAGCTTCTCGGCACGCTACATTGACAGAGGGAGTCTCTCCCAATCAAACTTATCGCTTTGAAAGTGAGACTAGGATTGACCGGGATCCAGAGCCGACACTGCTACTGCTACAAGCTGCATTGATCGCCGTCCGTGCTATGTTGAATCTGATTGCTAGTCTGGTTTAAATTCGATCCAGCAGCTCGGTCTCCCCATACGCGGGAATCCCGTCCTTGTGGGCCTTTCTGCTAAACGATCGTCATCCCTCGATCAACTAAACTGATCGAGCTCGCTGGCTGGGCTCTCCACCCAGGCAATAGACGGTACCTTCACGATAGCTCCTCAACACGACCTCTGCCTTAATCAACTCGCTATGCGCCTGCCTCGAGACGCGCGTGTTCACCGTGGCAAGCTTGAGCCGCGGGGAATTGCCGATGCATGGACTAGTCCTTGTACCATGGAATTTAGCTAGCAATGGCCAAGCATGGGTTCTGAAGTCATCGTGAAAGTAGCTCCAGATCCCACCAACGGACCCATTGATGCCATCACGCGGCCAGCTGGTTTTTCCTTGGCCCTGTCCTCTTTGTACAACAGTTATCGCGGGTTGCTGTCGGCTAGTATTCATTGACCTTGGCATGGGGTCATAAGGAGTATAAACTCCAGGTTCATCCGGATTGTAGTGGAAGCCCAAAATCTGACGATGTACTGAGGCCGTGTAGTGTGCTCTTGAATCCCTTTTTTTATTTTTTTTTCTTTTTTTGCCCCCTCGACTTAGTTCTAGTCGCATATTCTCCCATTTTCATAATGTGGTCCACGCTGCGTCGGTCGCTTTCGACATTACCTCGAGCAGGTTTCAGCGTTCCGTTTCCTATTGTTCGAGCCTCGTATTCCACCACCTCGACACCCCATGGAACGCACCACATCCAGACGCGTGTGTCGTCGTTGAAGCCCGAGCAGAAAAATGGCCGTCGATTTCGCGAGTTTGACCTCGAAGACCGGGTCTTTGCCGTTACTGGAGGCGGACGCGGGCTTGGTCTAGCAATGGCCGAAGCTCTAATGGAAGCCGGTGCGAAGGGTAAGTAGAGGCACATAGTCAGCCCTCTTTTCCTTTGAAGTTAGCGATTGCCAAATTACCGACCAACCAGACTAACATGTGCAATCGAAATTTAGTGCACTGTCTGGACCGCCTTGACAATCCTCACCCGGATTTTCTGGCCGCTCAAGACCACGCCGCAAGCACCTACGGCGGCACCCTGCACTACCACCGCGTCGACGTGCGCAACGTGGCCGAGGTGGACAAAGTCTTCGCGACAATCGCAGCGCAGGACCAGCGGCTCGACGGCCTCCTCGCGGCGGCGGGGATCAACCACCTCCAGGCGGCGCTCGAGCACTCGCAGGCCGCGCTCAACGAGGTCATGTCCATCAACTACACGGGGGTCTTCAACGCCGCCACCGCCGCCGCGCGCCAGATGTTCGCCTACCAACAAAAAGGCTCCATCCTGCTGGTGGCCAGCATGAGCGGCCTCATCGCCAACAAGGGCATGACCTCCCCCGTCTACAACTCCTCCAAGGCGGCTGTCATCCAGCTGGCGCGCTCGCTGGCCATGGAGTGGGGCCGCCACGGCATCCGCGTCAACAGCCTGTGTCCCGGCCACATCCTCACGCCCATGGTCGAGCAGGTGTTCCAGCAGAACCCCGCGGCGCGGGCCGTCTGGGAGGCGGAGAATATGCTGGGCCGGCTGGCGACCCCGGAGGAGTTTCGTGGAGCGGCCTTGTTTGCGCTCAGCGATGCGAGTAGTTTCATGACGGGGAGTACGTTGGTTATTGATGGGGGGCATACCGCTTGGTAAAGCCATCGCCCATGGGGGGTAAGTATACATACTACATAATATATACATACATACATACATACCTACTACATACATTCGGACGGACGAAGCGAATCTATTGCAGTGATAAAATGATGCTGGGGAAGTGATGTTGGGCGAGGTGCAGGATACCCTGATACTTAATGTCTGTTGGCTGTGGAGGTGAGTCAGTGAAGATGGTCTGAAGGATTGAGTGGGTAAAGAGATTGTTACGAACACGATTGTGCTTTTTCAGTACGTTGTCTGGTGTTTATAGTGCACTTTGTTGCCTTGCGTACTCAATCGTTGCTTTCTTATAGTACAACGTTGTTGCGTGAAATAGCTTGTCATTGCAGAGTCTGTGCTCTTTTCAATATGATATTCGAGACTTAATCTGATAACGTGAGCTCTAGAGGATAATGTACACAACGAACGCTCCGCCCAAAATTCTTCTATGGCACGAACGGCTAGCGGAGGCCTCTCCGCGCATGTAGAAGCAGAGGCCGACGCAGGCAGATTCAAGTCGACTTCTCGTCTCCTTTTCGTGTACCTGCAGACTGCGTCTAATTCAAGAGTGATAGGGGATCAAACCAGCCATCCCAACACAACTTATCAAGCCACTAAAAGCAGAGAGCAATCTATATCCCAATTCGATACGTCACCAACCATATAAAACCAATCCCTAGAGCCATGAAGTACTCAAAAAGCCCCATCAACCATACTAAATAAATGCACCCTAGATTCCCACGCATCCTTAGTAAATTCTGATAATCAAAGAATATACCCCTCATCCAACACACCCCCATCTCCCCGACTCCTGAATCTGCCTCTCCTCCTCGCCTCTCCAAAAATCAACACCTCACTCTCCTCCCCGCCACCCCTCCTCTCCAATTCAAACGCCTCCTCCTCAACATCCCCTCCTTTATTCATTCCCTGCTTCCCCCTCCTGCGGTTCTCCGTCTTCAGCATCCCCCGCAGCAACCCCGCCAACCCCGCCACGAGCACCATACAGCCCGCGCACACCCCCATTCCCTTAACATACCACGGCCCCTGACTAGCAGGGTACAGCCTCGTACCGAGCAGCGGCCCGCACTGGCCAATGAGATTGAGTAGCGCGACGCTGGCGCCCTTCCCCTCCTGCGCGTCCCGGTTGTCCATACTCCAGGTGATGATGAGCGTGATAGCGGAGAAAAAGCCCGCGATGGCCGGGTAGAGACTCAAATACCGGATTGTTGTCTGGAGGGGTTTAGCGATGGAGGCGTGGTAATGGCCGGTGAGCGCGAGGGTGAGGTAGGCGGTCGCGGAGAGGAGGGCGTGGGCGATGAGGAAGGGGCTGCGGGTGCGGTGGCGGTCGGAGTAGTAGGCTGTAAGCAGGACGGTGAGAAAGGCGAGGAGGTAGGGGGGTGCGCTTAGGGCTTGGGATTGGAGGGAGGTGTAGCCCATGCTGTTTTGGTTAGTGAGGGAGATGGGGGTGGGAGGAGACCTGAAGGCTAGCTTACTCCGCGATTATGGTGGGGAGGAAGACGGGCATGGAGCTGAAGGCGACATTGCAGCTAAAGAACATGAACTGTTTGTGCTTGTTAGCTTATAGGGTCGTAGTAAGGGGAAAGGGGGTTGGGGTTTTGAAAGTTGGTGGGGGGGGGGGGGGGGGGGAATAGGTATCACTTACGGCTGTTATGTAGGATTTGGGGTCTGCGAGTGTCTTTCGGACTTCCACCCAGTTGAATGACCCGTCACGTCGGCGGGAGGAAGTGCGGTGGCCCTTGGCGCTGCTGCTGATGTCCTCCATGCGCAGCTGAGCGATCATTCTTTGGCGCGGGTCTAGGAAGCGCGCTGTCCCCGGGGAGTCCGGGATCCAGAGCCAGGCGAAGACCGCTACAATTACGCTGGGGAACCCTTCTACCAGAAACAAGGTGCGCCAGGGCGCGATGGGACCTTCACTGCTGAATCTGACGATCACCCAGGCGAGGCTGCTAGCAAAGGACGAGGCGAGCGGCGCGGCGGAGATGAAGAGCCCGTTGCGGAAGGCGAGCTCCTCCCGCTTGTAAAACAGCGAGAGATAGAAAGGGACGCCGGGCCCAAAGGCGGCTTCGGTGACGCCCAGCGTTGCGCGGAGGAAGACGAGCGCGCCAAAAGAGCTGGCGAGCGATTGGAACGATGCGACGAGGCCCCATCCAAGCACGCACAGGGCGATGTAGATGTGCGGGGGTACCAGTCGATACATCAGCGTCATCCATTCGAAGAGGATGTAGGTGATGTAGAAGGCCGTGAGAAGCCATTCGTACTGGGACGAGGAAAGTTGCAGGTCCTCTTCCAAGCCGGCGATCTTTGCATTGCCGATGTCTGTATCAGTGATTAGTTGTGGTAGTTCCATTACTCTATTGTAGATAGAGGCACCGAGATATGTGCTGGGACGTACTTGACCGGTCGAGGAAGGAGAGCAAGTACAATAGTGCCAGGAATGGAACAAGTTTGCGATCAAATCGTTTGACTACCTGTTGCTCTTCTCTGGGCGTATACTTCCGAAGATCTTGAGAATCCCTGCTGGAGCTTGGCCGGATATCATCATCATAAGAATCATATCCGTCGTCGATATCATCGTCCGAAGAACCCAACCGGTCATCCTCATTGCTGAAATCCGTCTGCACCCTCAGAGCTCCTGCAGTCGGACGAGCAGCACGGGAGGAGGGGCCATCTTCCTCCGATCTGTCGGAGGCTGGAGTGTACAGAAATTCATCGGAAGAAGACCCACTGCCGAAAGGGGAAGATGTGGTTCCGGTCGGACCAGCGCGTGAGGAGGTCATTGGCTTGAGAGCGTGTGGTCCAGGCAAATCATACCTTGACCTGTGAATAAAGTCTATAAAATCGAAGTCATGTATGCATGTAACCTCAATGACAACGAAAGGATAGTCAAGAGAAGTTAAGAAGAGGTCGACTTCAGGATCGATAAGAGCACCTCCGCCCGAGCACGTGGCAGCAGCTCCTGAGCTAAACTAAAGAGCCGGGGATCGGCAGCCAAGACCTTCAGTGATTCACCCTTGTTCAACAGCTTAATAGTAAACATTAAGTTAACTTAGGTAGTTCTTCGTGTACATACAATGACATCCCTGTGTCCATATCATCGTCTCCGCACCTACTTATCCAATACCGTGAATTTGAGCAAATTGACTGGTCGGTAGATAGCAGAAATGAGCAGAACTCCAAGCACCTCCCCTGATCTCAATACCGAGCTCTAACCCACATGCCCCAAACCGTCTGTGTCTTGACTCAGCTGTCACGCGAAGGGCGGTAACTATCGATCAAGCGCTTGCGTTTGTGCGACGGGTAAGGACTTCCCTCCATGGTGTTGTCATTGCTGCTGTGGTTGTTTTGATTGTTGGAGGGTCCCTCGAAGGAAGATCCCCAATGGGGACGACCAGTATCACGAGCTCTAGGTCGCGGAGTCAGGTCGCCAACATAGCGCCTAAAGTCTCTACGGCGCGGGCCACGAAAGGTGACTCCGGCCATGCCACGACGGCTAGGGTCCTCGAAGCGGCGCTGGCGACCTCCGGTAAGTTGCACAGCGCGGTCGCGGGCCAGGCGGAAGTGATATTCAAGGTCCGGAATGAGAGGGTGGTTGAAACGTCCGTTGGCCCGGAGGTATTGCAGCGCGTTCTCCGCCGTGTCGCGCAGGAAGCGGACCGAGGACTCGGTATCCGTGTTAGTGTCACTGTGACGATAGAAGTCGTTCTTGGCCTGACGGAACCGGATGACGAGGAGGTTGATGTTCGGTTGGATGCTGATGGGTCCTTCGGACGTGCCTGGAGTGTTCAGTATAGCCGCGTCTCCTTCAGCAGTGTTAGGGTCGTCAGTGCCGCCGACAGCTCCGCCCACGCTCTCGCTGTCCCCGAGGCCGAAAGCTAGAACGAAGGAACCGTGTTAGCATGCAGCTTGCATCCGGTGCTGAGAATCGTACCTCTGTCCAGCTCAAGGCTGAACTCAATGTAGTCAGAGGTGACCTGCTGGCTGACGGAGGATGATATATCAGCTCCAAGAAACTCAGCAAGATAGAAGTCCTGTGCTTCAGTGCCGATTTCCGATCCGTTCTGACCAATCGCGACTAATGCCCGGTCATAAAGGCTGATCTCGCCGTCCGCAGCATCATGGGACCGTTTTTCAATGACAGAAATGTGGTTCTTGATGATTCGTACGAGAGCATCTATGTTCTGCGAGTTGCGGTAAAGATGGAGCAAGAGAGGAGAAGGCTCATGGTTTGACGCAGTCCACCTGGCCACTATATGATCCAGCTTCTGGTCAAGATGTGGCGCCAGTGAAGACGGAGAGGGGAGAGCAGACATCGTTCTGGCTTTGGCAAATCCAAAAGCCGGAGCTTTTGTGTACTCGCCTACGGAACGATGGATGTGAGGGTTTTAACAAAAATCCTGTTGGGATAGCCCTCGGAACGATGAAGACTTAGAAACAGAGAAGAAGAGTGAAGAGTGACTCGAGGAATAAAGCTCCAGCTGTGAGTGAACGAACGAAACGAACGCATCGCCAGCTTAGTCGTCGTGGGGTCACTTCTGGTTCAGTGAAGTGTTCATGTCGTGTCTCGAAGTGCTGCCCCAGCCTGAAAGCTAACGACTTTCAGAGTCTCAAAAACTTTAGTACAGCGTAACTGCTGTACCCAGCAGAAGAGTGCTGTGCCTGGCGGAACGGCAGAGTTCATGAAGGGGTGCAAAGAAGCGGAACTGTTGCGTTAGCTAAACGAACGAAAAGGAACAGGGTAGAATTATTGGATCACAGAAAGAGACTTGATGCGAGTATTACAGGAACTAAGAAGTGGCTGCAAATATAGAGACTCTACGTCTAAAAGGGTGAAGTTTGGGGTTCAGATTCCAGTAGGCCATAGGCACTTTGAGATCACTATACAGACATTGAGTAGACAAAAACAGGAGCAAATGGTGATAGATCCTGGTAGAATAACCAGGATAGAAAATAAGTTATCGTCAGTCATCATTTGGCATCGATGTCGTATTATACAGTCAGAGACATTCAGTTGGATCGGCTCCATAGTCGCTTGATTTCATCCACAAGCACTGACACTTGGCTGCCCTGTCCATTCTTCGCGCAGTCTTTCCAGACGCCACCGTCGCGAACACACCAGACAGACTCATCAAGCCGAAGCGTGCAGCTTGTCTTAACACCAAGCTGTGCGCTATGAATGGCGCTCTCTCGCAACAGAGCGAGGCCGCTAAGCGGCGCATTGTGGCCGTCATCCTTGCCTTCATCGGGCTCATCGATTTCCTGACTAGCACACTTGTTCAAGGCACTGAAGTCAACACCATGCTCCAAAGCACATTGCTCAACATGATGGCGTTCAGGAATCTTGGAGTACGATCCAACAAGACAATTGGCAAAGCCAAGGGACCGAATAGTCGGAGTACGCGCGGACAGCGAACCGACTGCGGCCTCGGCCCCCTCTGGGGGGAAAGGAAGATTCGCCGCACAGAGTAGAAGCATGTCTCCAATGCATTCGGTTGGGCCGTGCTTGCATTGTATCTCTGTGGACTTATTTGAGACGCTAAGGCAGCACATCAGCTTTGATACTATTTTGATTATTGGGAGAAGTTGTGACCGGACAAGAGCTGGGCATGACTCACTCGGCAATGAACGACAACTTGAAGTCGACCTTGTCACTAATCTGCTCCATCGCAGGTACAACGAGCTGCTGCAGACAATCCCGAGCATCAGGACATTTGCTCATGATATGAGCCTCCAGGGGGACTTTCTTGGCGGTTTGCACTGAGGAGAAAGTTCCAGGCAGTGGAGGCATCATAAGAGCCTCCTCACCGTCCGCGACCATCAGCGCAGAGCCATCATCATATCTCTCACCTCGGTGACAGGAGAAGAGATTGATGCGACGGATGGAGATTGGTGTCGAGGACACCAGCAAGCCGATGAGAGCGACAACGCCCAAGTAAGCGGCGAGCCGGACGACGAACCGGTCGCGTCGGCGGCGGAACGGATGAAGAGCGGCGGAGTCGGCGTTTTCCACGTAGCCGGTCTCGCGGGCTTCCTTCCCCATTTTGATAGATATCGTAGGCCTCCGAAGGACAGTGGGTTGTGGGTAATGTAGTGCGGCAAAGTTGAGGATGGATTAGATTGAAGTGGATGTTTTGGGGGAAGGGTGAGATCACAGGTTACGGACTATTACGGAGTAACGAGAGCAGTGGGGGAGATGCGGGATCCGTTGTCGTCAACGAGTCAGCGGCCCGGCATTTTACCTTGCGTTACACTCGCAAAAGAACTTCACTCTTGAAACATAACAAACCTTCTCATCAAGACCAAAGCTGACGTATACTTCGGTAGTCATTTGATTATCAACTAATCCAAAGCCTCGAATAGTGTGTTTCGTATTGGAAAAGCTCGCTCCTTCTCTGTTTTCTCTTACGAGCTATACAGTACTTGAAATACCCTGCTTATCGGGCGAATCACACACTGAGGTTGCATCGTCGCAGCAATGCTGCTGGGACTAGGTAACTAGCACTGGAGCAACGCCTAATGCACCCCATACGCACCACAACTCTCAGTGGCGTGCTTCGTAGCAGCCCTAGTGGGACAACACAAGACTCATGACTCATGCAGCCAATCAGTACTAGGGATCCAGCACAGTTCAGCGGTTGACACCTTGTTCGAGGACGACTCCTCATCTACTCTCAGACAAACTCAATCAATGCCAGACACAGGATGCTGACTTGATCATGCAATGCCTAATACGGTACAAGAACTTGGAATTGTAATTGACATATGTTGCTGTCATCTTGAATTGATTGAACATATCAATAGCATTTTTAACTGCATGGGATGCCAGCTTCATGGTTACAATTTGGTCAGAGAAATAATCTAGGTTAGTTGAACAGATTGCAGAGAGGAAAAAACTCCGGCATGCGAAACATTGAGCCTTTTGATGTATGCTGGCCATAAAGCAGGGAGACTCCTCTGTCGCCTTATACCAGAGTAAATGACCCTCTGCTGAGCACGTCCCCAGCGGGCTCGGAACCGCAACACATGCAGGTATAATGTCAGATAGAACTAACGTGTCTCAGATCAAGTGCCTGCAAGCAAATACTTAATGCTGAGCTCGGTGACGAGGCATGTCACGCTAGGCGACATAAACGGGAAGCTTTCCGGACTGATGGGTGAGCTCCTGATTCACCGGAGTACTGTGTACACTAAGTAAGGGTCAACAGACAAAGGGACTAGATTAGTATAACTAAAGGACATAGGTAGAGATATGCGACTGCTATGACGGGACCCGTTAGCCTATTGTGCAGATCACAGGGCGATTTGCTTGGCGAGCCCGGACTTTCCGCAAGTGTACCAGTCATCACTTCTGCCCTGGGCCCAGATTTCTCTTCTGACTCTCAAGGAAGTCTCCGACTTCGGAGCTCTGGCCATAACGTCCAGAGCATCCTGCCCTGATGCATTCCATTCCACCACAGCGGAAGACCTGGTGTTGATGACACTTTGATTATCCGACAACCCGTCTTGACATCCTTCAGTGTTCTGTAATTTGTCCGACTGGAATTCACTGCGCCGAGGTCATAATATCGCAACAATAAGCGAGGAGTCATACTGACCCAGACTTCCCAGTCAACCAATCGGGGCGAACGAAGTTTCTCCGGCGAGTGACAAGTGGTCTAATCCCTAGCACATCGCAAGCTCGAAAGTGAGCATTGGCATCGAGGTGTGGCGTCATGGCGAGTCGTTGGTCGGCAATGCTGGAGACTATACGAAGGACAGACGCGGAGAGGTCGGAGCGCATGTTCCATCTGACTCGACCTCAGCAATTCCTCCAGTCGGCTGTCTAGTCGAAATTGGGAAAGTTTGTTTAAATGTGTATTCCACAAGTAAGGCCTTGGAAAGCACCATGTTGTGACTCGGCGCCGTGGCGGGCATGATACGCATAACGGATGAATTGCCCCACCGTCTTCCACATGGCCGGAGGGGCGGCGAACATGGGATGATGAGCTACCACTCTCACCTCAAATCTTTCCTTTGTGAGTATGCTTTAGTTAAGATCATTGATAGTAGGGGGGGCCTGTGGGATGGGCATCCACTGCACAATGGTTCCCTCGGTGCAAGGCGGGATTGGGGTGAGCAGTAGAATGACAAGCAGCACATCTTGACTTGCAAGTGAGTGCATAGCAGATCAAGTCTGTCAAGAGGAGGAGAAGCGGTCACAATCGAAAATTGAAGGGAATAAATTGCATATTGGCGTGGTATTTGAGATAAGAGAAGAGGAGAAGGTGACGTTAACTAGGCGGGAAGTAGGAACGTTTTCCAGGAGAGGAAAAGACCACGAAGGGGGAAGAAAAGGAAAAACAAAAGAAAGAAACAACAAACAACAACAACAACAACAACAACAACAAACAATTGTTGTCATCCGCCTTCATAGCCTGTCAATTCTAATCACGACATGTATGTTTTCTTGGTCAAGCGGAATATCCTCAATCAATTAATTGCCTTCCAGTAACTGATCACAAATGCGAAAGAAGGGGTCCAGATCCGAAGAGACTGGAGAAGATGTCAAGTACTACTACAACTATTCCGTAGTACAGTACATCCTCCACTCTTCCCATGGTAGCGTCACATCGTCTGTCCGCCGATGGTCGCATCTGCCCTCTTTTTTCTTCCCCCATCATCACTTGCATCCACAACGGCCGGCGGCGGCTTCGAAGGCTAACAACACGTACTCGTTCTTCCTTTCGTTCCTTTTTCCCACCCTTCTCTCTCCTCGCACTCCTTCCCATTTCTTTTGTTCCTTTTCCTTTCCTGCTTCTCCGTCCCTTTCCCCCTCCCCCTCCCCGCTGTTCCCTTCTTCCCTTCTGGCTAACTAGTCTTGTGGTGGGGAACGGAAATGATTTCTTACTCACTGGCTGGTCCTGTTTCTTTCTGGTGTATGGAGAATGATTATAATATTTAATTGAAACTATTTCCACCTGTCTTCCTCAGCATTACTCACTATCACCTGTCAAGGGACCTTCAACGAACTGTGCTTGGCCAATCTGCTGGGAATCGATCATTGTAACAGTATGACTCTGTTCCCCTTCGATCCGCTCCCTCCCCCTTCCTACAGTTCACTCTTGCCAGGCTCCCTGCATCAAGATCGTCAATCGCGCAATCTTCTTGCATGGCGAGATCTCCGTCTTTCCTTTATCAGACACACAAACCCCTGCAGGTGATAGTGCATTGACTGTAACCCTGGGAGCTAACTATCGCACTTATCACAGTCTAGAGCGAGCAGCAAGATAACGTTCTTCCCTCGAACTATCGTCCCTAGATCTACGATTTCAACGGAGAGAAACCCCCCGGCTAGGGCTTGCATTTTGAATTCCTTCAGCAGTCAACAGACTCGCGTACAACAGGGCTCACCGGACTTGCATGCGTCCTATCATCGGGACTGAAATCCCCCATTCCTGTTCCCCCACATCCCGTCCTACCTGGAAAACATTCCGCGAGGACGAGCAGATAAACACCATACCTGAACCCTTCCTTCCGCCAACTTACCGCTCTGTCGTACAAGTTCACCCTTCACCGTACCAGCTGCTACCCGCAAGTCACACGTGCCGGTAACTTGCCTGTTCTACCGCTTTATTTAGTGCAGGTCAATCACACCATGTCTCCAAAGAGCTCAATAGAGGTGGACAAGAGCAAGGACGAGGATCATGAAAACATACACGAGGATCCTCTTGAGGAAGAGGAGGATGATACTGCTGATGTGGATCCCTCTCACCAGGAATATCTAGAACGGCAGCGCAAACTGGACGAGTTCTTGACACCCTTAGCTCTGGATGAGGCGGTTCTGTATAAGCTCGCGCGTCGCTTCTCCACTATCTACAAGGACTTAGCCCTGCATTCCAAGGAACAATTCCTACCGACACCAGTGACCCGTTTACCCACTGGTCTTGAAACTGGTAAATATCTCGCCATTGATGTTGGTGGAACCAATCTTCGGGTTGCCTTCATCGAGTTGCTGGGAGAGGCGGCGGAGTCTGACACGCCGCCGGGCGATGCGTCCGCTAGATCCAGAGATACACTGCGCAAGGCACAGAGACAACGTGTGAAGCGAAGTCTGGAAAGAGCATGGCCCATACAAGAGCATCTGAAGATGGATAAGGCAGAAGATCTGTTCTCGTGGATCGGCGACTGCATTGCGGAAGTCGTGGCCGAGAGTCTGACTTCAGAGAGCACCCGCGGCGAAGTCCCGGAGGAATTGGAGATGGGCATCACATTCAGTTTTCCCATCATGTAAGTTTTGTCCAGCAATCTGGCAGGAAGAGTCCTGTCTTACTAACAGAGCTTAGGCAAGAGTCGCTCACCGAGGCGACACTGATGCCGATGGGCAAAGGTTTCGCTATCACATCCGACCTTGATCTACGGAAGATCCTACTAAATGGGTACGAAAAGCACACAAGACGTCCGGACGATGAATTTGAACCGTCTAGCAAGCGGCGGAAGCTCTTCAACCTTCCAAAATTGAAGATCGCGGCTATCACCAATGACACTGTGGCCACTATTGCTTCCCTTGCCTACTGCGTAAAGTCTTTACCGAACAGCAGGGTCGCGATGGGGATTATTGTGGGGACAGGGTGCAATGCAACCATTCCGATGAGACTTAGCTCGCTCCACAGCTCCAAGGCGAAACAAGTACAGCAGAAGAATCCCGAGGCGGATGAGACTGTGGTCAATACCGAGTGGACGCTCTCCGGTGCTGCTCCACCATTGCATGAGCTCAACATCATTACTCAATGGGATGTTGAGCTCGATCAGGCTTGTGCACGGCCGGGATTCCAGCCTTTTGAGTACATGACTGGCGGTCGTTACATCGGCGAACTGATTCGACTTATTCTCTGCGATTACCTCACAACACAGTGTGGTCTGGCGAAGGAGGATTTACCTGCGCCCCTTGTGCAAGGGTACGCCTTGACGACTTCATTCATATCAGACAAGGTGGCCCGTTCCAGGTGCGACCATGAACTCGCGACTGAGCTGGCTCATTCTCTACCACCTCCCAAAACTAGCGAGTGGAACTGGGATGTACATTCGGCAAATGCTTTCCGCAAGATTGCCAGGACTGTGCAACGGCGATCTGCAGGTCTGACCGCGGCGGCTGTTGTAGGGCTCCTTGCTTGCGCGCAAGAGATTGAGCTGAAGGTCGACAGTCCGGGAAGCTCGCCCACGACTGAAACCAATGTCACTGTAGATCTATCCGCGGTGTCGAAGCATCTTTCCCCTGCATTGGAGCCCCAAGCATCGAGTACCAGTGGATCAAGGACCAACAGCGGCCCTATTGTTCCGGTATTGTCCCCCACGCCCATTCCTGCTGACTGGCAGTCGGGCCCAGAGGAACTGGTGGTCGCATATACAGGTGGGATCATCCAGCATTATCCTAACTTCAAGGAGATGTGTCAATTGTACATCGACCGACTTATTATGAGGACCGGTCCGCAGAAGAGCGGCAAATCGGTCTTTTTGCGAGAGGCGTCTGATGGGGGTGTCATTGGCGCGGGTGTGCTGGCGGGCATGATTGGAAACATGTAAAATGTTGAAAGCCGGCCCGGCTACTTGTAGACAGACGGTTGGGGGGACTTGGATCTGGATTACACTATGGCGTCGGGTACTGGTATCTCGGAGGATTTGATTTGAGTACATGCGTAAGGCGTTCGACGGCGGCCATTACGCTGCTCTTGTTGACATTATATGCTACAATTGAGTCTAGGATACATGATTGACGGAACATGATCTCGTTTACCACTGCAGTAGCCCTTCCCCTTAAATATAACGAAACATGTTATTGCGCACGCTGCGCTTCATGGCCGTGGGCTTGCCATCCTCATACTCAATCCCGGAAGCACCACCGTCTCCGGACATTTGCTCGAGGCGCTCTCTGAGTTCCTGATCTGCCTGCGCGATGCTTTTCGATTTCGATTTGGCAGGGGGCTCCTTGGTTCTCGATGTATTTTCGTGGTTCTTCGAAGATGTGTCTAGGGTGTTGTCAGTCAAGGTGGTTCCAGCTTACGGGGAGCGGCGGCGCATCAAAAGCTCCTGACTGACCCTCGGTACTATCTGCTAATCTACATGATGTGGTGGTAGAGATATACTTTGTATGTGAAGGAATGTGTACAGAGAGAGCGTGCTGAGAGATAGGCTGGGTCAGCGTTGCCAGTCTCGAAGACCGGAGACTTAGACATGAACTGAGCATTTTCAAAGATATTTGTGATCCAGATAATTCTTTGAAGAGAGATGAAAAGAGATAAACCCTGGTTCCTGGCTACAAGTTATTCTACAACTGCCAGCCGATTGAGTCGCATTGATGTCATGGCCCAGGTACGTCAGTCACATGACTATTGACGAGCGACTCACATATCACGTGAAGATATCTCTCCCTCTCATCTCTTAGATGACAAACCGAACACTACAGCTTCAACTCCACCAGGACCGATAAACCCTCTAGTCCCATTCACTTCCCTACCGCCTCAGGATCCTACAACGCACAGACAAAGATGAGCGCTCAGGCATACTACGAGCTCTATCGCGGGAGCAGGTACATTCCCCCTTCCCAACTCTTGGTTTCGTTGCGCGACACCTGACACCCCCACGATCTTACCAAACAAGACTAACATGGCCACCCTCCAAACCAGCATCGGCCTCTCCCTCACTGATACCCTCGATGACTTGATTAACGAAGGCCGGATTGAGCCTCAGCTCGCCATGAAGATCCTCTCCACATTCGACCGGATCGTGACCGAGGTGCTAGCGGATAAAGTGCGCGCGAGGCTGACGTTCAAGGTAATCCACCTCGTCTTATGTGCTTGCCATCTATCTATCTCAGTCGCGCGCCTCCTCGGGATTTCGGGATGGTCGTATACCGTCTCCACCGAGGGAGCGCGTGGGCCTTTCTTTCCCCTCTGTACGAACACGAACTGACGATTATATGTGCTTGATAATACAGGGCCACCTCGATACCTACCGATTCTGCGATGAAGTCTGGACCTTCCTGATCAAAGATGTGACATTCAAGCTGGATAACCAGACGACCGTGTCGGCGGATAAGGTGAAGATCGTGAGCTGCAACAGCAAGAGGCCTGGGGAGGCTTGAGATTGCTTTCCCCTCTGGCTGGGCTTGTTTGGCTACGACACGCTTGCGTCGAATCTTTAGAGATGGCGTTATCTCATTCTTTGTGCATTTATGTTGCTGCAGATAATGTTTGTTTTGTGGGTTTTAGCAGGATTCTGGGTTTGTCTTGCTGGGTTTGGGCTGGGCGTTTTATGCGGGGAGGAAGTTTGCGTCCGTTGCATTTGAGGAGGGAGGATAGAGTGGGCTCTCCCCTTCTCTGATTTTCAGAAGTATGTACTGTACTTTCTTTACAGAAGTTTCATGCAAAAATGTGATACCCTAGTTGAAACAATCTTTGTGGACTGGGTAGGTGAAAGGAGAATGTTAAAGCACCCCCAGCTGGCCAGGCTGCCAGCACTTGGTTAGCTTGTCGGTCGGTTTGACTCTGGGTGGAGCAACAGCAGGCCGCCGCCGGTGGGTAGAACCTTGTTAAATCTAGTTAGCCTCCGGGGATAACCCCATCAACTATCCTTCGTACTCGGGAGTTATCTACACGCGCTCTTCCTTTCGCGATCTTTGCAACGAAATCCAAACCTCATTCTCTGATCTAAACCATGTCCACCACCACCACTCTGTAAGAACAACAGAACAACAGAGAAATCAGAAGATGCCCCGAACCCTCCCTTGGCTCCTTGATACACCCGCGAGCAGCACTCGTGCCCCCTCATCCCGGGATTTCACACCGCAACCGCGCCGCGCGGGCACGACCTCATCATCAGCAGCAGCAGCAGCACCACCATCATCTGCGAAGAAGAATGCACTTAACCCCATTACAACCCCACCAGGCTCAGGGGGATCTCGAGCCCACCGCCGCGACTTTCTCAGATCATGTATGTCCTCCATATCTCACTAATCAAACCCCCGCGCATGATGAAGTAAATGGAACACTTGAGGTAACCTGACATCGTTTCTCATTCTAGCTCCAACACCCCCTTCCTCCCCAATCCACCGCTGCCCATCAGAAGAGTAAGCACCTTTCCCCGGCACTTTATTCCTCCCCCACTACCCTTCTACAATACAAACACTAACCAACCTCCCACCGAAAAGGTACCTCATCCCCGGCCTCCAAAACGACGACATTTACATGATGGTCGAAGACGAATTCTACGCTGTAGCGCAGACCTTCACGCAGCATCTGCATTACGCCGAGTACGTTCGCCGGAAGAAGGAGGTGAAGGCGCTGCAGCGACAGCAACAACAAGAACAACTACTACGACAAGCCGGCAATGGCTCGGCGATTGGGGATCTGGTGCGGCGGCCGACGGATGGGGTGACGCCGGTCAGCGAAGAGAGCAAGAAGAAGGAGGCGCGGGAGGTGTTGTCGGCGAGACAGAAGGAGGGGTTGGAGACGATGGTGGCGGGCGGAGGGAGGGTGGTGGTTAGTAGTGATGGTGAGGATGATGAGGTGGATGATGCGTGGGTGGGGACTTCGCTGCATGAGTTGATGGTGAGTCCGAGGAAGAATCGGTCGTTGGTGGGGATGCAGGGGATCCGGTCGTCGACAAGGGCGGCGGCCGGGTTAGTGGCACAGGCAAGGGAAGGATTTAGGGGCGATGGTGCGGGGGCGGGGGCGGGTGTCGGGGTAAGATTTGAGCAGGTTGAGAATGTGGTGAATGTGGAAGATAACGACGAGGAGACTGCGTCGGAGGACGACGATGATCTCGATGTGCATGTGCATGTGAAGCAGACCGACCGACGCCAGCCACCACCGACCCACCACGCGACGAGCTCCAAGGCAAGGAAGACGCCCCCATACAAAGGCACTATCAACCCAGACACCAAAAAAGCGCAGTCTATCAATGCTACTACTACTACTAGTACATATCGTACACCAACTCCAAAGGCGATGAAATCCAAAAGGAGATTATTCTTTGATGACTGGGACGAGCTTCCAGAGCCGCCGCCCCAGCCCAACATCCAGGTCCAATCCCGCCAGTCATCGTCGTCCAGTGAAACTCCTCCCCCGCGAACCATTGATCCCCAGGCGAAGAAGAAAACCCGTCTCAACGAAGTGCCAACCTTCCTCCTTTGAGTTCTCTTTCTGTGTTTGTATGTTCCCGGTCCTCCGCCCAAATCACGGGGCGACCATCCGTGCGCGTGCAACGCTCATTGCGTGTGGCGTTGACAAGTAAGCCAGGCACCGGGTGAGGTTCTGGTCTGTCGTCGTCTTCGTCATTGTCGTCGTACTCCAGCATCTAGGGGGGGGTGAGGGAAAATCATTCCTCTTGATCCGGCAGCGGCTTAGTCCCTGCCGCCCGAACACTCAGTCTCCGGACGTGCGTCTTGATCTTATCCCGCGTCGACTGTTGACGTTCTACCGCCGCAATGGCAATATCCTTCTCCTTCTCCAGGGTCGATCCACGACTGTGCAGAGTGGCGGCACTGCGATCAGTCAGCAACCACCTTGCTTCATGCAGAGCGGACCAGAAAGACTTACTCATCGTCCGGGAAGAAGGAAGGCATTTCCTCCTTGCGAAAGTCGGTGGGGGGTCCCTGCCGCTGTGGTTAGCGTTTGAATCTACTTCCATCGGCAGATCGGCACGTCAGAGGGAACTCACAATTTCCAGCACCCGCTGCTGCGGCTTTTCGCGCTTGAACGGGGCCTTGACCAGTCGAGCCAGCTGCCGAAAACACTCCATGGTTCCTGTTTTGGTGCGTAGAGATGTGTTCTTTGGATGGGTGGTTGAATGAGAGTGAGGTTGGGAAGCAAGTATAGAAGCGAAAGTGTTGATGATGAGTGAATGAATGGCGTGTCGCGGTTCGGTATACAACAAGAAAGGTAGAAAGCGGGAAGCAAGCGAGGTTGATATTAAACGGGTTGATGCTTGCGAAGTGAGGCTGAGGCTGAGGCTGATGACGATGAGATGATGATGATGATGATGATGATGATTAAAAAAGTGTTAATCCAAAGCAGTATCCGTCCAGACAATCAGAAGAGCGAGCGAGTGTGGTTGTTCCCAAATGGTGTGGTGGTTGTTTTTATTCAAACGAGTGTGACCGGAAGATAATCGGTTTAAAGGCGGCGCAAGTGGCAATAGGCTATGCTATGCTATGCGGCATGCCAAAGGGTACTAAAACAAAAAGCTTGGAAACCAAGAAACACACAACCAAACCACCACACAGATAAGGGAATGTCAAACGAGGGACAGGCGGTTTGGGACAACCGGAAAAAGGGAATACAAAAAACAATTAAGCGAAATTAAAAGAAAAGAAAAGGAATCGAACAAGAATCTGCTCTATAACATTGGACGGGGAGGACGAGACCAGAGGGAGAGGATTGAAAGAGAGAGAGAGAGAGAGAGCAGGAGAAAAAGGAAGAGGGAGGAGGGTCTTTTTTGATGTGAATGCAATGCGAGAGGAAGAGGAGAAAACGAAGCAGAGCCAGTAGGGGGGGTAAGAAAAAGTGGAGAGAGGGGGAAAGGATAATAATATATTCAGAAATGAAATCAAATTCGCCCTGTTTTTGTTCTTGGTTCTTGGTTCGTCCAAAAGGAGACGAAAACAATTGCGCTATCGAATTGTACCGAGTTAAAGTTGGTTGAGGGAGTGGTTACTCCCCCGCCCGTGCCAAAATGCACTGAAGAATGACAAAGGAGATGACAGCCTGGTGTTATTCTGTGTAGTTTGTACGGTGCCTTGCGCAAGGTGACACATTCCATTCTTCTCGCTACTCTGGTCTCCTGGGGCCCAGAAGGACAAAACGGTCACTGTAGGTACTACAGTAGTCCGGTTGACCCGCCAAATATGTTCCCGACCCCAATTTCTCTCATCCCTGCCCTCCCTTTTCAGAATGGTGGTTGCGTTGTTTGTTCTAAAGTAAGATAGGATCTGGCAGATGGACGGATGTATGGTATGGCCCCAGCCAGGGGGGGCGGAAGCACTGCATTGGCGGGTGGGCTGGTGAGATCAGCGTGGCTTGACTTGACGATGATGATGACGATGGTGGTGGTGGTGTTGCTGCTGCTGCTGCTGTTTGTTGGTCGCGGGGGAATTTGAAGTATTCGGTGTCATTTCTATGTTTGTCCCCTATTTTTCTTCTTGAGGATCCATCCCGACATCATCGGTGGATATGGGAGTGCACTGTACCTGTCGATCTTCTTCCCGATCCGGTGGATGAAATATGCGCCAAAATTGTGCAGTGCCAGTCTTTAGCTGAGTCGATGAACGAATGAAAGCAGTGTACGGGGTACTGATTAGAGGCATTCATCTCGTTTCTGGGCGGAGGGTCGGGATTGTATTCCTCTCTACGTACTACATGCCCGGAGCTGCGATCTGGCAACTTCCTCCTACTGCTGTACGTATGTACTGTACCGTACTCCATACTCCGTCCGGTACAGAACTGGGGGATCGGAGGGATCGGAAGGGCTCCATTCCCCAATCCGGGGGACCAGCGCGATCGTCGAACCTATCTTGACCGACTCAAGCAGTAGTATGAAGAGGAAAAGTAGCAAGAGTCCTAATTTATATGTCCGGACCACGGTCTATCACCACTCACTACGGTACCAAAAGGTTGATCTTTGGTAGAACTATTTCCTGGGTAGAAAGTATCTGGTTTGGGTTCTGTTGGGTTGGTTGATCGGATCGGATCTGGGTTTCTGCATCTCCCTCCCGCATTTAGAGTCTCTGATCCCTGGTTTTGGCCCCCCCTGAGAGTCGGGAAGGAAAAACTAGAAATAAGCCCCAACCTCCCTTGTTTTTGTACCACAACCACCGCCCCCAACCCCAAGAATAGAAGCAGCAAGCTGACGTAGAATTGCGATGCTTCCAGTGACTTACTGTGTAGGTCCGGAGTCGAGGGTGGTTCTCGCATCTCAAAAGTAGTCAACTTTAACTCATACATCTCTCATGGATAGTACACAAAAATAAACTCCTAGTAGAATCAGGTACTGTACGGGTAGTTACCTTACTTATTTACTCATCATTCCTCTCTCCCCTTTCATAGCTACTGACTAGTTAAGTTAGTTAGTTAGGTATAGATAGTTATGTCACCAGCAGCCCCTTCGAATTTTCATCGGTCTATGCTTGGGGCTACTCGGTGACTCTGAAATCCATTTCCATTCCACCGCCCTTCCCCCCTCCTTGCATCCAACCGTCGCAATTAATCCACTCGTCTGCTTCAGCTGTGGTTTGAGTGGAGTGTCCTCCACGTCAACTACTAGGTAGTATGTTAGTACGGAGTACCCCGTAGCTCAGGTACACTTCCTAGCTACCTCCTAGTAGTACGACTTACTTACCGACTTACCACCT
Source organism: Aspergillus saccharolyticus JOP 1030-1 (assembly GCF_003184585.1). Classification (NCBI taxonomy): domain Eukaryota; kingdom Fungi; phylum Ascomycota; class Eurotiomycetes; order Eurotiales; family Aspergillaceae; genus Aspergillus; species Aspergillus saccharolyticus. Next base: position 245,195 of record NW_020290633.1, on the reverse strand, counting down.
ATCAATCTCCCTTCCTCTCTCTCTCTCTATATATGAAATAAATAGCCAACAGAGGACCGAACAAAGTGATCCACATTCCACCCGAAACGGCCTCCCTTCTCAGCTCAAAGCCAGACAAACCAAGGTACGAGGTAGTACTAACGTACTATCTCTAGTTAGTCCTCCAGTCGGAACAAAGTGTATGCTCCGTTGTATAGTATAGTACACTCAGTTCTCGTAGACTTCTTCAAGTTAGAAGATGACAATGACATACTCCTGTGACATTGGATTCTCCATTCAATTCCGATTCATTAACAATTCATTCACTCCCCCCTCCTTCCCCTTTCCGTCCATCCCCAAACTCATCCCCATTTGAAACTCCATCCCATCCCATCTCATCCCATCCCCTTGGGAGGTCGATACCATGCCCGGGAAGCCTATTGAAAGAGACAAGGAGGTTCGGTCAGTCGTTGAATCGTACTACTACTACCACTACTACTACTACTACTGCTTAGTTCACAGTAAACTACTAACTTATACTTACGGGGTAACTGCCGGATCGGATACTACCTAACTACAGTTACCATTTTCAATTGGTTGGGGGGAAGTTAAGCGGTCGGGGCGGAGGTTTCTTCACTTTAGGTTTTCTTTGACTCTTATGGAGAATGGCCCAGCCTTGAATGAGATGTCTTGATTAGGGTGCTTGGTCCGTGGAGAAGGAGGAGGAGGAGAAGGTAGTACGGAGTCTATATAATCAAGGCCTCTCCTCTCCCTTCCCTTCAATTCCCTGCTCTTACTCTGCTCGGCTCTGCCCTGCGTGCGCTTACCCCGCTTGCCTCATTGCCAGTGCCCAAGTCCAGAGAACCTACTTCCAAGGTTTACTGCTGAGTAGTCAAATCATCTACCTGCTACCTTGGATGCACGTATGCACTACTTCAAAATAAGTTATTTACCCTGTAGAAAAATGCTACCATGTAGATACTGGGTGACAGTCTCGTAAGAGTGTTTCGCTGTCTCACCTCCTTCCTCCCATCCAAGCGAGAAACGCGCATGCAAAAGAGCTTACCAGCAGCAGTCCTACTCTGCTCATACTACTCCATCCGACCTACGAACCACTAACTCCGGAAAAAAAAAAAAAGAAGTATAGCATAACCTCGAATTCAAACAATCATACTACAAGCATACAGACACACACTCACTCAAAGATCCCTCACCAACCGAGCCCCCGCCCAAGGATAAGGATAGTTCCGCTGATACCAATTGACACTATCATCCAACAATATTTAGCATTTCCCCTCTACCAATCAAAAGCAAAAAAAAAAATAAAAGGAAAAAAAGGCAAAAAAAAGAAAAAAAAAACTTACAAGGTTGTGCGTCCCGCGATCCGAGGATGAGTCGCCCACGATCCCCCGAGGATGATATTGTGTTTGCCATCGAAGAAGTCGGCTATGAGTTTGCAATATAAACATTAGTCAATAAACTCTCCCCAGATGGGGGTAGTGGCACTCACATGTATATCCTGGATAAATCTTCATCGCCTCAAATCCCTCATGTGGCTCCAGGGTAGTGCTCGTCCATTCCCAGACCCCGCCTAGTTCGCCATGTCCCGCGAGGCGATCGCCGTGTTGGGTGACGGGAGTTGGGTGCCAGTACTTGAAGCCGACGTTGCACTTCTCCAGATCCACAAAGATGGGCTGGGATACATATGGCGACTGGGAGCTCAACTTGGTCGTGGTAACGCCAATCGCATGGCCGTTGACCCCGTTGATCTCGCTGTGGCGGACAATCAAATATTAGTCTTGTATGAAGCAACACGAACTAGGCAACCGACCTGTGGCCATTGACTGCGCCATTCACCCGGTTCGCATAGGCATAGATACTCTTCACCTCCTCGAAGCTCGGAAGCCGACAATCCACCGACCGGGCGTACTGCGCCAACTCGTCATACGAGGCAATGACCGGCCAGTCCTGCGCATACTCCAAGGGCACGGGGCCGAAGACGGTTCGCACAGCCAACTGCCTCAAGTACTCCTCCCCGCCCGTCCCGTGGCAGCCATTTGATTGTGCAACCTGCGCTCCCTTTGAGCCCACTTTCACCCAGGACTCTGGGGTCTGCGCCGTTTGACTCGCCTGCAGGTATTTCGCATACTCGCCATTCGTGATCGGCCGACCCTGTGCCTGGAACGCTTTAACGCTCACGGCTCGCGCAGGTTTCTCATTGTCCCACGCGTACGACACCCCCGGCATGGACTCTCCATCGTCGTCGAGTCCGACCTTCACGGTCTGCTCCGGGATGGTGAACCAGTCGTTCGGCTTCTGGCGCTCGCGCGCATCGTGAAACATCCTCGCAAAGTCCGGTTTGGCAACAGCAGGCGGGGGGTTAATACGCTCGCTCTGGATAAGCATGTACAGAAAAGTCTCGAGGTGCATGGCTTCATGCTCGAAGCCGATCCACAGCGCCTCCCCGAGGGTGCGAGCCCGGGAGAGGTCTTTTGTCTGGTAGATTGCGCGGACCCGACCTCTAACTCGTTCCTGGTAGTCCAGAATCTCGTCGACCGCGGGCCATTCGTCCGGAATCTCGCTGTGCGAGTGGCATTTCTCGGGATTGTCGACGTCGGGGTCGATGCCGCGCTCGAAGATGGCCTGGTAGGATTTGGGGGCGGTTGGCTCGTCGCCGAGTGCGCGAGTCAGGTGGATGTCTGCGTATGCTTAGCGAGGGCTTAAAGCCAGCCGAACATAAAACGGCCTACCTAAGAATGTCGGAATATGACCCAGATAGAAAATCAAGGCGTTACGCAACGTGATCGGCTTTGAAAGTAGCTCCTCGCGGGGCACCATCGATCGGGTAACAATGTCCCACGCCGTCCAGAGCTTCTGGAACTCTTCGTAGGAAGGGACGGCACTTGCAGCATACTGTGAGGGCCGGGTTGGGTAGGACAGCACCGCCGACGACAGAATATGCAGATCTGCAGCACACACAAAGTCAGCACCCGCAAGGGCTAATCCCCCGGGGAGGAACAATCGCAACACGTACGGTACTCTCCCCCCTCATTCGCATACTCCACCTTATGAATCAACCCGGCATCATGCCACAACTGCTCCCGCTGCGCCGCATCATACTTGTACGCCTCCTCGAAGATCAACCTCTCGCCCTGGGGAATCACCGTCCCCTCCACCGTGACCTCCCGCTTCGGCGCATAGAACGCCCGATGCGTTCCCTCGGCCGCATTATACTCAGTGACCACCTCCCAGTCCTCCAACCGAAAGGCTCCATACCCCAGCACCGCATTGGCATGGACCAGCCCGTTCTCATAAAACCGCCGCGTCACGCCCTGCGAGTCATTATAGGCCCGGAACACCTTCTCGGGGTCGCCACATGCGTCCAACCCGATGACCATCAGATCCTCCGGCCCCAGCAGCCGCGCAAACCGGCCCAGAAACTCCGCCGCGGCGGTGCGGTCGAAGTTCCCAATGGACGAGCCCATCGACATGATCACCGTCGGCTTGGTACGGTTGGCGGGCTGGCCAAGCCACGCCACCGCGTCGTCGTACGTACCGTGCAGCCCGTGGAACTCGACGCAACCGAACTCGTCAATCGAGACCTCGGAAAAGGTGCGCTGCAACTCCGGCAGAGACAGGTCGAGCGCGTAGTAGTCGACGTGCTTGCCGGCCGCCTCAAATTCGCGCAGCAGGATCTCGATCTTGCGCAGGTTTCTATCAGAACGCGGCGATACATCGAAGTTAGCTCTTTCCCTGCTTGTTAGGCACCGAAGATGAGACAGGAGATGCGCACCCGCTTCCTAGCTCTAGTAATTGCGCATGATCTGGGATACGCGCCACAATCCGCTGGGCGTAGGTGCGGAGCACCTCGATCTCCGCGTTGGTCAGATAGTACTCTTCCACATAAGTGATCTCCTCGAAGAGCTTCAGACCGTGCTCGTTGTACAGCAGCATGGTGGGCATGGAGCGTGGAGTGCCAGCAGGCGGGGCGATGCCTCGTCGGATCTCATTTGCCAGCGAGAAATCCACGTCCTTCTGGTGGATGGCCACAATGTCGACGCTCTTGGTCGGACATGTTAAGGGAGACATGGTTTCAAGAGCAAAGGTGGCTTGAAGTCTATTTTATGGTACAACCAGAGAATCAAGAAAGAATATAAGTTTCGGAGGATAAGGATGTCTCCATTCAAAACACAGTCACCGAGAATGTAGGAATAGCCAACAGGCGCACTTCTATATTTAGGATTGGGAAGAGGGGGGAAGGGGGTAAGATGCAAATGAAAAGAGGCCAGTTGTTTGTGGGTGAGTGCGGCTAAGTATGTTGTTGTATATAGATGTATATAAGTACTCGGGCTTGTCAGAGAGAAAGAGGGGTAGGGATAATGAGGAGATGAAGAAGAAGGAGGGGGTGAGATGCAAGTCAGTCAAATCAGTCGGCCCTTGCAGCAGCAGTAGCAGCAGTAAATAAACAAGAAACGGAAAGAGGGCAAGAACAGCAGAGAGGTGCATGAGGAGTAGTAGCTTTGTTAGTGTGGAGAATTACATGGTCATCAGTAGGTGTCACTGTCAAAGTGATGAATGTCTGTGCCCGGTATGTCCCTGAACATTTGTGGAAATTGCACCGCCCGATGCAAACAGCCCACCTGGACATGGATCTTATCGGGTCAGCCCACGGATCGAAGGATTCTCTGAGGATCTTGGACTCCGGAGACCACGGCTGGGAGGAGGGGAGGCTGAGGAGGCAGAGGAGGCCGAGGAGGGGAAGTCCAGCAAAGAACCCCACCATGCAAGGCAGGGAATTCTCGGAGGCCCCGTCATGTTGTGGTGTTGGGCCAATGGGTAGAGGGAGGCAGACTAGTAGTGACGCAGAGATGCGGGTATGATTTCCAATCAAACTGCATTTCTAATTAAACATACTCGGACTCGGAGGAATGAAAGCCAAAGGAAAAGAGAGAGAGAGAAAGAAAAAGACAGTCAGTGAAAAGATGTCATGACGTCGGGGTCGTTTGTTGTATGTCGTGTTTGCAGTGTTTGCCCAGGGGTTTCGTATCGGCCCCACTCCGAGGTGGAGATCTCCACCGTTTGTCTTCTTTGCATGTTTTGCTCTAACTATGCCTCCGTGGAACTTGTGCTTATTGCACACGACTAGTACTGTGTAGTTACACCGTCAGATGAGCCCCAAGTACATACAACAGTACAGTAGTACAGTACTACTACCGTACTACCGTACTAATGAGTCAGTGTTCCGTACTGTGCATGACATCCCAGTACCAGATAAGATTAGGGCTACCTGCTATCAGCCATCCTTGCTGGGATCGTCGCCTGGCTGGGCTCTTATCCAGCGCTGTCTCTGTCTCATACTATTCATCACTATTATCTTGCTTCTCAAGGTATCAAGAAGCGCAACGGTTCAGAGCGAACCGTAGCACTGCCTCGCCTCAAAGGTATCTGCATCTACCCGAATGCCATGAAAAAGGGTAAACCCCGCCCAAAGAGAAGAGACACAAGTCTTTGTCGTAGTTATGCGTGCCTTTGTCAAGATAGAGAGAACCAAGGCCTGGTGAAAGAGCCCATTCTCTCCACCAACTTCCAACTCTTTGAAAACCAAAAAGCCTAGTATATATTCCTCGCACACCATCTTAACTAAGTATATCGTACTAATATCCCTTGCTTGACCAACAACATCTATCCCAATTACCCCAACGTACCACGCACCCAATCAACAGCAACCAGCCAGGAAAATGAACAACCCAATCCTCAACCCCATCCCCGTCTTCAAACGGCGATTCTTCGGCGAACGCGACTCCGACGAAGATTCCCCCAGCTCCAATCTCACCGACTCCGACTCCGACCATCGCAAGCTCAGGTCCCCAAAATGGACCACCGCGGAAGAAGACGAGTGGTACGAAGGGCCCTCGCGCGAATGGGGCGGCAAACCCCCGCCGACTTCCCAGGAAATCGAGGAAGCCCAAGCCCAGGCGGAGGCGGCCGCGCGACGGGCCCAGCGGCGCCAGAAGCGGGCCGAGGCGCTGGAAGCGCTGCGCTCGCGCTCGCCAATCGAGCCCCTCGTCAACGAGTTCGACGAGACGATGGACCGCCTGGACATCACCACGGCGCTGTACCAGGCGGCCACCTTTATCGACGAGGAGCAGGATCGGGAGGCGGAGCACTATGTCGAGGAGGCCATGCGCACCGCCCAAAGGTTGGGCGATCAAACGGCCCTGGCGCGGTGCCAGTACTGGCAGGGTCGAGTCGAGTTTCTCCGGGAAAACTATGAGGCGGCGCACCGGTGTTTCCAAGCGTGTCGGGACATGGTAGTCGAGGCGCCGGAGGGCGAGACGGTGAAGCAGTACTCGCAACTCTCACGGCCGGGAGGGTTGACCGAGGAGGAACGTTGGCGCTGGGGGGAAGAGGAGCAGGATGGGGCCCAGCGGTTGTATGGGGGCTCCTCGAGGTCGGCCAGTCACGCCTCTATAGACGGCTTCCATATCCCGGCTTTCGAGGAGGAAGGTTGGGAGCATGACCATTCTCCCGAGCCGGCCAGTCCTTTATCCATGGGCTCGCACAAACCCCCATCTCAAGGCATTGAGTCGGCAACAGAGGACAGCATCCCTAAATCACCCTCTCATTCACTCCCTCGATCACTCCCTAAATCCACCCCAAAATCACCCACAGAAAACACGCCCTCTGAGGACGTCAACCGCCCACGAAGGATCCTGACACCCAAATCATGCAAGCGCTTCGTGGCCGGGGAAGTCGACAGAGGCGGACTGCAGCTGCACCGCAGCCAGAAGCAATTCACCTTCGAGATGTACCCGCAGGAGATGGCGCCACGCACCCGACCGACCGCGATCTTCCCGGAGCAGGTTAACGAGGTCCTCTCGTGGGCGGAGAAAAATCAGGTGTTGAACGACGAGCAGGTGCGAGAACGGGGGGTCACGATGCACTACCTGCGAAGAGAAGCGCAAAAGTACCAGAAAGCGGTACGGCAAAAAAAAAGGGAGACATGGAGAAGTCTGGTGCGAGGTACTTGCACGATCATGTAGGGCAGCTCTGCCGGCGGAGACTACTTGAGATCAGAGTGAAAGAAGTTTAGGTTTGCCAAACGAATCCTATTCCACTGAATGCAGCCGAAGATAAGAACACCGTGAGAGTAGATACTAAAACCAAGTCAGCACATCCCACAATCACCATGCCAGCAGTAGTTCACCATACCACACACATGCAGAAATCACCACACAGCCAATTCCCTAACATCCAAGCCCCAAGCCCAGCTCGCAACGCCCATAGCGCCGACACTCATGATCAACGCCATCAACACATTCACCGCATTATTGTCCAGGATATCATGTCCGCTCTCCACCCGCCGGCTCTCACGATGGTCCTCGTCATGCTCTTGCGTGCTTGTCCCGACCGGGGTCTTACTGGCTTTGCTCCCTCTGAGCGTCGCCGTATTGGCAATATCTTCAGTTGCCCGCAGCTGCGCACCACCACTGACACCATGCGCCGGGGTAAGTCCCGCGGTGTTGGCTGGCACGCCAGGTTTCGTCGAGGAAGGGTGAATCAGGACCTATCCATAGCCCAAGTCAGTCAGTATATGCCTAACCAAACACAGCCGTCGCGAAGCAGAAAAAAAATACCTTCTTCCCACCAGACCCTTCTACTATCTTCCCCGTGCGTTTATCCACAACACTAGCTTGAAACAACCCACCCAGCACACTGTCCAGCACACTCCCCAGGGTTCCCCAGACCGTAACAGCCACAACCCATCCCGCGCGACTCTTAGGGGTTTCCGTGCAGAACGGCAGAAACGCCGCCGAAGACAGCGCGATCGTAAACGCACCCAACATGCCCGCCAAGAGGCCGGTCCCTGTCACACCGCCATTTGTACCGGGAGGGACAACGCGGAAGGTGGGCGAGGTGATCAGGCGCGGTTTCGACTTGGAGAGAATGCCGAGCTCGGAGGAGAAGGTATCCGCGGCGACGGCGGCGTAGTTGCTAGTTGAGCGGGCTTTGGTCAGTAAAGGCTGTTGGTCAGTGGGAGGAGCGGCAATGGTGTTAGTTTTCTTACGCGACGATCCCGATCATCAGCACGTCCGCAACATCATGACCGTTCGAGAAACACTGGGCGGCGTTGTAGCCGCCAGTAGCAGACTTCTTGGCAAGGACGTAGGTATAGGCGAGGATCAACACCGAGGCGACGATGGAGTTGGCGAGGACTTGGACGTGGGTGCGAGGGCCTTCGCCGCCCTCGGAGCCGGTCGCGGAGAGGGTCAAGCGGGATTTGATGTCGTGTTTGACCTACGAGAGATAAGTGAGCAGGCCAGTATGAAGTCATACAACTAAAAGACCATCGCACCTTGGTTACTCGGCTACCACCGAGGTAGAAAACAGCCAGGAGAACGAATGGGGTGGACCATGGGTGGAGGGCGTGGGCTGAAGCTGTCAGCCCGGCAGCCACCAGACCGAGAGGAGTCAACGTTTTGTGGGACCAGGCACGATAAAGGAGACCTGCGATAGCAGGCACAGCAATGATGGCTTTCATTGTAAGTGATTCATGAGGGTGGGGTTGAATAACCTTCAAGATAATCCGAATAAAGAGGAAGGAGGTTGGGATGAGGCTTGGAGGGGGGGGGGGGGGAGGTTTTTGGTTTTCCCTGACCTCTGCGGCTGCCAAGTGACGTCCCCGGAACCCCACTCCTTGTACTACAAGTATATCATCTATCGATGATTAGTATATGCGAGATAACCCTGTTTAGAGGTATCTACAAATAGTGTCAGCAGGCTAAAACCAGCTGTAACCATGTTCTCGTGAATTAACTGAAATAAAATATCATATATACTGATTATATACCGCTTCAACATCCAGCGCAAAGCTCCGACTTCATATACTGTACAAAAAGCCACGCACAGACACCATAGGGGAAACCCCGTATTTAACACAATCGAGCACACTCAGGGATATCGAGCAAAACTCGAATTAAACCAGTTCCCCTAAAACTCCTCCCAGCCATCCCAAAAATTCGGGGACAACTTCGCATCACATCATGGCAATCGCTTGTACGGGTATAGTGAGAATATACGGCAATATGCAATAAGAATCAATGCGACAATCAACCCACCATCACAGGGCGAGACCACTACCATCACCACTCCACCGGTAGAGTGCTAGGACCTCCCGACGACGCTGTTGTTGTTCGCCAAAGTCCTCTGGAATACGGCCGCGGACTTGCGCGAGCGCCGAGCGCATGACCTTTCGGAATGTTCGCTAGACCAGAAGTTAGCTGACATGATCGTCTGAATTCGGGTCGATACATACCTGATACTCAGTGTTCAAAGTCACAACGCAAGCTTCGTGTGCGCGGACAATCGTCTCACAAGCCCGGACAACGCTCGGACTGGCGTCGCCTTGCAGCTTGTCGGCGGCCAACAGTAGCAGGAAGCTACCCTGCAATAGGTAAATCCCGAAAAAGAAGGGCATAAAACTGAGATCTGGATCGAACTCCAGAATCTCCGCGGCCGCCTCGGCGGCCCCAACAGCGTGGCTCATTGCAGACACAAAGGCCTCAGTCGAGATCCACAGATCGTGGTCCTCCAGTAGATCCACTGGATCCCATTTACCCGCCAAAAGGATGTGCAACACATGCATGATGTGGGTGCCGTATGCAACAACCATCTTCGTGTGCACAATGGATTCATTCACTCGAGATCCAACCGTGCTGCTGGAACGACCCGAAGGGCTGACATGGTCTAAATGAGCATTCTCCCCAATCTGCTCGTTTTCCGCGCTGGTCAAGGTCAAGCTATTGGTGTATCGCGCCTCAAAGTCCTTCAAACTTTGAGCATATGTGTCCAACTGGTGGGTAATTTCCAAGACCTGCTGTTCCCATTCTCGACTGTTCCGGAATGCAGGGCCAAACCGTGGATGGCTACGGGCATGATGCAGGTCGACAATCTCGCCCAGAATGGTCATTAGCGGCAAGAAGTAGCCGAACATGCTGTGGCCGGAGCACTCGAGGGGAGGGCCAACCTGGCGGTAGCTTGCGGTGGAGAAATCGCCTGCCTGCCAGAGATCGTCATTCATGGGTTGCAACAGACTTCCGCATTCCTTGTCAAGGAGGGTCAGGGGTCGGTTGTAGCAGAGAGCCAGGTGGCGGTCCGTCGCATACAATAGCCACCACAGACGCCGGCGCTCTTCCCGCTCTTCTTCCGTGACGTTGACATTTGTATTTCCAGGGCCATGTCCCATGGAAGTCATTAGCGACGTCGGGTGCCGTTTCGACGGGTCTCCCTCGGCGTCACCCTCACGCTCGCCGTCCGGTCGCGGGTGGGAAGTGTTGGGCGGCAGCTCTCGACCCAGTTTTAACTCTCGCGCCAGAGACCATGCTGCGGTCCACCACCGCATACTGGCCGCCTTATACTCACTTGCTGAAACTACCGTGGCCAAGTGCACATAGGTAGCCACATCATCCACAGCGCCAGTTGCGCTACTCTGCGCACCTAACTGATCCATCGAGACGCCAAATCCACCAAGAGCGACACCGTTGATGACCATATTGGCTGCGTAATTGGGCGATGTCTCTCCAGTAGCAGGTCCATGAATCAGTGGCCGGAGCAAGCCGGTGGTCAGTTCCAGCAATTTCTGACAGACACGCCCTCGAGCAGACGGTGGAGAGGTCAGGAATGCAGCTTCGCTCGTTTGCGCTGCGACCCAGAGCATACTGGCTAGAAGACCCGGACTACACACGCGGGGTTTCGTGGGATGGAGGAAGGACTGTTTCCGGAAGATGTACCCCACCACATAGGGAGACAAGGGGGAAAGATGCGAGGAAGAGGAACTGGTGAAGTAGACATCCAGTAGATCGCATGCCAGCGACTGCGGAATGATGGACGCTATATGAGGGAGCACCGGCTGCAATACAGGGTATCGTAACGTACTCGAATATGACGGTAGGCTAAAGGAAGGGAAGTTTGCAGGAGAAGGCGATGGGAGCGGCAGCCAGCCGGGGGACTGCGCAGTGGGAGATAGTCCCAAGAACGGAGCCGCGGGGTTCTCGGCCGTATTCCCGAGTCGAAAATGGTTCAAGGCGGACGCATTAGGCTCCTGCTGATTTACCATAGAGAATGCGCCTTCACCGAAGCCCGAACTCAATCCGTGCGACGACAGAATCGAGGTCGGTAAGGATCGAAGATCAGCAACAGGCATCGGAACACGATTCGACTCGGTTAGGGAATTAAAATGGTTCATGTGCAATACATCGATGGCAGCTCGCAGGGAGGGTTGGGGATGCGACGGAGCCGACTGCGCATCCTCAACCGCAGCCATTCCCGGGGCGGTAGAATTCCGCATCTGCCGTGTCGCGGGATCCAGGTGTTGGGCTGCTTCAAATGCCCCGTCATATCGCCCGTTGACCTCCTGAGACGATCGCCGGTCTGGCGGGGTATGCTCCCCTACCAGCGAACCAGTTTCCTGGCCGGGTTGACCGTTGACTAGCTGGGTAGCGGCGGCAGCGGCAGCCAGATCCTTTTTCGAGGCCTTGCCTCGTTTCTTACGTTCCCGAGCATATTCACAGGTCAATCCAAACTCTGCCCCGTAACCTGTCAGTCTGTCGCTCTCGCCGAAGAGTCATTGGGACAAAAGCCAGGGAGGATCAGGGGGGCGCTTACCAAGGCAATGGGCACATGGGTGTTGTCCGTCGCACTTGGTCCGGAGCGAATTACACTGGTCGCAAGCGCGACTGATTCTCCGCCGGACGGGCGCCGAGGCTGAATTTTTACGGATGGCTGAACGAGCCTCGACGAGAGGATCTCTTTGCACCGGCGCTTGATACCTGGAGGAGCTAGGGACGGGATTACTGTCGTCGCGGTAGAACGCCTGATCCTTGGACTTGGACAGCGAACTTCGCAAGAAGTTGGGCTGCGCATCGTCGCTGGCGGCAGTGGCAGCGGCCGCCTCGCGCGACAACTGCAGTTGATCGAGGACATATTGTGAGCCCTCAGCAAGGGTGTCCAACCCTACGGTCTGCGACGGGGCCATCCCTCTCGACTGTGAAGCTGAGGTAGAAGGGGCAAATGAGCTGGCGTACTGTCGGATCGCGGTAGTCGACATCCTCAGCGAACAGAGTACCCAAGCACCCGAGGCATGAGAACGAAGCGGGTTGCAGGGGAGACAGACGGAGCTGGAGGTGGAGGGCCCTGAGGCCCCAACAGTTAGAGGGAAATTAGTCGGGGGACTGAGGCCAAGACTCGCGGCTATTCAGGTCAGGTTATGGGGATGGAACAGAGAGAAGCAGGAAAAGAGGAAGAGAGACGTTGTCAGTGGGGAGAATGACTGAGCCAGTGAGTTCTCACTGAGTTGAGTAGAAGAAAGTACTGAGCAGTCAGTGATAGGAAGTTGGGATTGGCGAAGGGTTTGGAAAAGGGAAGTGGGAAGAAAAGAAATGCGGGGACGGGGAAAGCGGGCGCGGGCGGACACTAACAACTAACAACTAAAACTGGATGCTGCTGGGCGAGACCCTTTCTGTTCTGTACTGAGGGAGTACACAGTCTCTCTCGTGTTCTCTCCTCCGGAGTCCGTCTTTTCATCTGCCAACCTGAACACCTCCCTCACCCCTCTTACCTCCCCCGAGGCAATATCGAGCTCATCGTATGAGTGGCAAGCATTGCATGCAATTTAAAATGATGGGGTGGTCAGATCCGACCGGGTTGTTGATTGGAAAAGAAAGGCGGGGAAGATGAAAAGAGAAAAAAAAAAAAAAAAAAGAAAAACAGAAAAGGCGGGGAAAGAAAAAAAGAGTAGCGAGAGAAAGAAGAACTCTAGATCTACACACCCTGCAGCAAACAGACAAGAGATTCACTACTTCGGACTACTATTGTATACCTATACGAGATTGGTCAACCCCATTGCCCGATTGAACTCGGACCTCTGCCTCCGTGCCCTTAAAGAGGTTTGGTCCAGAGTCCCCGTGTGTTCCCCAGACAAATCCATCCCCCAATAAGGAGGATATGGTGCCACTGCAAAGACCCTTACTCGTACCATAAGTCAACCTGAGTCATTTCAACGTAATATAACAATATATGTTTATGTACACATCCGGTGGTAGTCATCGCTTTTCTAGGATACAGAAAAAAAAAAAAAAGAAAAAAAGAAAAAGTCGGTAATAAATGCCGAGCTGCATGTACATACATACGGCGCAGAATGTCATCCATGCGCCACTCCCCAAAGAACTCCATGCAGGAACGACATCTCACGAATTCAAACACAAATACAACATGATTATACAAGGGATATCAAAAAAAAAGGCTTCAGAGGAAATCATACACACCAACTCAGAAGGGACAAGAGCTCTCAGCAAAAGAAGTATTGACTGTCCCGGATCCGCTGCACATCCCAACTGCCCTTCGCGGGAACTGCCCGGAACTGCATCGGAAGCCAGAAATTCACGTAACGAGCTTGCGACTTCGCCGCCTTCTCGATCTCCTTGTCATCATCCGCCGGCAGGTCTGGCTCGGTCTCGAAGGAGCCGAAAAGGGACTCGAGAGCGGGATCCGTCTCATCCACATCCAAACCTGCCGTTGCCCGACGAGCTGCGGCGTCGGGGTTTTCAGGGATGTGGCCAACAACCGTCTCGCCCAGGGAGGAGGAGACGCAAATATCGTCGGCAGTGCCGCCAAGCTCTTCGAAGATCTTGGCCGGAGTCATTATATCACGGCCCTGAGCCTGCAACTCCGGATCTTCGGAGTTCAGGAACCCCTGTCGCTTGTATTCTGTAAACAGCTCACCAAGCTTGGTGTTCAGCTGCTTACTTTGAGACCGGCGCCAGCTCGTGATGGCTTTACCAATTTTACTAGTGGTGAGGACTCGGCCATAAAAGAGGTGGTCACCATACCGAACATTGAATTCCGCCTCGAGTCTTTTCACAACATCGTCAGAATGCATGCGGACAAACGCCTCTCGAAGAAGCTCGTTCATCTTGTCAACGTCGCAGGCGTGGGTCCAGAAGGAGTCATGAACGGCCGAGAAACAGAGGCCAGCACGGTTGCAAGCAATAGCGGAGAGGATCATGTGTGTAGCATCAAGGGAGTGAATGAAATTGGGGGGGAATGCCTGAAGTTGTTTGCGTGCCGAGATAGTGTCATCCGCGTTGGCCTCAACAATGCTCAAATGCTGCAGACTGGTGCTGATACGCCGGGACGAGCGGACGCGGTAAGGCTGGACCACAGGCAGTCCCAAGGGAGTTGTCCAAATGACGGTGTTGCGAAATCTCTTGGACGGATCAATAGTGCCGGAATTCTCCTTGGACATCGCTTCTGTCATAAGATCTTCAATCTGAGTGGGTGACATCGACTTAGTAATACGACTGGCGCAATCTCCGAACCAGTACTGAAGCTCGTGGGCACCGTTGAACATGGAACCCAAGGCTTCAAAAATCTTGCGCGCAATATACAAAGCACCTTCACTCCTCTGCTCGAGGCTTAGATCGGGATAGTGATCGACAAGCTGCTTGCGAACTTGTTTCATCGCGCCCATGAATGTGACGCCATAGACATTGGTCATGACCGTCTGTTTGACGATCTTTCGTGTGATCCGTCCGTTGAGATATTGAGCGGTCTTGTTACCCTCGCTGGCTTCCCGGGCGACTGATGCCTTGACGAAATCCGCGACACCAGTGTAAACATCGGATGGGCGATCGGAAGGCTCGAGGTTGACTTGCTGGGCGCCAGCCTTATCACCACCCAAAGCAGCATAATGCTGCAGTCCGTTGCAAGACCCGTCCTGGTGAACGGGCAAGCGCGACAGATACTGGCTGGGATCCGGCAGCCGGAGCGCATTTCTTAGCTCGATGCAAGCTGCCAGACACTGCCAAGGGTCTTCTGCCTTGAGCCACCAACGTCGACCTTTGAGACCGTTGTTGGCGGAGTCCAAGATGTCGTCCATGTGATCCATCACGAACTGTTCGCGCTCGGCAAGACTCGCCTTATCGTACCCTGCCAAGTTTGCGAGCTGGATTTTCAACCACCTGAGACCCTGCGGACCAAGCGGCTTGGCTTCGCTGAAAAGCAGCAAGCCTCTGGCATTGTCAGCACCCATTTGGTTGAGATAAGGCGGAAGAGGATATGCACGGCCCCGGAAATCGATGTTATGAGGAAGATAAAAGGTCTCGTCGAGATAAGCGCGGGCGATTTCCATTTGGAAATTTTGGAAACAACGTTGAGAGTGGATACCAGCTTTGCGGTTCTCCATGAGTTGGATAAGCCTATCCCACTTCTTTTCAGCCTCATAGCCTTCTTCGGGAGACGGTCTTGGGGGAGTATCGAAGTTGGGATCCAAGGCAGCAAGGTTCGCCGTGGCTTCACCTGAATTCCACGCTTCAACCATGACATTGAAGACTTCTTTATTGATGACCCATCCGGTAGAACCAAGGATACGCAAGCCTTCCCGGATTTCTTCGAGCCCGTTGTTTTTCAATGCAGCTTTCACATACGCGGGTTGGAGAGTCTCGCCCGGGGTCGAACGAATGAGCGAACTTTTGTACACAAAATAAGCGCCGTCATCCAAGCCCTTCCAGGGCTTCGGTTCGCAAACCATAGGCAGGTGGCGACTCAACATGTCGACGGGGGGCTCCTTGAGCAAGATTTCGACGACGGACGGATGTAAATGAATGTAGCCAGCACGTCTTCCCCAACGGATCTGATAGTTATGGTGGAATGCAGGTTGCATGATGAACTCCTTCTTTCGGGTCTCAGGGTTGACTACCGGCACTGCAGTCTTGGCGGTGTCGAAGAGAAAGCCCATAAGAGTGGCGCCAACCTTTGCTTTCACTCGGGCAGACCACGTAACAGATGTGTCCTCTTCCTCAAGTTGACGGCGAACGTTCCACCAACGTGCCCGGCCTTCCGAGGTCTTGCGCATCGTAAGGACCTGCTCCAAGCCCCGAGCACTATATCCACGGTCACTCAGGTGTTTCAGGGACCTCTCTGCCAAGACTTCATCATAGAACTCCGCGCCGATCCCATGGCACAGTCCGGCCAACTTCGCACCTTGATCGACTCCCAAACGACTCATAGTCCCTACGATACTCAGAATCGTGATTGCTGCGATGCGCTCCGACTTCAGAGCACGTAGATAAATACCGTACTCCATGCGGTCCAATTCCGCGGCGTTGCGTGGGTTGCCCTTTTGGAGTAAGTTCTCGAAAAGCTTCAATTCTTCTTCGATTCTGGCTTCCAGTCCTCGGACCCACTGGTCAAGCAGGGGACCTAAGCGCTTCTCTGCACCACTATAACCAGTTTCTCTCCTCGTTTCTTGCTCGGCGCGCCAGCGCGCCAGCGCGGAATCAATGGAATCTTGTTCAAGCTGACGCTGGCGAGCCTGGTTATGCAAACGCATCTGTTCCTCCTGTGTACCGTCGGAATTGTAGGAAATGGGGACTTTGGAAGGGTCGGCAAAGATTCCGAGGGCTTGCTGAAGGGATGAAAGACCAAGACCAGTCTGCTTGGTAGCCTTAATCTGAGGGAGAAGCTCGGGCTCCGGAATATCACCGCCGGCAATGCCATTCTTTTGATCCACCATTGCCACACGCTTTAGGTCGGAAGGACAAATCTAAAAGAGTCATGGATATTAGCAGGGGTACGTAGCGGACGGGATTTGGAGGAAATCCAATCACGATCAGAAAGATCAATGACTTACCTGAATGAGCTCCACCATGTCCGATTCTGATAGTACAGTGGAAGTCACTAGTTCTTCCTCGCATGAGTGCTGCTTGGCTATCTCCCAGTATCTGCGCACTGTCCGGTCACGCTTGGAACCTTCGAACATGTGCAGGGCCATTCGGATCATGATAGCGTAAGTGGTACCATCCGGTTGTATATCGCTCCCAGGAAGATCTACTTCGAAGAACTTCTGACAGACAAGTACTAAGTCGTACTGCCTGTTCTTGATCATGTGCGTAACGACTTCGTTCAGGTGGCGGTTACACAATGCGCGATACTCCGCTGATCCGAGAGGATAACAGTCCTTTAGGCGATTGAGAAGTGAAGCCGATCTGTCAAACTGGCCGACGCGAAGTGAGATGTCCAAATTGGCGAGCATCTCGTCCTGGTCACCCCCAAGGCCCTTGACCTTTTTTTGCACCTTGGGTTTTGTTTGCAATGCATCCTTCATGATGATCAGAGACGTAGCATCGAATCCTCTGGGAAGTGGTTTGAAGAAAGGGGACAGTCTTTGGTCGAAGTACTCGCCAGGCAAGGAGGCACTGTCGAAAGAAGAATTTTCGAATGGGAGATATGAGTCCTGACCAACAGGGGCATGGTCTGCGGCGGTGGCGAGGGTCCGATTAGAACTTAGAGAGTGTCGGCGAGGACGCTCTTGTGAGATTGCTGAAGAGGTGTTCGTGAAAGAGACAGGCCGTGTCGAATGCGAATGAAGCCTCAAAGTTGCTGGCGACGGCAAGACCGAGCGGCCTGCAACTCGCACGCGAGCGAGGGCATCTTTGCGAAGAGCAACACGAGACAACATAATGAAGAGATGCCGCTAATAGAACGAATAGGAACAAGAACGATGCAAGTTGATGACTTCTATCGGGATGAAACGAGGTATGATTAGGATAAAAATATGATTGAGTGGAATACGCGGAGACAAGGCGCGAAGAGTCGAAGATCAACGAGGAGGTGCAGGCTGGGATTGGACTGAGAAGAAGTTTTTTGACAGGCAATAAACCTCAATTCCAATGCGACAAGCCGCACTGCAGCCCTCCGAAGACACAAAGGAGAAAAGGAATGAGGATAGGAAGGAGGAAGAAGAGAAAAATCACAATCGTGAAGGCAAATTGGAGAAAACCCAATCTACTTTCAGAATGGGGGGAGAGGCGAAGGAAAAATAATATCAGTAAAGCACAAGGGACTCCCGGCCCGGACGGGGCGATAGCACGGCACATGACTGCACGTGATCGTCTGGGGAGCCGCGATAAGATTTTTTTTGCATCACCGTAAGCTGATTGGTTCGAACTCTTCTACGTCTTGAGCTTGAGTCGGCAGACGGAGGCATAGAATATTCCAGTTGGGAGATGGAGGATCTGCCTATCCCGGGCTAATATTCACAGATGACCCAATAAATCTACAAGCTTAGTGTGTCTACGGACATTGATCAGGAGAGCAGGTGCCCCGAATCCATCATCTGTATTGTACAACAATACTACTGCCAGTGCAGGCAATAATCAGTGCATTGTCCTTCATCATCAATCAATACTAGTATTAATAAATCTGTCCACGACCCCGATTCTAACTCTGCGCCGTAGTCTCTTCACGTGGCAAAGCCTCCTCGCGCTGCTTCTTGCGGTTTTGTTTCATCGCCCAACCCGTCAACTCCGGCCGGGCAGGGTCAATCCGGGGGGCGCTCATCTTGTCCAGATACTCCTCCGTCTCAATCGCCGACTGCAGCTGTGGAAGAGACTCGACCTCTTGGTGCATCATGTAGTTCTCGTATAATTGCCACGATTCCTCAGTCTGGACCAAACCAAAAGACAACATATTAGCATGAGGTTTGCAAGAATCTTCAACGAAGCCTCTCCCAAGCCCAATTCACCGCCCGATAAGAGGGTTTCAACTCACCTCAGCATCCACCCACTCGTAGTCCTTCCACTTTTCATCCTGCATTTGTTTCAACAGCTCCAGGTTGCCCGCAACCATAGCCGCCTCGCCATCCTCTGCCGCCTTAATCTTGACATCGATGGCCCGGGCCTCCGACTCACCCGGGCGATCTTCCTCGCCTTCCTTGCGGGCTTTTCCCTTCCCTTTGGCAGGGATTTCATCCATCGCATCGAGATGGTGTAATTGCGGGTGCAGCTGTACCACGGCCGTGACGGGCGACAAATGGAGGTTTTCTATAACCCCACCCCAAGAAAAAAGTTAGCCGTGCCTTTTCCCCCGGGAGGATAAACAGTAAGAGTGATCCTCTTCCCCAATTCAGGGAAATCCTCTCGCGCAACCCACGCCCCAGACGACAAGAAGGAAACTCACCCCCCCTGAAAGCCCCCAGCATATAAACCGGATCCCCGCCCTCGAATCCCTTAATCCTACCCCCAAGAGTCTGCAACCTCAGCAACTGCGCCGTATCCTTACCACCATCCACCTCCATTGGGCCTGCACTACCACCTTCCATCTTGACCTTCCCACCCGCACCACCACCACCACTCGTACTAAACCCTCCCGCCATGCCGTACGCCCCGCCCTCCCGCGCCCGCTGCGACTTCTTCAACGCATCGCCGTACCGCAACCCCTTGCTGACATCGTAATTGACACGGGTGTTGATAGGAACATCGACCTCGACGAGGCCCGTTTTGGGTTTCAGGCGGAAGGCGGTGGGTTTTTGGCCGTGGCGGTCGTCGTAGCTGTAGCCGGTGGGGCGGTCGAGGTATTGGAGGACGTAGCGCGAGATCTCCGAGTCGGTGAGGTAGACGTTGTAGGAGGCGATGATGGGGTCGTCGTCCTGGGATGAAGTTGTCATTGTTGCGGGGAAGGTGGTGTGAGGGTGTTTTTGGTGGGTCAGAAATTTTCTGGATGGGAGAGGAAATCAGGTATGAGAGTAGTTTTGAGAAATGGGATCGGGAGTGAGGAACAAGGATCAGTAGTGGGGGAAGAGGGGGAGGTGATGTGCCCTTGCAGCTGGGTTTTGTGCAGCCGCTTTTTTTTTTATCGGCGGTTGATAAGGCTGGCTGTCCCCGCGGCGAGACGTACCGCCTTCCATCCGGAGTCGAGTGTCTGTTCGCCCGTAGAAAATCAATCTATTATATCCGATAATCAGACGGCATTGTTGCTAGTTGTAAGCACAGATCGGAGGTACAGAGTTTCTCTACTGAGACAGAAAGTAAAGCTTGGTTGGTTGTATAGAAACAATTAGTCATCAGAAGTATGTACAAAAGAGCTAGCTGTATCATCGTCCAAGATCATGAACAGTTCATCCAATAAATTATTTTTAGCACAATGCAACGAGAACAATGCGACATGTATATCGTGCTCACGACACCTCATCGGCCGATATCTTACTCCTCCTCATCTTCCTCAGCAACCTAAAATGTATCGTTAGCTAAGCACTCACCGGAAAGGAAAAAAAAAAAAAAAAAAAACAAAGATTAACTTACTCCTTCGTGGAAGTTCTGTCCATCAGTTGTGGCCTTGATCACACCAGCACGGATACACCAGTCTCCGAATCTCTCGGGGACCTCGCCGTCAGTGTTGCGCTCGGCAGCATAACGCTTGAGCAGGCCCTTCATGATGTCAAGAATCTCGTCCTCCTTGATGGAAGAGCGGTACAGCTTGTTCAAGCGCTGACCGTGGTAACCACCACCCAGATACATGTTGTACGCGCCGTACGCCTTGCCGACGAAGGCAACCTCAGCGAGCCAAGGTCTGGCGCAGCCGTTGGGACAACCAGTCATACGCATGACAATGCTGTCCTGAGCGAGGCCAACCTCCTCCAAAGTGGACTCCAGCTTGCCAATGAGAACAGGCAGGTAACGCTCTGATTCGGCCATAGCAAGACCGCAAGTAGGGAAGGCAACACAGGCGGAGGAGGACAGGCGGAGGCCGCTGAAAGCGGTGTTGTCGAGCTTGTACTTGGCCATCAGCTCCTTGACCGCAGGAAGATCCTCATCCTTGATGTTGGAGATAATCACGTGCTGGTTACCAGTCAGACGGAACTCGCCCTTGTCAAGCTTGGCCAGCTCGCGAAGACCGGTGCGCATCTTGAAGTCGGCGGTATCCTCAATACGACCGTTCTCGATGAAGCAGGTGAAGTGGTTAAGACCCTTCTCGTCCTTGACCCAGCCGAAGGTGTCCACATTGGAGTCAAACTTGAAGGGACGGGGCTCAGCGAAGCGCAGACCCTCCGGAAGGAGAGCCTCGACCTTCTCCTTGAAGGCTGGGACGCCCATGTCGTCAATGGTGTACTTCAAACGAGCGTGCTTGCGGTTCTTGCGGTCTCCGTGGTCGCGCTGGACGAGCATGATCTTCTCGCAGACAATGTGAGCCTGGTCCGCTGGGACGTAACCGAACATACGTCCAGTCTGAGGGTAAGTCTTCTTATTGTTGTGGGTGGTACCCATACCACCACCTGCAATGATGTTGAAGCCCTCCAGGTGCCCGTCGGCACCCTTGATGGCAATCAAACCAATGTCGTGGGCGTAGACATCGGTGTCATTGTGAGGAGGGATGGCGATTGTGATCTTGAACTTGCGAGGAAGGTAGGTAGGACCGTAAAGGGGCTCGTGGTCAACGACAGCATCACCCGCGACCTGGACCTTCTTGTCGTCATCATCCTTGAGCCAGATTTCGTGGTAAGCGCTGGTGGCGGGAAGAAGGTGATCGCTGATTCTTTGAGAGACAGCATGGGCTTCGCGGTGAAAAGCGGAAAGCTCAGGCAGTGAACTACACATGACATTACGGTTGACATCACCGCAGGCGGCAATGGTAGTCATCAAGGACTTGTTGATGGCACGCATAGCGCCGCGAAGGTTGCGCTTGATAACACCGTGGAACTGGAAGGTCTGTCTGGTAGTGAGCTTCATTGTCTCGTTACCATGCGAGCTGCTGATGGCATCCATCTGCAGCCACTGCCAAGGAGTGGCAATACCACTGGGCAGGCGACAACGGATCATGAAGCTGTAAGCAGGCTCAAGACCTTGTGCCTTGCGCTCATCACGAACATCACGGTCGTCCTGCATGTAAGTTCCGTGGAACTTGGTCAGCTGCTGATCACTGGCCGAGATGGCTCCAGTCGACTCATCCAAGAGACCTTCGGCAATGGTACCACGCAGGAAATTGGATTGAATCTTAATGTCTTCATTGGTCAACGGGGCCGGCTCCTCCGGCAGACCTTCAACCTTGTCAACACCAAGAGACTGCCAGAGACGAGGTTCCCATTCAGAGTAACCAGTCTGGTAAGCATCAGGGTCCTGGTCGTCGCCCAATCCGATGTCTGTGAGCTTGCGACCTCCCAGGAAGGCGACACGAGCATCGAGGTCTTTGGCGGGCTTGTTGTAGTAGATTTTATCCTCCTTGCGGGGCCAGTAGTGGCTGTCACCGAGACCGAAGACGGAGTAATTGATGGAAGAAAGATCCAAGTCGCCGGAGTTCTTCACGAACTCCCAAAGACCACGACCGTTGACGGGGAACTCTCCCTGACCAGCTGTGCTGGTGATGAAGACCACATTCTCCTCAGTAGCAAGATCTTCAGTGGGATAGTCATCCATGGCCATGACAAGGGTCTTGAGACCTCTAGCGCGACCGCGGTTACCGAGACGCTTGGCAATGTTCTGTGCATTACCACCATCCGAGGCGAAGAGAATAGTCAAAGGAGCACCGAAGAGACCATCGAGCAGCTTCTCGTAAGAGTCCTTGGCCTGACGCTTCTGCAATGCCCGGACTTCGGTACCATACGACTCGGCAAGAACGGACGAGAACTTAGGCTGACGGTTTGTGAGCTGCGTGAGCTGGTTGTCGCGGCGCAGGAACTCCTCAAGCTCGCGTCTGATGCGATCGGAGTCCAGATTGAACTTGGGCTCGCTCGTCCCCTCATTGGCGGGGTTCCAACGGTACAAGGGCCAGTATCCAAGATCAACGGCTTTCTTGGTCTCCTGGAGGACAGTCAAAGCAGAGTCGTTCTCTTGATTGTAAGGCAAGTAGGCAACAATGACGGAGGGACCATCAAACTTCTCAGCCTCGGCCATGGCCTGGAGCACCTGAGTGTAG
The DNA here is from genome assembly GCF_003184585.1 of Aspergillus saccharolyticus JOP 1030-1. NCBI lineage: Eukaryota > Fungi > Ascomycota > Eurotiomycetes > Eurotiales > Aspergillaceae > Aspergillus > Aspergillus saccharolyticus. Next base: position 222,473 of record NW_020290633.1, on the reverse strand, counting down.
GAGCCGTACACGGCGACGGAAGCGACATAGGCGTTGCCGTAGTTCATAGCATACAAACCGATATCCTTCTTTCTGCGGGTGGGATCGGACGCGGTGCGCTCCGAGTAGGGCTGAGAATCGATGATAAGCATGTTCACGTTGGCACCGGAAGCGAGAACGTGGTGAACGCCCGAGTTTCCGAGATCGTAAGCCCAGGCGTCAGAGCCGATCAGCCACAGAGACTCGTCGTAGAAGAGCTTCTTGGAAGCGAGAAGCTGTCTAGCGAGCTGGGAGCCGTCGTTGGACAAGCGCGCAATGACATCGGGGGCCAGCTTGTTGGCCTTGGAGGCATCCGCGGCGCTAAGAGCCCACTTAGAGAGCCAAGTGCGAGGAACATCCGTTGCAAAAGTGGTAGCCTTGGAAGCTTCTTCGACCTCACGAATGAAACGCTTGCGGTGTTCCAGCCGAGCAATCAGGGCACCGAATCCGTACTCGGGGCTGGCCGCGATAGTGGCCGAGATACCAGCATTCTTGGAACCCAGCTGGTTGGCCACGTGAAGGCGTTCACCGAAAAGCTGGTTCAGGATCTTGATGTAGGCATTTTCGAGATGGGGTTGCTCGAGGGCAGTCTGCAGGGCAGGAACCTTGGAGCTTCCGATCTCCAAGTTCTGAATGGGAGAGGAGGAGTTCAGGTTATGAACAATGCCACGGAGAGCCTGAACCGCAGTCGAAGGCTCAACGTATCCGAGCCTGTACCCAACAATTTGGGGCGTAGACCGACCGGCAGTCGAAGGAGAAAGGCTGGAGAGGAGATCCATGAAAGAAGGACCCCACTTGGTGGTCTTCCGAACCTGCTCGAGAACCGCGATTTTCTCCACAGAGCTAGGAATCGAGTTGATAATCTGACCACCAACCCAGGGGCGGTACAGGCGGGCAGTGATCAGTCCCACACTGCTCAGCTCACCAGTCTCCTCCTTGCCCAAGACATCGGCGAACACACCGGTCGAACCGAATACGAAAATGGCCGACTTAGCATCAGAGGGACCGGTGTACTCGATAGCACGGTAGTTGCGTCCGACCGCCTCAGAAAGACCCTTCCAGATCTGAGAAGTCCACTCGAAGACATCAGCAGCGCTGACAGGGCGAACTGACGAAGCATCAACGGTGGTAGCAGCGGAGCTCGATCCACGGCTGTCAGTGCTGCTGTCCCGGCGGGATGAGCCAACGGAAGAGTTGTCAAGGCTTACGCTGGTAGAGAGCTGCGAGGCTTGAGCAGGCGTGGAGCTGCCCTCAGTCTGCTGGTTGGTGCTCTCAACGGCCTCTTCAGTAACGGTGGCGACACGGCCCGAATCAGTGTATAGCGTCTGGACACCCGAGCCCGCGGAATGAGTGGCTGCATCTGAACCTAGGCTCAACAGAGACCGTACGACATCGGCATTCTCCTCTATGATAGCATCATCGCGTGCGGAGTTGGCAGGATCGAAGAAATGGATGACACCCTTGCCAGACTTGCGGGCCAAGGCATGTGCAGTGATAGCGATATCCTGAGCCTCCTGAAGAGTCTCCGAGTGAAGGAAGGTGAAACCACACTGACGGATCGAGCTGATCACAGAGTAGTCTGGGAACGGGTAGGGCTCCAAAGCGACGTGGAGGACAATAGGGTTATTCGCTAGTCGGTAGAGGTGAGGGATCGAGGAGAGTAGGGCAGAAGAGCTGGTGACGACGGACACGGCATTGCCAGTCTGCAGGGGATGGAAAGCAGAAAGAAGAGGATCCTCATTATATCGCACAGCCACAACCTGGAGAGCTGTTAGCATTTGATTTATACCACTTTACATTTCGGATTTGGGATGAGGTCGTGTATACCTCTGGGTTGTTTCTAGGCAAGACGCTCGGGATGTTGTTCGTCTTGAGAGTCTTCAGAGTCTTGGAGAACAAGGAATCTGCCTGCAGAGAGGGTTGAACGGAGAGGACGACATCGCTAGTAAGGTAGGCGATTCTTGCCACTGAATAAAAGCACATGAATCAGCCATCAAACCCGGAACGTTTAGTAGGACTATAACATGTTCCAATGTTTCATTGAAGAGAACAGAAATTTAAAGTGGACATACCTGCTTCTCCAGCGGTTTGGATAGAGACCATGTTGACAATGGCTTGCTACGCAACTGAATGCGCAGGTTGATGGGATGAATGGAGGGGGAGGGAGGGGAGTTGAGAGATCGAGAAATTGGATATCACCGCATACGGTGATTCCCCACTCAAAATCAGAGACAATGCAGAGGGTATGAGGGAGGAGGGAGTGGAGGTGAGGGGAAAGTAGAAAGAAAAAAAAAGAGGATGTACAGGAGAAAGATAAATAGTTTTGGCACAACTGATTTACCGTAGTCTCCTTTAATTTTTTTTTTCTTTCCTTTGCCAGTATGAATCAGTCTAGGTTTAAGCAGCAGCAGGAGTCTTGTTCGTCTCATAGATTTGGGTCCATCTCCGCCATCGGGGGTTAGATTACGCCCCATTTGATTGGACTGCGATCACGACATCGATGCAAACTGCAGGTGAGGGAAGGTGCAAACAGGCTGAACAGAGGAAAGTGCGGAAGTCCCGTGACCTGGGTTCGAGCACGTCACTTTTTTTGGGGCCGGGCTCGGTGGGTTTTGCTTCGAATGCCGGGGACAATTCATTTCAATCTTTACAGTACATGACTAAGGTATCCATGTTGTAGTTACATATTACTTAGACTAGTTTATGAGTATGAGTTGACCTAGTACTCTGTACTCCTACCAATTATACTATCTACCTTTAAGGTGAAGCCGACGTTCGCGGAGATTGAGTCATCAACTCCACATCCCTCCGTTACTGATTTGAGGTCATTTGGCCCGCAGACCTGCAGCTGAACCGAACTCGCGCAGCCACCACGTTCTCGGTCGAGAGCCCGGGGTCGGGACTTCGCGTAACGGCGTTTGAATCCCCAAACAGGAGGGTTACTGATAATCAGTTGCACGGAGAGTGGAATCTAAAATAGAAATATAATATGTATGTATGCTCTGCACATCATATGATGCAAGCTCTTGGGGCAAAACTATGGTCGGAAATATATGCAGATCCCTAGCACGATGCACGCAAAATGTACCCTGAAGACGCCACAATCACCCCCCAGCCCCCGAATATCCTAAGCAAGCAATGTACATGTCCCATACGCCAAATACAGAAAGGGCATCATAAGACCTCATGAAAGTGACCTATTATGTCCACCTCCCAACAATGTGACCCCCCGCCCACCGCCTTCACACGCCTGAATGTCACCAACGCCTCCCTGGAGGACAAGGAGGGGTAGAAATTGAGGCAGGTATGTCCATCACTCCAGCCGTTGCCCACTTGTCCGGTTCGTAAAGAAAAGTATGTAGATCGTAAGAGTAAATAACAGGGCTTTGAAAAAGAGATGTATGACAAGTCGATGGCAGAAAGTGGAGGAGTGGTAGTACCTCGAACAAGGGCGCGAACCTATCGGGATCAAGTGCTCGACAGATCTCACTCCTGCGGAGGCGCAAATCTCTCAACGTTTTCACAACGAGTGAGAACTATCGCCCGACCTGGTCGGCAATGCTGGATAATAGCCAGCTACTCTGCGTCAGAGGCTACCGGCCATCGTTCCACCCATGCATCTTTCCATTCGCTCCCGGTACGTGTTCGTGAACCGGCTGCAGCAAGGCGGCCGCTTGAACTGTCGACTGAGATGGTTGGGGAGGACCGGTACCCGACCGCCGTCTCCTTTCTCTTTCGAGGGGACCAGGAAGCTCAGGTTCTGCGTTGCGGGCGCGGAAATTGCGGTTGAGAGTGTTCACCCAATTGCCACCCTCTTCATCTTCGCCCAACCAGTAGTTGCGGCCAATACTAATCATAATTCGTCCAAGCTTACCCTGCCAGCCTTGGCCATCGGGGCTGTGCGCAGAGAAGGGTTCCCGGTCAATATCGGCGACGCTGGCCACGCTAGCAATTGAGGTGTTGCGGCTGTGGGTGGGTAGCTGGGTGTGTCGCGGCACAGCAACGTAGAGACGGAGGGCCTGTCGCGCGAACGCCAGCATTACAAAGACGAAATAAATGCGAATAGTCCACAGCAGGCAGATGAAGACGATGCTTTGGAAGCTCTCCGGCTGGGACACAGCGTTGCCTAGAGCATCCTGTCTCCTTGCATAGTGGTCGGCTTGGCTCTTGTGTGAGGAGTCGTACTTTGGACTGGTGAAACCGGCGGTTTGTGCGATGGTCTCTGCGCCCGGTCCGGAGGCGCTTCCATTGTCGTAATGCTGAGATATAACGAGGAACCATGTGACACCAAAGGCAGTAGTATACGCTGCGTTGGTGATGCTATCGAGGACGTAGAGCCAGGCGAGCGCGAGGCATTGCAAGGGCGACTGTTTGCGAATGTGCGGAAAGAGATATGTGACGAGACCCAGGGCGAGGAGCGAATACAGGTACATCGACAGTTGTACGGGTGAGAGATGGTAACCGGTCAAGAGGGCGAGCAAGCCATAGAGACCGCTAATTTTGTTGAGCAGTAACGATAAAGTGATCAAAGAAGCACCAGTCTGAAGACTCATAACATAGAGAAAGGTCTGTGTCGCGAACCGGACCAGCCGGGATTGGGCTAAGTCAGCTTCAATTCAAGAACAGCGACCGGAGCAGCGGAGACAGGCGGAACACCGTGAATTTTTCATCAGTAATCCGCTGCGAGACACATACCTCTGGCCGCGGGATGCGGAGGAGACGGGTTGAAAACCCCATGATGAAGTGATTTGAGGGGGGAAATGGGAGGGGAAATGTGCCAGAACGATAAGAGGATAGGATAGAGAAATGAGGATGTATGGGGTGGTTGTGAATAATGAGAAAGGGAGTGACGAAAAGAGGCAAAGGAATGGAAGGTGACGACGGGAGTGGAAGAACAGAGGGAGGGGAGGGGGGGGGGTTCAGTGGCTGGTGAAGGGCCGGGAAGGGGGCAGTTTTAACTTAGTAGTTAGTCCTTCAAGGGACCTCAAGTACTAACTGGAAGAGTTACTTCCGCACCTTCCAGGTTGCAGGTTAACGTTGGTAGTCAAGTGATAGAGAGAAAAAGTAACGCTAGGCGCCCAATTTGCGGGTAATTGGCCCAGGGGCGCGGTTTGTATCCGGTCGGGTCCGCCGATCGCTGCCTTGTCCCCTCTTGAAATATACTGAATGAGTGACGTATCTACACCATTACAATGCACTCAGACTTTTTTTGTGATGTCTATCTGACACGAGGTAGTTTACATATTTATTGTCACTGCAGTTTGGTTTAAGTTAGCTTTCCCTCCTACCAATTCTCGTAAGTACAGACTTCCAAGCTGAATGTCTCCCACCCCTGGGGCTGAAATCGAACTACTGATTAACAGCCGCATTGAAAACCCACTTTGGCCAAGAGGCAGCCTCTTATGCACATTATTTCGCTTTCCGCCCACCGACAAATACGAGTACGACCAAAGGTTGTTGTTGCTTGCTCCATCTTGCATAATCACAAGCATCCTAGGTTGAAAGTTTTGTTCAGGGGTTGCTCTAAGCCTCCAGTAGGATTTGCTTACGCCATGTATCCCTCGCAAACATGCCGTGCAGGAAGAATTGGAGGTGAAAGTTGCCTTGCTGCGAGGGAGAGAGAGATATATATACATGGTGATCCGAAAGGTTCATTCCATGGTTAAATCGAACTCGATGATCATTACGACTGACATCCGCGCGCCAAATCTGTAAGTTAGATCCAAAACTCTTAGCTAACCATGCAGATGAGTGCATCGGCCTATGAAAGCCAGATCGACAACGTCAAAACCAACCACCGTCAAACTCTCGTCGAGGACCGTTCTTCAAAACGGTCAAACGGTACCCCCAACTATCACCTGGCGAGCGTAATACAAGTCCAGTCTGGAGAAGTACATACGGCAAGCATGACGCTTACGGTTTCCGACGTCCTTCAGCACGCAAAGCGGCGTCAAAAGGATTCATTCCGATTAAGATTAGACGAAATGTTGAAGCTTGATCTAGACACGCTATTCACTCGAAAGAAGGGGACAGGAGGAAATGTACATGTTGACGATGCGGAAACATTATAGACAATCTCATGCCTCGTCATTGAGGTTTAGGCAGGAGAGTAAGAAGAAGATTATAAGAAGAGTCTGAGTCGGCACCTGCCGAGCAGTACTTAGCACGCGCATCCATCATTGGTCGTAGTCTCTTTCGGGCTAATGTTAACATCAATCACTGTGAAATGTCAGCGGGGCTTCGTCCGACAGGGGTATAATCCGAAGGGAAAAACAGACTTTGGTTGTCTCCCCTGTTGCCTTCTCCCTCCATGCCCGGTAGGGCCTGGGCAATTCTCCGGAAAAGCTGCTTGACATTGTGGCCAACCTTCGCACTCGTTTCAATGAACATCAGTCCATTTTTCTTGGCCTCCTCTTCACCCTGCGCCGTCGTAACCTCGCGCTTGTCGTTCAAATCCGTCTTGTTGCCTACCAAAACAATGATGACATCGTTACCACGCTCTCCGCGGACATCATCGATCCATTTCCGGGTGTTCTGGAAGGACTTGGCATTGGAAATATCGTAGACCACCACGGCGACACTCGAATCTCGAATGTAGGAGGGAATCAGGGAACGGAATCGCTCTTGACCGGCAGTATCCCAGAGCTGAAGGCGAACAGTCCTATCTTCCAGGTACATTGTCTGTGTAGCAACAGCATTCGTTTAGTTTCAATCAATTACGCAGCTGTTTCCGAAAGGGCAACGTCGACCGGGCGGACGGTAGGTACCTTGGACAAGAAGTCGATTCCAATTGTGGCTTGATATGTGTTGTCGAAGGAGTCATACATAAATCTCGTGATCAGGGAAGTTTTTCCCACTGCAGGGCGAGTGTCAGGTCCATTGTGGCGAGAGGAGATATGATGTCGCGGAGGATATTCGTACCACTCTGTTCTCCCAAGAAAACCAGCCTGCAATCCGATTAGCGATCGGCTCAAGCAGCTACCGAGCTGTTGTTCTTCGTGCTGCATACTTGAATTTCTTCAAAGGGTTCGAATACGACCCTACTCCGGAGGTGGAAGCCATGGTCTACGGAAATGTGGTTTGAAGCGGCGAAATCAGGGGTAGCGGGAGATCCGTTGCGGATGGAGTCGTGGATCGGTGAGCGAGATTTTGAGAAGGGAGTGCAGCAGGAATTGAGGGGTAGTTGTGAGAAGCAGAAGAAGACTTGTGTCGAGGGATCGGAGGAGATTGTAATTGTGGTAGAGAAGAGGGGGAGGGGGAGAGAGAAAGCGAGGAGCAGATTAACTAAAGTCTAACGGGACAAATAAATCGCTGGTTTGACCCATGGGTTCCGTCCGGGGAACTTCTGATGACAGACCGTACAGTAGTCATGCCAGTTGACTACTTACGGAGTACACATTTCAACTTAGATTAATTATGAATTAACTAAGGTAAGCTTGACCGCCCAGTGGGAGCCTCAGTCCGCAACCGGATTAATTCTCGGCCCGACTCACCACCACCTGCTTGCTTGCTTGCTTGGATCTATCTATCTATCACTGTTGAAGCTCTCTGCTGTCCCTATTGCTCTCTACTTATCTCCTTGTCCGCCTCCCCGCCCTCGTTTACTGAGGCCTCTTCTTCTTACTCCTTCTGGGCCGTTTCTTTACCTCCCATAAATTTAGATAACGCATAGGGACATCCACCATGGTTCTCCGCTATTTCACCGGTGTTGTATTCGTGGCCCTCCTGGTGTGGGGACTATGTGAGGAACCCGACTCTTTCTGCTGCACAGAAGTCCGAATAGACACTAATCCGGTCTCTTGCTTGGTTTAGATCTGCTCCTTACTGGCCAGGGTGAGCGGTTCAATGTAAGCGACAAATACACTCGCTCCACGGCTCGCGGCCGAGTTCATGCTAATCCCATACAGGTCGGCTACTTCTTGGAGTCAGTCTCCCCTTACGCTTGGGCCAACCTTGGTATTGCCATGTGCATTGGCCTGTCGGTCGTCGGCGCTGGATGGTATGAAAACTTCCCCCATCCGATGCGATCGTAGCACTTGCTGAGAAATGATCTCATAGGGGTATCTTCCTAACGGGGTCTTCCATCGTCGGCGGTGGTGTCAAGGCACCCAGAATCCGTACCAAGAACTTGATCTCTATCATTTTCTGCGAGGTCGTCGCCATTTACGGTGTTATCATGGCGATCGTTTTCTCCTCCAAACTCAACCTTGTTGATAACGATGGTATCTTCTCTGGAAGCGACTACTACACTGGCTACGCACTTTTCTGGGCGGGTATTACCGTTGGCGCATGCAATCTGATCTGTGGTATCTCTGTCGGCATCAATGGTAGTGGTGCAGCTTTGGCCGATGCTGCGGACCCTAGCTTGTTCGTCGTCCCAATCCATCAATCGCAGAGTGGTTGCTAACATTATACAAAACAGGTTCGTCAAGATCCTCGTCATTGAGATTTTCAGCTCTGTCCTCGGTCTCTTCGGTCTCATTGTTGGACTTTTGGTGGGTGGCAAGGCACTGGACTTCGGTGCCGCTTGAGAGCGTAGCGATCGCGCTGAAGCTTGTTGTTGGTGGGGATGAATTGTATGACTTATATCACGTTTGTCGTCTCGTTTTATGTTCGTTGTCATCCTTTATCTACTGCATCGGGGCGTACGGATTCGATTCAAATGTAGAACCTTGTTTTGGCTATGCGTGCGAAATGCATTGTTAATCTCGCTGCTTGGCCTGATATTGCGATGGAGAAAGAGATGTATAGTAATTGGCAGCGGGGCTGACCTAAGAATATAAAAGTGGTGAAGATCTGTGGTATCTCAATTGACTAAAGGACGTGTACACGTATAGAATGTATATGCATCCTGGTGGTGATGGCGCATTCCGGCGGTGATAGCGTCTCCGCTCCTCTCCGCTCTTTATTGCTTATCGCTTTTCCCCGCCGATATCGTAGCCTCTCCTCCAATACCCCTCACCTGCAGCAACAACAACAATAACAACAACTTGCTTACGATGGCCGACACTACCCTTCTCAAGGCAGCCATCCTAGTGGTATCTGACACCGCTTCCAAAGATCCGTCAACCGACAAGGTTGGCGATGCTCTCACAAATGTCTTTTCGACCGCGGGCTCGAACACCTGGGACCAGCCCATCATCAAGATTGTCCCAGATGATGTGCTGGAGATCCAACGTGCTATTTGTGGCTGGACAGATGGACCAGATTGGGTGAACTTCATTTGTGTCAGTGGGGGCACAGGTTTTGCATCCAAGGACATAACGCCTGAGGTCTGTCTACTGCCTATCTTTCTCCAATCCCATCGTCATCACTAAGATGGCAATTCAGGCCGTCTCACCTCTCATCCACCGCCATGCCTCCGGCCTTGTGTGAGTAAATTCGGACCCAATTCAAATTTTTGTCAGACCATGACTGACTGAGATGAAGACACGGCATGCTTGCTGCATCTTTAAAAGTCACACCGTGTAAGGCTCACTGCGATGCATGCGTGGACGTACTTGCTCATGATTCCCAGTTGCCATGATGTCGAGACCCGTTGCCGGCGTGCGTGACAAAACCTTGATCGTGACCCTGCCTGGTTCTCCCAAAGGGGCCAAAGAGAACCTGGAAGCAATCATTAAGCTTCTTCCCCACGCATGCAGCCAAGCAGCTGGTGCAAATTCTCGAGCTCTTCATGCAGGTGGCATCAAAAAGCTAGAGGCTGACGCAGGAGTGTCTTCTTCTTCTTCTCCTCCTCAGCCAGCCAGTCACGCTCATCACCATCATCACCATCACGACCACAGCCACGGTCACTCCCATGGCCACGCCATACCCAGAGCACATACCAATCCCTCCGAACGGCCACAGTCTAACGACCCGAATGCAGGGCCAAACCGTCGTTATAGAGAATCCCCATACCCGATGCTCTCTGTTGATGAAGCACTCAAGCTTATCAGCGAGCACACGCCCGAACCCAACATCATCGAGGCCCCCGTAACCACAGCTATAGTCGGGTCTGTGGTCGCCGAGGATATTTACGCAGCCGAAGCGGTTCCGGCATACCGAGCCAGCATCGTTGACGGATACGCTGTGATTGCTCCCGAAACACCCAACTCCGGCCCCAACACCCGCGGTATTTTCCCTGTAGCCTCGATCACGCATGCCAACGAGGGCGGGACACTCACTCCCCTGGAGCCTGGGACCATTGCCCGCATCACCACCGGCGCTCCACTGCCCCCGAACGCCAACGCGGTTGTCATGGTTGAAGATACCGTTCTCGCCAGCTCCACTCCCGACGGACTAGAAGAAGCGACGGTCGAGATCCTTACCTCCGAGATCCAACCCGGCGAGAATGTTCGCGAGCCCGGCAGCGACGTCGCCCTGGGCTCCCTCATCCTCCGCCAGGGCGACCTCATCACCTCCGTCGGCGGTGAGATCGGCCTCCTAGCAGCCACAGGCACACGGACGGTCAAAATCTACCAGAAGCCGCGCGTGGGCGTCCTCAGTACTGGCGACGAACTCGTTGAACACAACGACCCGCGCAAGCTCACCGGCGGGCAGATCCGGGACTCGAACCGCCTCTCCCTCCTTAGCTGCCTCACCTCCTGGGGCTTCCCCACCGTGGACCTGGGCATCGCGCGCGACACGCCGGCTGGCGAACTCGAACAGCACCTCCGCGATGCCCTACGTGGTGTCGGCACCGCGCAGCACAGCGTCGACGTCATTATCACTACCGGTGGCGTCTCCATGGGCGAGCTGGACCTCCTCAAACCGACCATCGAACGCTCCCTCGGCGGCACCATCCACTTCGGCCGCGTCTCGATGAAGCCCGGTAAACCAACCACTTTCGCCACCGTGCCCTTCAAACCTTCCTCCTCCGGCGCCGCGCAGCAGGGCCAGCAGCAGGAACGCCACAACAAACTCATCTTCGCCCTCCCCGGTAACCCGGCTTCCGCCCTGGTCACCCTCAATCTGTTCGTTTTGCCGTCGCTGCACAAACTGATGGGTATGGGCCGGAGGCAAGGGGCAGGGTCTGTTGCACCAGTACCCTCCCCGTCATCGCTGGGCTTGCCGCTGGTGTCGGTCACGCTGGCGCATCCGTTCCCTGCGGACCCGAAACGCACCGATTATCACCGGGCGGTTGTCACGGCATCCAGGTCGGATGGGCGGTTGTACGCCACAAGTACCGGGGTGGAGGGGGTGGGCCAGCGGAGTTCCAGGGTAGGTAGTCTGGCCAGTGCAAATGCGTTGGTCGTGGTTCGGCCTGGAAGGGGGAAGGTGGACGAGGGGGCTTTAGTGGAAGCGCTGATGCTGGGGTCAGTTGTGGCGGGTGTTTGAGTCGTGGTAGGCTGTAGGACATCATGTATACTGGATGCCAAAATGGATTTGACTTAATCATTAGTCCTAAAACATGAAGACTAAGCAACTCTTGTCGATAGGGCCGATCCTGGCCTTTGTTTGAAACGCTTCACACGAGTTCAAAATTACTATAATTGCAGGAAGTATCGTGATGCTAAGAGAGGAACCCATAACTTGAGAATATGTGATGATGAACACCAATCTATCTATATGTACCGAAAAACCCAAAGCCCACCCCCTACTCCGTGAAAAAGATCTTGTGACTATCAACCGAAAGCTAGAAGCCAGAATTATAGTGAAGAATGAAACAAGAAGACTGGGTATCAATTCCCGAGAACTCCACCCCAGCAAACCAACCCATCGTACAACCTCAAGCCCCCGAGCCCAAGCCCTTCATAACCGCACCAGTCAAAGGCACAGAATGGATCATCAGCCCTTACTAACCCTCCACCCCTTCTTCTTCTCCGCCCTCAACCCAGGCAATGTGGCATCGCGCCCCTGCTTGCGCGCAATCTCAATCACCACGAAGCGTACAAAGTCTGTCAGCGTCCAGTAACTGCTATGCGCGCTCAGCATGTTCAAGTACTGAATGTTGAGCGGCCCGCCGCCCCCAGACAGGTAGTAGTCAATCTGCCCGTTGTCGTTGAGCAGGAGCATGCGTTTCTCGGCGATTTCCTCGCGCGTGAAATCGTGGGTTTCGAGCTCAACCTGCGTCGGGAGCTTGGTGATGGGGGCGGGCCGGAGAACAGTGTCGGCGGTGCTGGTGCCGGTGGTGGACCAGCGGAAGACGCTGCCGAAGGAGGACCAGAGGCTAGAGGTTGTGGTGGGAATGGAGGCGGGTTTGAGGGAGGCGGCTAAGCCACTGTCTACAGCCGCATTGACACGATAGGCGATTGCTTCGGGCTGGGTTAGTCTTGGGCTTAGCTAGATGGTTTGGGAAGCCGCTTACGGTCTGTGGTGTGCATGATATTATAGAGGTTGTCGACGGCTAGGCAGCCGTAGGTGTCGGCTTCGCCTGCGACGCCCGGGAGACGGTCATCACCTTCGCAGCCTGGTTTGTCACGGCCTCGACGGGGAAGCAGGTTTGCTGGGAGAAGTTGCGTGTTAGCTTGGGCTCCGGGAATGTCCGACAGGAGAAGACATACCTTTGTTGAGCAGCAAGAAAAATCCAGCGGGGCTGCCACAAATGAACAGGTTCTTCGTGTCGAACTCGAAAATGTCCCCATGTACACTTGTCGTGGAGAAATCGAACCGAGGGACTTTTGTTGGTTGATGACTGAGGATGTCGAGGGCCATAGCACTGCCAAGGGAATGGGCGAGCAGATGGACTCGGCCATGCTGTTGAAATCCCGGGTTGTTTTCGCACCACAACCGGAAAATACGGTTGGCCTCTTTGACAACTGCTTGAATCATCTTGGGCTTGTGATGCGAGAGATAGTATGGAATGTCCAGCATGACGTCGCTGATCAGGGATCTGACAGCGGGAATGGTTTCCGGGGTGATGTCCTTCAGGGAGTAGTGATTGGAAGCTGGGTCTCCGGCCCCAGGAGACTCAAGATTGGCTTCATCCAGGGACAGTGTTGAGCGCCAGTTCACAGGCAAGGCCATGATTCCTCCGTGTCCTGGACGTACGTGTGGCCACACGGGCTCGCTATTCAACTCCATATTGATGGTCCTGCGGAAGGCATTGATCGCATGTGTGAAATGAAAGCTTTCCATTCGTTCTGATAGCTTCTGACCTATACCGTGAATGACAAGGACGAGATCCGTTGGAGCTGGCCGTAATTCTTCTATCGCACAGGCATAACATACTGGCTCTCCGGATGTGGACATTGCTCGGGTCTGGGTGCTTCGAAGGTAGTTCCTCACTTCTACAGGACTCGGTTTGCTAGGGTGTAGACGGTCCCACAAGCGACGACTGAAACCACGGACTACAGGAATACCAATCTGTCTGCCCTTACGAATCGCGCTGAGCGGTCGTCGGCCGCGAGATACAGATGGCAGAAGGCTGGGTCGCAGGATCTGTGCCTCCCTCCAATCAGCATAGATGACACTAGAGTTTAGAAAGGGTTTGATGGATTCGGACTGCATCGGAGTAGCTCCAGCAGCACGGTTTTCGTCGAAGACCAAAGGGTTATCAGCAGAATGCTCGGGTTGTTCCACTGCGTGAGCAGCGGATGGAGTGCCATCAGGGGGAGCAGCTGCGGCTGTCGAAGGTCGCGTCGGGTCCTCTTTGGGCCAGAGCCTGTGAACTACCTTCAGCTCCGCATCAGCACCGCTCTCGACACAGCTGTTGAGTTCGTCCTGCCATGTCTCTGTCCACGGCTTCAGGTAGAGATACCCATCTTCCAGTTTGTTAGCAAGCTCGGTCTCAACTGGCAACATAGTATTCTTGTAGAACCATGTCGCACGAACGACGTTTGAGATATCGTGCAATGGGCTCCAATATATCGGCTTCATCTATTGCACAGATTAAAAATTTGGCAGTTCAGAGCTTCATGCAAGAGTACTATACCTTTAGCTTCGGTAATTCAACAAGGTGAAGCCGGGAAGCACCCACTGGGATCTTCCACTGTGTGTCAGCAATCTGTTCGGACTCCTGCGAATGCACCTCAGATTCCTCAAGCGATAGCTGGTCGACGCTCGTCCTCAAACCAGAGCGCTTGGCTGCGGCGTGAACAGTCGCATCTGTCGGAGAGTCTGGATTGGCGGCGTCTCTCGAGGAGCTTGACTCGATGGATCTTCCTAAGAGACTTTGTGGTTTGTGAATAGGAGCTCTGATGAATGGAGAACCACTCATACTCGCATCCCGCGAGCTGTTGCCCCTGGAGCTGACGCTCTCACCGCTGTCGAGGGTCGTGTCCTCCGCCCGTAGCGAGCTGCTGGGTTTAAACGCCGTAGCAGGATCGGTATCATCACGAGAAACTGGCTCTCTGGCCTTGTGCTGGAGCTTATTGGGTCTCAGGTTTTCCTTTGAGTTAGTCTCAAGCGTACGAGACCTTTTCCGGACTCCCTCATGCTCAACCTCGGGGCCAGAGCTTCCAAACTCGGTTCTGAAGCGCCCTCTAAAGCTCTTCAGCGCTTTGTCATCCAAAGACAGTGGAGTGGTATTGCTCTGTTTGCCCTGGTGGTCATCCAAGCTTGAGCTTACGGATATCCCAACCCGTTTCTTCCCATCCGCGCTAGAGGTAGGTTCCTGCCCTGGCACAATTATCCCCGAGTTTCTTTTAGAGGAACGACCTTCTTGTGCCTTAGCCCTCGCGATCAGACCTTCTCTTCGGCTCTTTTGTAGTGACCGCCAGGCTTCCTCCAGAGTGGCGTCATCCCGAACTGAAAATGGTCGAAGCGGAGCTTTTGCATTGGCGGATCCTTGACCGCCAGTTGGAGCGGGCAGCGCAGTCAAAGGGTCATCTATGGGAAGCGGCGAGGTGTAAAAGAATTGAGGCCGTACGGTCGGGGGAGTTTCAGAGGAAAGCCAAGCGGCGGGATCTGTCGCATCAGCTGCCAGGAAACATGAAGGTCCATAGGTATGGATGGGAGCGGCCATTGTGATGGCAGGGAGCAGGGTCAATGTCCCTGTATCTGTCGAGGGACAGAAGTTTAACACAAGCTAGTCAAAAAAAAAAAATCCGAGACAGCCTGAGAATGAGTAGCGATGGCACAGTGTAGCACAAAAAAAAGTCGCTTTGGGGATGGTGAGTGCAACGCGTGCTGAAGGGGGTCAGCAAGGGAGATTCAACATTTAGGAAAGCCTCCAACTCGCAGGCGATTATCTATTGAAAGGAACGGAGTCGTCTCATGCATGATGTTAAACTTTCGACAGAAGTTTGAAACATTCTGGAGCTTTATAAATGGAGAAAAAGAATAGATGATGGGGAGGAAGAGACAATATTCTTCAGTTTGTTGTGATGTGCTGAGAAGGAGAGAAAAGAAAGATGACGATGACGTCGGCCCACGTGAAAGACCCCGATTCCAAACAATCTCCAAACAATCACTGCGAAAAGACAAACAGCCACCTCATCAACCTTGAACTCAAGTATGACAGCAGTCACGCATCCCAGCCATTTTGACCACTTGAGGCTATTTATTCGTTGGAGCTCGGATCTTCAATTATGCAATGATCCTGGCATGCACATGATGGGATTTCATCCATCCGGCCAAGCAGTGCGGAAAATACAAGGCATTTCATTTCTTTCCTTCTAGAACTATCAACCACCGTACATGCCGCACACTAAATTGCAATCTGACTGCAGAAGAACACTGGCACTGTCTTGAAGACTTCGAAGATGAAACAGAGAACCATAGATGGAATTAGTAAAGGTAAGGGAAAGTCAATGTTCGTCAATCATGAGGCCTAGCCTCATCTCTCCACTACACTGAGTACTTTGTCCGCTCAATCAGGTTCCATCAGCAATAAAACCTGAACCTGCACGACTTCAAAATCCCGCATGGTTTCCAGGGGTGCTCCAAGCATCTCAAGAATATTACGGATGTCGAATACGTGTTTGCGAATGGCACTATCAGGCGCGCAAAATGTGCGAATGCCCATCTCCTTCCCAATGGCTTTCCAGTTGTTCAGATTTATTCTCAGCTGGATCGAGTTGGTAGCGCTGAGTCCATGGAATTGAATTGTTCGAAGGTTTGATAGAATCAACTGGCGCTGAGTCGCTTGGTCGTAATGAAACTCAACTACCTTTGGTCGGTTCTTCGCAGCCCAATAATTGCTGATCTTGGAGATGGATTCATCGGACAACAGACCCCGATTGCACTGCTGCACGAGAAACCGGTTGGCAGCGACGCAAATCATGACCTCCAATTGTGAGTAAAGTCTTGCTTGGGTCGGAGCGTCCAGGGAGATCAGAACGGCCCTTGTAGGTTCCTGTCGGAGAGGCTCAGAATGCTGGGCGTAGAGGTGGGCCTTGAATATATCACCGGTCTTCGCAGATGCATGTCAGAACTCAGTCCATCATCAATGCATGGTGACCCACTTACCAGGTCTTCTACCAACTCTTCGACCTGCATCTTGAGCTTCTTGCCGAATCTACGCAAGCCAAATGTTTTGTGATTACCCTCGGCCAGCTCTTTCAGATCTGCATTATTCCCAAGCCAGCCTTTCTCGCCGAAAAGTCTTTTGTGCGACGGTTTCGGTTCACTCCAGGGATCATCAGCCAGCACATCGTTCGAGCCTGCCACGTTTGGAGACAGGTGAAGGATAGGGCTGAGCTCCATGGTGGCCGTTTGACTGACTTCACGCTCAGAGTATGAATGGTATCGTGGCTGGTGTCCGCAGCCGCTACGAATTGTCACGCTCGGCGCCTCCAGCACACAAACAGAATCATCCCGCTGAGACTGGTGCGTCACGGTTGACGGAATGGACGAGCAGGGCGAGTCGAGAGGTGTAATATCTGAGGAATCGATACCAACAGGGATGTACTCCGATGAGTTTTCGGACCGAGAATCAAACGGCACGTTCGTGTCACTGGTCGGCGGGCTCGTCCAGTAGTTCATGAATGGCTCGTAGAATGGGTTGACTCTCGCGAAGTCTTCATAGTTCAGCTCCCTACCCTTGAAGTCAGTTTCTCAAGGCTGCAGCCAGTCGATCCGTGGGCTTACTGTGACCGGAGCACGGTATACTCTGGGCGAATCCGGTCGCTCATTCTGAGTTATTGGTTTGAGGAGATTTGCTTGATAGGATAATTGAGATTGACATTGAAGATAGGATGAGTGCAAGATGAATTAAACGACATGTAAGTGTGCTGATAAACAAGATCGAGTGGACGGGTGGCTTTTGTATTAGGAGTTGGAGGCTAGATATTGACTGACATCTTTTACTTCTCTATTGTATTATTGCTACGAATACAATGTGTTAAAAGTGAATATAAAAAAGATTCATCGAATAAGGATTGTGTAGCTTCTACCAATCTACGAGCTGTTGGTGGTGGTATAGGGAGTGGGGATACTCCATGTTAACCAGGATAGATTATTATTGAAGGACAACCATAATACAATAGGTTAAGGGTAAGTAACACAGTAATAAGAATAGAATAATGAATTCAACCCTTATACTTATTAAGTCCTGATTGGCCCAATGGAGTTATAAATAATGCTAGCAAGCAAGTGTTCATACATCAACTAGTGAATAACTTGCAAGGAAGCGCAAATGGCGCCTAAAAAAGTAGTGGAAGTTCAGTAGTGGATGAGCCAGGATACAATCTATCTCTGACCTAGGACATCCCTTCTTAAATATGATCCTGACACTGTATGCGGCGGGAAAGTTGGCGTAAGCGAGGATGAGTACAACCTTGACCCTTGCTATCAGGCCACGCTTGGTAGTTTGGCATGAGACGGACTGCAACATGCATCATTTTGCTGTATAAAAGTACAGTAAAGAATATCCTGGTTCGAGCTCTGGCAATTCAATGGACAATGGCTCCTCGAGCCACGCGCACCACGAACGAAGCGAGAACAAGGCAAGGACAGTCCTAGTTATATACTGCCTATGTTCCTAATCTCTCTCAAGCCGCTAAGATTAAACCATAAGTTGTCGACAGTCTCCTTCATTGTTGATCCAGGCATCGTATCAGTAAGAAGCCGGGAAACTGCCTTGTCTACAGGCTTTACAAGGCCGGTTGTGATTGCTATCTCACGAGTTATGAGCGTAAGACTGCATTGACGAGTGCATACGCAAGGAAGTATCGGAATCAGCGACTCTAGCCTCTCAATGGTCACAAGGATAAGCTACGGTCTCCCATGTAACTGCTATTGGTTGTCCCCCAATTACCGGGCACATGTCCCATGGGGTCGAGATCTACCGGTGATCTGGGGCCCGCGTCAGTCGGGATCGAGCTCAAGGCACTGAGACCGGTAGACAGCTCCAGAGGAACAGAATCTCGGGGTAAGTTGCCGGGTTCTGGTCGGGAGTATCGGAAGTAGAAACAGGCTGGTTGATAGGCCAAGCAGGGCTCATGGCAATGTCTATAGGATCAATGCATGTTGATGCTAATATTGATGCGATGGTATTGGAATGGCACAGCCCTAAGCAGTATTTATTTAGATTCATCGTCTGTAGTTTCTGCACACTATAAATGAAGTACAAATGTAATGCAGACAATTTAACTATGAGCCTCGATGCGAGACCAACTCCCCCTAAAGTGGTATTGAACTCCGCGGATTCCGAACACCCGTTCGGCCTTCGGCAGCCCTTCGACCATTCAAGACGAAGGGATTGGGAGCGGAAATCCCGAAAGAGGCTGCCGAAGAGCATAAGGTCACGTGTCATTCCTCCACCTGCCGAATCGCTAGCCGCTGCTAAAGGGATTGAAGTGTGGAGGCTCGGATCACAGACCGGCAATCTCAGCGACTCCCCGCAATCCCCCCCATTGGAGCTGTCGCCTGCGTCTTGTACTGTAATCCCATATTCTTGGGTCAACTGTGGCACTGTGCACCTCTGTGACTTGTCGCCCATTCACCACCCCCCAGGCTCCTCCACATTCTAGCCCATTATGAAGTGCCGTTCTACGTCTCCGTTGCCTGCAGCTTGGCTGTCTGTGGTGGATCCCTGCCTTCAGCTTTCCATTCAATATTTATACCACCACCATCCTCATGTCGACTGAATGGATGTTTTTTCTTGCATCATCAGCAGACTAATACCAAATCTCTCTCTCTCTCTCTTTATCTCCTCTCTCTTCGCTATCACTCTCCACTCCAAAACTTCGTGGCTGATGGTTGTGAACTTGAACCTCTAATCCCGGCAACTATTATTTATTCGACGTTATAGTCAACCACCTCACCCTTCGGTCGCACAGCCATCATGGTTCAGTCGCAAGAAAAGTACGACATTGTCATCGTGGGCGCTGGCCCCGTCGGCATTCTTTTGTCGCTTTGCATGTCTCGTTGGGGTTACAAGGTTAAGCATATCGACAACCGTCCGGTTCCCACCGCCACTGGCCGCGCCGATGGTATTCAGCCCCGCTCCACTGAGATTCTCCGAAACTTGGGCTTGAAGCGCCAGATTATGGCCTATGAGCCCGCCAAGGTTTACGATGTCGCTTTCTGGGATCCTCTGCCCGGCAACCAGGGTATTCACCGCACCGGAAGCTGGCCCAGCTGCCCACGCTTCATCGACACTAGATATCCCTTCACCACCCTTGTCCACCAGGGCAAGATCGAGCGCGTCTTCCTCGATGAGATTCAGAAGGCCGGTACCACCGTCGACAGACCCTGGACCATCGTTGGCTTTAAGAACGATGGTCTGGACGAGACATACCCAGTTGAAGTGCAGCTGAAGTGCATTGACACCAACGTGATCAAGACCGTCCGCAGCAAGTACCTCTTTAGCGGTGAAGGTGCTCGCAGCTTCGTCAGACAGGAGCTGGGCATTCAGATCCATCACAAGGATCCTATTTCCTACGTCTGGGGTGTCATGGACGGTGTTGTGAGGACTAATTTCCCTGATATCGAGGTAAGCTTCCCACACATTTGATCTGGAAAGAAAGAAACTGGCATTTACTAACTGTGCATTGCGAATTTTAGACTAAGTGCACGATTCACTCCGATGCCGGCTCCATCATGGTCATTCCTCGTGAGGACAACATGGTCCGTCTTTACGTTCAGATTGCCTCGTCGACGGATCCCGATTTCAACCCTCGCAAGACTGCCACCGCCGAGGAAGTGCAGGAGACCGCTAAGAAGATCTTGAAGCCCTACTGGGTTGAGTGGGACCGTGTTGAATGGTACTCTGTCTACCCCATTGGCCAGGGTATCTCGGAACGGTATACTCTGGACGAGCGGGTGTTCATGGGCGGCGATGCTTGCCACACTCACAGCCCTAAGGCTGGTCAGGGTATGAACACCGCCTTCCACGATGCCCTTAACATGGCCTGGAAGATCCACGCCGTTGAGTCCGGGTTGGCCAAGCGCGAAATCCTCAAGACTTATGAGAGCGAGCGCAAGGATATTGCTGAAACCCTTCTGAACTTCGATAACAAATACGCTGCTTTGTTCTCTAAGCGTCGCCCTACTGCCGGCGAAGTCGGTGAAGCCAGCCACAACGCCGCTACAGCTAACGCCGAGGAGGACCCGTTCGTCAAGACCTTCAAGGAGTCTTGCGAATTCACCAGTGGCTACGGCGTTGCCTACAAGTCCAATGTCTTCACATGGGACGAGACTCATCCCGCTCAATCTCCTCTTTTCAACATCCCTGGCGTGAAGCTGACCCCGGGTCGTGCCTTCACCCCCAGCACCGTCACCCGTCTGGCTGATGCCAACTTTGTGGAACTGGAGCAAGAGATTCCTGCCAATGGTGCATTCCGTATCTTCATTTTCGCCGGTAAACAGGCCAAGACCAACAAGGCTATCGCGGACTTCGCTGCCAACTTGGAGAAGGAGCGCTCTTTCCTCTCGGTATACCGCAGAAGCGACATCGCTGATGTCTCTTTCTTCGAGCGCCACCTTCCTCACTCTAAGCTGTTTTCCCTGTGTGTGATCTATGCCTCTGAGAAGAACCAGGTCGACATGGCGGCTGTGCCTAAGATCCTGCGGGATTACCACCACCACATCTACGCTGATGACCTCCCCGACGTGCGGGTTCCCAACGCCAAGTTTGCTGCTCACGAGAAGCTTGGATTCGACCCCGAGGTTGGCGGTGTTGTCGTCACCCGTCCCGACAGCCACGTTGCTTGCACTGTGCAATTGGTGGAGGGCAGCGGCACCGTCGATGCTCTCAATGCCTTCTTTGGCTCTTTCTCTACGAAGCCACTGGGCCAGGACCAGCAGGCTAGCCGCCTGTAAGGGATGGGTTTTGCAATGCCTGTAATTTATGCTTAAAGATTCTGCCCTTCCGCTTTCGGGTCCGATGTAAATAGTTTCCTTGTTACATTTGGTTTTTGTTCACTTCATTGCAGCGGTTGCGACCTGGCATGGTTGGCGTTGTCGTATATTTCTTCTAGAAATTCAATTCTGTTCCTTCATACTGAACTGTGAGCATTCAACTCCTCGGTAGCCCATCAAAGAACTGTCGCGAACAGCTCAACTAGAAGCAAATGATGTAAAGGCGGCGAGGGCGGCATAGCTTGCCGTAGGGTGCAAGATTGTTGCAGCCCCGCACGGGAACTGAGTATGACTTCGTCCTTGCCAGGCAATTTGCCCAACTAAAACACCACATCACCGAGTCAATCCCCCAAAATGCTTTCCTTGGTCCTTTCTGCAGAACTCACTGGGTAAGTGCTTACTCGTACTCAAGTATAGTTCTAAAACTCGGGTCTGTGGGTTTCACCCACAAGGTTCTCATAATTCTCACTTTTGAAGATTTACTCTTCCCCGCACCTGACGCAACTCGGCTTCGCGTCTTTCTGAATGCATGCATGAGAACTGTGGAATGGCCTGACCTATAGCTGATTCACACACGCTTGAATACAGAGTCAACGGACTTCGTCCTAAGGACACTGAAGAGGAGCCCTACTATTTCACCTTCAAGGTCCAATGCACGGGCTGTCGCGAGGTTCACCCCAACTGGGTCAGCTTCAACCGCTTTGTAAGACTCTTTGCCCCTCACCTCTTATCCGTATTCGTCAGCTTACAGTTCAATCTAGGAGCAACATGAGATCCCCGGAAGTCGGGGCGAGGCCAACTTTGTGTGGAAGTGCAAGCTCTGCGGGGTGAGTCAATTCGAGAGATTCTTGCTATGCCTCCCGTTCCCGCCCCCTCGTCAATGACGCCAAACATACTGATCTGCCGCGTGCTGGATAGAAAACTCACTCTGCCTCGATCGTCGCGGGCCCCAACGCTTATGAAGCGAACGACAAGCGCACTGGCCAGAAGGTGATCGACATCGACTGCCGTGGTTTGGAGTTTACTGAGTTCAAGCCCGATGTAAGTACCTGCTCGGATATGATGGAATCTACGTCTGTATATTACTTGTCAGGAGCTAATGCAGTCTGTGATCAGGGTGAGTGGGAAGCTAAGGGTGTTGAGTCCAACACTCCGTTTACTGCCATCGATTTGTCTGAGGGAGAGTGGTACGACTACGATGAGAAGGCTGGAGATGAGGTCGCTATCAAGGAAATCTCCTGGACTGTGGGAAGATCCTAGATGCCACGCATGGCTTCTCTTGGAGATTGTTTCTCTCTGTTTCATTTGTACAATTGTCAATGAATGCAGCGTTTGAGCTAAAGTTAATGTATTGACTGTCATTTGGTATCGAAGCTGCTTCTAAGACTTGCTATGCATTTACATTACGCTATAAAGGTTTCAGTACGAAGTACCATAGCGAGATGCTACTAAATACCTCTTACTCTAAGCCTACAATGATCTCTTTCTAAGCTCGATACAAGATTTGAGCAACAGATAGATATTGCAGTGCTCCGGAAGGCGGTGTGCGTTTTATGTACTGTGATTGGCCTATACCCGCGTCTAGCCGCATCACATTTTCGCGGTGTCTCCAGCCCCGGCCGCCGTCAACTTGGCGATGCTGCGATAGTCGCTCGACACCCTCACCTCCCAATCCTAAACACAACGACAAACTCTGCCTCGATCTCCACGCGGGCATCCGACATTTCTCTCCCGCCAATCAGTTCTCCTTTCCCGCGCAAGGTCTCCCACTCCGGTTCGCCGTACCAGTTCCGAGCTTGCTGAATAACTAGCATCCGATCAGATTCCACCGATATGAGTGTACGCAGCGCGTTCTTTCCTCCCACACCATTTTCCTATCATCACGAGAGGAGACAGATCGTGAATCATGACATTGCTGACTTCCTCTTCTACAGTTCAACCCCGTCAACCCCCGCCCTTTCCTTCAAGCTAGGTATGCGAACCTCTGCCGACCATCTTTCGTCTCGAGCTTCCCAACCCCACTCTCGTTGCCATACGAACATCCATTCCATTTAATCAGAATTTAATCATTGTTCATGGCTGTAGGGTCGGCGAAGAGGTCATCATCCGCCTGAAATGGGGCCAAACAGAGTACAAGGGCAAGCTGGAGAGCATCGACTCGTACATGAACGTGCTGCTGCGGGATACGGAGGAGTTCATTGACGGCAAGAACACGGGTACTCTGGGACTGGTGCTGATCAGGTGCGTAATCACTATTGCTCTACCTTTAGCATTCTCGGATGGTGAAGGCCATGGGATTTGCTGAGGCTGGATTGAACTGTCCTGAACAGAAATCGCTAATACTGTCTTGCCCAACACAGATGCAACAACATTCTCTGGATGGGCTCCGCCGACAACGTTGAGATGACGGATCTTGGACTGCGGTAGAAGACGCCGGCCGGCAGTCAGGGGGCGAGGGTTCCTATAACGCCATTCGAGCCGTGATTACCTACCATGCGACTGAGGCGGAGAAACGACGCGGCATCTCTTTTTTTTTTCCCTCCTTCTGTTGCCAGATGCCAAATCGAACATCTTTCTCGCCATACAGAAGGACACGAGTACTACTCCGTTGTCTTCCCCTGCCGCAGACAAAAGGAGATTGTTGGGCTTGAAAGAAGGTCATGGGAGGATATCAGGATCGAGTGGATGGAGGAAATTGAACGAATGGGTGGTGGAGAGACGAGCGAAAACTTTCACCCAACCTTGCATTTTCATTTCTTTTCTCATTATGTCTTTCTGGAATAAGGCGTTCTATTGAATATCATTTGCCTCTTTCGACGGTGGACTTTGTGAGATTAGTCTGTGGGTTTTAACCACGTATAAGTTTGTACGGAGCTTTGTGATGGCGCTTGATTTCTGGATTGATGTCTGGGTCTGAGGCGAATGGCACCAGGACCTTTATTGGTGCTGGTGACTGCTTGTTGTGTGACGATAAAGTGCCTGTTACATTCGGTGGTGGGAATGAGTGTCTCATTTTAAAGAGACCAGTCTCGAAATGGTTGATGAAGCAGTCATCTCTCATCCTGATATCCTCCAGTTCTCGTATCCAAGTCAGGGCAGGTACTCCAGAGCGCTCGCAGCTTTCCCTTATAGCATCAAATGTTGCTCGATCGTTTGTCGAGTTCATTTAGCTCATCCGGACTACATGGTGAAAAGGCTTTCTCGTGGCTCGTTCTGTAACTAAATGAAAACATGTTCGCTGAGATGCCCCATAAGTTCTGTCTTTGAAAGCATTAACTCATCCTCTTTCATGGTGAATTGATATGTCCTTCACCCGCCATGTCCAGCCCAATAACCCATCACCGGGATTATGAAAACTCACTTAGATGCAGAGCTCGCACCATATTGCGGACCTCTCACAACGATGTTTGGAAGTAGATTATAGCCTGAAGTCGTTATCTTCTGTCTTCTGCACAGGACTACTTTTCCGAGAGCCTTCAATTCTGTGTTCATTTCGACGAATATCCCCTTCTACCTTAGCACGGTCAGTCGACAGTCGTATAATGCTGATTACCTCAGACATCAGCAAGATACCCAACCTTGTGGACTGGCAAGAGATTTGACGGCTCCTATTGCGAGAGACTTTTACTTGGCCTGGACAGTGACGTATAACACGATTGCTAACGGGCTCAACCACTTTCATAGGGCTGACATTGATGATGAAACGAGTTATCTCGACAGGCACAGGGCAGCCGACAAGCGGATACGACTCCTTCCTCCCCGCATCGGCCTTTCTCCGGATTCCTTTTTCCTCTCCCATAGTTACTCTCCTCCACACCATCGCATGTCCATCTCGACGACTCTGACCATCAACATGGAGCAAACGGTGGAGGAAGATGGTGTTCAAGCAACCTATCGTCTCGCAAGATCCCCGACACGTTGACTACCTCTTATCAAATCATCCAGCGCCCGTTGAGCCTTTGCTCATCACAACTCCACCCACCTTCTTCTAGTATCACATGGTGGCGACAACCTTCATGAAATTCTCGGTTAATTACATGCACCGCAGGGTTCGAGCCCCTTCTTCGCAGAGCGCGGGTTGCCGATATTACACCCTCGTCTCGCCCTCGGTTATCCTACTCGCTTGAGAAATAGTGCTCTCCAGGCACAGGCAAAAGCATCACCACGCATAATCCTGCAGCGGGAGCTCCGCAGCAGCAGCAACAGTGTCGTCGTTTGTGGATCGGGAATGATGACTGTGCGCTTGCACTGTACAGAGAATGACTATTATGGAATTCTTCTCGATCACTGGAACCATGGATGAAGCAGGTCAACCGATTTCCAATGACGATCCAGTGCCACAACTCCTCCTCCGCCCCCCGACCTGATCTGCCGGTTTCATCTCCATCTGGTATAGTTTGAAAAATATTGTGGATAGCCCCGAAAGAAAAAGTGGAAAAATTCTCGATCGCTGCCGCTATCTTAAGTTATCAGCGTGGGCGGCCTCCTTAAAATGGCCCAGCCCTTCCACTGGCTGTTCCTTGAATGCATCTTTCTTTAGGAGAGTGCCCGTGTGCTCTTTTCTTAGCGTCTAAATTGCTTTGCTTTTTGTTTCCTATTTCATCATGACTCTTTTGGTCCCTAATGATATACTCCTCCTGGTAGGGGAGTTCGTGGAAAATCATCAAGACCGCTACAACCTCCTTTTCGTATCTCAGCAGTTCCATGAGCTGTTCCGACGCTTGCTCTATCGAGATGCTGCTCTCAAGAGCTGCATCCAGGTCCATTCCTTTATAAGAGCGCTGCTTCACCGTCCCGAGCTGGCTCGGGCTGTCCGCACCTTGAACTTTCATGACTGGGAGTCCCGATCAGCGCGATGTTTCTCTCTTTCTCCTGCCGACTTGACACCCTTCGTCGCTTTGACTAAAAGCTTTAGCAATTCAAAAGAGGAACAAGAACAATGGTCCCAGGATCTGTCGGACGGAGTCGAAGAAGCGTGGATCGCCCTTCTTCTGCCCCTGATGGGTAATCTCAGACACCTTCAGCTGGTGTATCCTAAGAACAATGTTTACCTGAATCGCATGATGCAGCGAGCTGTCAAGGGAGCAATGCCATTCGACACTCGAACCGCCTTCCACGCGTTGCGAAGCGTATCGCTTAGCCACCTGCCAGACGAAGAGGACAGTCGAGGAAGCTTCATACCGTCGCAAGTTCTACCATTCTTTCAACTGCCGTCTATGCGCGCCTTTAGCGCCGATTCTGTTGTCGAGTCTACACAGTCAGAACCCAGCGATACGCAATCCACAGAAGCCGAGTCGGCACCCGTAGTTGGCTCTTCGCCCATCTCCGAAATCACTCTCCGCACGAGCAGTGGCTCCAAGGGAATGGAGGGCCTTATTGCTTGCTGCGCTTCCTTAAAGTCGTTCAAGTACCAACACTCCGACTCGCACCTCTTATCAGAGGGCTACCGACCTTCCGCTTTTTATCAGTCACTGGATGCAAGCAAGAGTTGCCTGCAAAGCTTGTGGCTTGACAATGGGGGCACACATTTACCTTTCACCATCGCTGGGGCAAACGAGACGCACGACGAATGGATTGGTTCTTTGACCGAGTTCACCGTGCTCAAGGAGCTCCGTATCCGCCTATCCAACCTGCTGGACATCCGCTACCAGCTGGATCCGTCATCTCCACTTCCCGATGTGCTCCCCCAGTCCTTGGAAGCATTGTATGTGGAAGGATGCAAAGAGAACTCGCTGGTCATGCTGGTGGGACAACTGAAGTTGGTGCTTCAAAAACGGAAGCAGCAGTTCCCCCGGCTGAAGCGATTGGAGATCGAGGGTTTCTTCCACGATGGGGAAGACGAAGAAGCGTCTGGTTATCAGTCTTCTGGCTCGATGAGGGAGAGGTTCATTCGCCCACGGGTGTATGAGATGATTGAGCCGCTACGCGAGGCTTGTTCCGACGCCGGAATTGATCTCTTCCTCCGCGACCGCGATTGTCCGGAGACGATGGGAGCATGTTAGTGATGACGTCATCACCTGTTGATAAAAAACTAGTTAGTCACGCGACCGATAGATTTTAGCGCTCATTGCTTTGGATAATACCCCCATAGATACCTTCAGGATGTTTTGGTGTTGCTATCTGGCTCTATTTTGGGGGTGTAGCTTTGTTTCTAACTTCGTCTGAAGATACGATTAATCCGTTTGTTTATCGAGATGACGGGATGGTCGAATAGAACGTTCTGCAATTTGAAACACAAACAGAAATTTGTAAGAAAGAATGTGCATCATGCTGCTCATCAGAAGATCACTTCAAATTAGACACAAGCCCGCCAAGACGGGATTGACGGTGAAGATGAAGCCACTGGGGAAATCCAGGACGATCTTCTTGCCATAAAACTCTCCGTGATCCCGCAAGCTTATTTGACTTATCCGCCCTTTCTTCTGATCCTCGCTGGGAATATGGCTGCTGACACACGCGGATGCTAGTGGGGAAACCTTATTTATGTGATCGAGTTTCTCTCTTATGAACACTTGTGCTAGCATATCCTCCTCAAAACATGTGTGTTCCTTACCGTTAACGTGGCTATTGATGTAGCAGTTTGTTCTGGACCGTGGCCAGGTCGGATAACCGGCACTCCACCGTCTCGAGCGAGGATGATTCAGCATCGATTCCCAGTCTGAGGCACTGCCCTTGGGTACCTGAATGATGTCAAGCCGGGTCATGCTTACAACTGTTCATCCGCTGAATGAAGCATTCACTTCCCTGCGCGTGGCTTCTGTCCGGTCTCGTTGCTTGCCACCCGCATCCGATATCCGATCCTTATGACGTTGTCGGTCCCTCGGTTTGGGGGGTCAGCATCCTTGCGAGATTGTTTTTACATCATTTGGGGTCCATGCGGAGTACATAAAACAGAGAGGAGGCACAATGGCAGGCAACACGTATCAGTTATTCTTTCAGGCGACATTTGGCTGCAGCACTGACTATGGCGGAGAGAAACGCACAGACCGGCAGCCCGTCCCCGGATTTGTCGGCGCATCGGCCGAGTCATTCTAGCGCGTCTAGCACTGCTGTACATGATGATGTCGAAAAGCAACAGGCAGACCGTCCAGATGAGAGCAGCAAAGACCCAAATATTGTCGATTGGGATGGCCCAGATGATCCGGTATGTTGTTTTCTTGACCTATTTTGGATTCTGGAACATCACTGATCATGGAATCGATCTTGCCAGGAGTATCCCCCAAATTGGTCTCGAGCTCGAAAATGGATGATCAGCGTCATATTGGGTCTGATGACCGTGTCAGTCACATTTGCCTCGTCTGTCTTTAGTACGGCGGCCTCGGTGACGGCCGAGGAGTTCGGCGTCTCGGAAGAGGTGATGATTCTCGGTACTAGCTTGTTTGTCCTAGGATTTAGCTTCGGGCCCTTGGCGTTCGGCCCTCTTTCTGAGTTATACGGTCGCAAGAGACCTCTCTTCCTCGGCTTTTTCATCTTTGCCATCTTCCAGATTCCCGTGGCGGTGGCCCAGAATCTGCAAACTATCTTTGTTTGCCGGTTCTTCGGCGGTTTCTTCGCCAGCGCTCCGCTCGCCATCGTTGGCGGTACGCTGGCCGACTTCTTCAACCCGGTGGAACGCGGTATCGCCATGGCTGTATTCGCGGGCAGTACCTTCGTTGGCCCCGTTGCCGGCCCCATCGTGGGTGGGTTCATCACGATGTCGTATCTCGGCTGGCGCTGGACCGAGTACATAACCGCAATCATGGCCTTTTTCTTCGGGGCCGTGGGGTTCTTGATCGTGCCCGAGACTTTTGCACCGGTGCTGCTGCAACGCCGCGCACGACGTCTGCGCTACGAAACGCGCAACTGGGCTCTTCACGCCCGGTCTGAGGAACAACCGGTCGACCTGAGGAACATCGCGCACCGATATCTCGTGCGGCCGATCCTGATGCTTTTCCTCGAGCCGATCCTGCTTCTGATCACATTGTACATGGGCTTCATCTACGGGTTCCTGTATCTGTGTTTCGAGGCCTACCCGATTGCCTTCCAGGACATGCGCGGGTGGAACGAGGGCGTGGGCGCTCTGCCTTTCGTTGCGGTGACGTGTGGCGTGCTCGTCGGCTGCGGGATTATCATAACGTTCACAAAAACGCGGTTCCAGGCGGTCCTGCGCCGGGAAGGCCACATTATTCCCGAGGAGAGGTTGATTCCGATGATGATAGGTGGTGTGCTGTTGCCGGCGGGGATGTTCTGGTTTGGCTGGACCTCGAGCCCGTCTATCTCATGGGTGCCACAGGCGATCGCGGGTGGGTTCCTTGGGGCGGGAATTTTGTTGATTTTCATGCAGGTGAGTTGATCCCTTCTTATAGGCTGGCATCTATTCTCGTCTACTTTGCGATTCCTGTATATGGTGGTTAACCACAGTGTTTGATACAGGGTCTGAACTACATCATCGACTGTTACGGGGTGAATTCCAACTCGGCTATTGCAGCAAACTGCTTGTTCCGTTCCGCCTTGGGGGCAGGCTTTCCGATGTTCGCGTTGCCGATGGTAGGTCTTTCGACTCATATGAGTATGAAGAGGGCTAATTGGGTATATAGTTCGATAACCTCGGCGTCAACTGGGCGATGACTCTACTGGGATGCTTGACTGCGATACTGTTTCCAGTGCCGATTCTGTTCTATATCTTTGGAAAGCGGATTCGGTCGTGGAGTCGGTTTAGTCCGAGTGAAGAATGAGGATGAGGTGCATGGGGTGTAGGTGGAGAATTGTCTTGTGCATATTTTTCTATTTCTCATGTTGCACATATTGACGAGTCATGAGGTTTGACGATCTGTTTTTGATATCGCTCGAGCTTAAATCTCTCTCTTATACTTTTTTTAATTAATCCAAAGTCTTGCATCATGATACCAGCATGCATCTTGAATCTGAGTCTCAGTCATACAGTGACTCCTATGACACGAATGTGATAAGCCCAACACCTCCTGACCAAGATATCAACTCATCATACCATATGTAACCACAATATACCCCCAATCACGGATCAACTGTCCCCCAATCCTCACCGCATGATCACCCGGCAGCTCCACCGGCTCCATCCCAACCCTCCTGTAGCTTATTAAGAATTGAAGTATCTAAGTTAAAATGAAGAACAGGGAACAGCCCTAGCTCCGTCTGTACAATGGAGCAGATTAAGGGTCTTGCTAGCCGCCAACGAACCCCCCTTCCAGTCTAGCCTATCATCCCTACCCCTGCCAAGCAGTCAGACTGAGACACGGGTCGGGCTTGGCTTCAATTGTTGTGCACCATATAGTGGGCGGAGGTTGCGGGATTCGAGAGCCCAATTGAATCGGTATTGATTAAGTACAATGCATTGCTGCTTGATTGATGGGCTTGAATTGTTCAGTCTTGGATAAACTCGTATTTATTGATCACGTGATGATTGAGGTATGTCCAGTCCTCTAACATGTTGACTTTTTCCAAGTATGCACTCTAATTATCGGATACCGGGTCTGCGTATAAGAGAGACCATGTTCAAGTCGGTTGACGAAGGCACTACTCGACCTCAGGCCTCGGTATCGCGCCCCTGTCGCTTGCGCACCTCCTGCTCCGGCTCCGGCAAATACCGCGCGGCAACCGACAACCCCATCGCCAGCACAATCATCAGCACCCAAATGGCATATCCTCCCGCTAACTGTGTCCTTGCCCCCAGGGCAAACAATGTCGTAAACAGGGCCGGGTTAAACGCCCGCAGTCCGCTCACGCCCGTCAAGGCCAGCGCGTTCAGCGTGCCCAAGACCCGCGGCGAGGGGGCGATGTCGTTCAGCGCGAGCTGGATGGCGGTGAAACTCATACTGACGCCACACCCCAGCACGAGTGCCACCGGCAGGAAGACCCAGAATACCGTGACGGCGGCGTCACTCCCCTGGCGCAGCAGCGCATTGCCCGCCGGGCAGGCCAGGAAGAAGAACGGGTAGGCGTAGGCGCACAACCGAATCACCCCGTTCGACCCGATGCGCTTCTGCAAGGGCGGGAAGACCAGCAGCAGCCAGGCCGCCTGCGCGGCGCCGTTCAGCCCCATCATCAACGAAATCTGTCGGGGCGTGAAGCCGTATCCACCGAGCTGCACCGGCGTGAACCAGAAAACCGGGACGATCGCCGTGTAGGCAAACGCGAGCACCATGATGTGGCCGTAGGTGTAGATGACCATCCCCACCCCGGGCGCTCGCAGGAGCTCCCCCGTTGAGAGGTCCTCGGGGTGGTTGCGGTTTGCGACCGGGGCCGTCGCCTCTCCGGGTGGAGCGGCCGCAGCAGGCTCCCGTGTCAGGGTCTCCTGGACGAACAGCGCGCTCGACACGGCAGCGGTTGCCCCGATCATCGCCACGACCAGGCTCGAGAGCGCGTACGGGTAGTCCGCGAAGAAGCCGACCTGCCCAAACACCCCAGGGTACTGGCGGACGGGGTCGGCCAGGCTCCCTCCCAGCAGAGGGCCCAGGAAGATGCCCAGGTTCCCGCTGAAGGCGAACCAGCTGAAGGCACGGGCTTGCGTCTTGCTCGTGCTGTGCTCGGCCACCATGGTGCGGATGGTGACGATGGTGCCGGCGAAGACCCCGGCCAAGCACCGGAAGAGAATCATCTGCGGGATCGACTGGGCAAGCCCAAAGAGGCCCGTCGCCAGGGTCACGCCGAACAGCGAGACGACCAGCACCGGCTTGCGTCCGACGCGGTCGGCCAGCCGGCCCCAGAAGATCATGATGATCGCTTGCGTCAGGGAGAAGAGGGACTCGATCAGCCCGCTGTAGAAGCCGACATCGGAGTCAGGCACGTCCCCGTTGTCCTGGACCATTTGGCTGACATAGGGGAAGATGGAGAAGAAGGCGAGCGGCTCAATGACCCGGGCGTAGCAGAGTAGCAGGATTTGAATTTTGGGCAGAGGCTTGTCGTCCTCGTCAGCTGCCGCATGGTCAGCATTGGCGGCAGCGTCTGTGTGTCTGTTGGGTGACAGGAGAGCGGTGGTCTCGTCTACGTGACTGTCTCTGTCTGCGTCATCGAGACGAGCAGCCCGGTTTGACCGGATAGACGATGTTGTGGTGACCATCGACGGGAATGGTTGCTGCTCAAATGTGAATTAAAATTGATAAGAAAATATGGAGTAAATGAAGAGATGGATCTTGCAACGCGAATGCATGGGTTGCCTTACCGGGAACACCCGGGATCCGGGTTAATCCGACCCGAGCTATAGAAAGTAGTGGTGAAATATGATTTGACATATATTGTGCAAAAACTGCTAAGATCTATGCATCGGCAATTGGTTGACAGACTACTAGTCAAAGAGGTTAATCTGATAGGAATCACTGAACGCATTATCTCCGACCGAAGGCTGCTCATTGGCACCGTTACCGTTGGTGGCACTGGTGCTCATCGCAGCACGATGTGTAAGCTGAGCGGTGCGCGTATTGTATCTCGTGGCCAACGAAGAATCCTGCCGGATTATTTCGGCCCACTGCTCCAACAGACGACGGTGCACATTCTTGTCGAAGATCTTGCGGCCCCGATATTCATACCGCCGAATGGTTCTCGCGGTGGTTGGAAGAACGTCCCGCTCGAATTTCTCCCCTACCGCAGGCGTCTCGATCTCCCGGAACAGCGAGATGAATTCCTCGGCACGGACTACTGCGAACATCGGCTCCATCCACTCATGGCCCTGTCGACGGTGGTCCTGTCGATGCGCGGGGAACGTGCGATGAGCCAGAAACCAGAGGCATTCGGCCTCCCAGTCCTCATCGGGGAGCCACATGCTTCTGGACAGGGTGTAGTTGACCTTGACCCCCATTCGCTCTTGCACGCCTCCATAAGGCATCGATTGGACATAGATGTGTGTCATCTCCTCGTGTCTCCCATGCCGGCCAAACGGGTGGGCCGCGGGAACTTCCACGGTGGTGAGCGTCCAGCCCTCAGGGAGAACACTCGCAGGAAAATTCCCAAACTGCACGGAACATGACATGGCGGACCGGGGCGAAGAAGTGGTTGCGGTTCGGTTCATCAAGTTGGATCAATGGGATCACTTGTCGATGACAATGGTTCGAGTTGCTGTTAGAGATGTGTAAGATTAAAGCAGGCATAGATAGATTGTCGATTACTATTTATATGTGAATTTCCCAGGTAGGAACCCTGTCGACCTTGTAGACTCCGTGAGAAACTTATTCTTTAGTACCTACCTTGAACCAGATTATCCAAACTCTCGAGGCATAGTATCTCTTTGGCAAGAGGACTGCTTGCCGGCAAGTTCCCTCTGTTAAGAACAACACAGTCTTTGAATCAGGATAGGACAAACGATCTTTTTTTTTTTGCTGCTTACAAAATAGCAGGAATATTTCCCCGAATGTAACACGCCGCCCCACAAAGTCTTCCTGCCCCAGACAGTCAGAATAAAGAGTCTGGGCCGATGCGCCACGGTTAGGGCAATCGAGGAAATGAATCAGCGCTGCTGGTAATGATAGCTTAGCAAACTTGGTTTCGAACGAGTTTCATCTCAATATTTACGAGAAGTCCCCGTAGAAGGGCATGTCTTTATTGTACCTTACTTCCACGAACCTTCCCAAGATGATTCAATTTTGTCTTGATTTGTAAAGAAGTCTAATGCTGTTTTCGACGGCGACGGCAGCCAGTTGCCAGGCCCCTCACGAATCCCAACTGATTTCAACATCTCCTTCCGTCGAAGGTCGATATCAACTGTTTGAGTTTCTGGATCAAGATGTGAAGAAAGGCTTAGATTTGAGCTTGTGGAGATAGGTAACCATCCTTATTCCATGTTCGCACAATTATAACAAATGTCATTTCGAGAGGACTTTTGTACGCCACTTGTTACATGTTTCATCCTTCGCCCTTCTGCATTTTCTCTTCCTTTTTTTGCACACAAGATTCCGGTCAGACCTGGAGCTGAGATACAACAAACAGCTTCGCTAAACATAAGGAGACTCAGTGGAACTGTGGCGTTGGAGACATCGCCGACTGTCCAAATCTTTCTAAGCTAGATGTGTAGCGTTTGAGACTAATACAACGATCAAGGAATGGTCTCACTTGTCTGTTTCTTGGTATCATGATTTCGTGGTAAATAGCATCGGATCGATGGTTTCCCCTATCGCTCTCGGAAAAGGCGGAGATAAAAGCCGCCATGTAGCTGTTCCAAATCGCTGAAAGAGGATCACATTGGCACTACACGTCATTCCGTATGCTTGTTCCGGGCTGCTGGGAACAGCGTGACGCGTGAGCTTTCAAAGTAGATCTCACGCAGCCATTGCTTTGGATCGGACCCTACGGATAGCGTTGGCCACCAGATATGATTGGTCCGCCTATACCTCGCATTTCTTAACCTAGGGCTTTGTCTATAGCCTGAGGCAAGAAGTTCATTGCTGACACTTTGCTGAAGAATACGAACACTCTGTTTTTGTAAATTCCTTCGTGCCCTGGGGGACAGAAGGGATAGGGATTGAGACTTATCCAATCTCTGCGGAATTGAAATCTCTCATCTGCATTGACCTGTTTGCTAAGCAACAGAGCTGACCGGGGAGGATAACTGTTCGGAGAATGTCGGTCATCAAGTTCTTCGACAGTCCTCATGACCATTGTAACGAAGTTGTATTCTGTGCGCGATTGTGACTCCTGCAATGAGTTTGAACTCGTCCGCAAGAAAGTCATCTCGACCTGGCAGCGTCGAGGAAGTATCGACCGTCAACGAGTTAGCCAAACTCGCCCCATTCCTCCCAACGGCTGCGTGAATACTTTCAAATGGTAGGTAGAGCTCGTATACGTTGTCTGGAAGCCGAGACTGTCCGCATTGGCTAAAAAGGTGATTTGATCTGGTGCAGCGGTAGTAGAAGCGTAGAGATTCCAGTAATCGACCTCCGTAGCCCCATTCCAGCTCATCCAAAAGGTCGTGCCAGCTGCCCCGGGGGCCGGACTGTACGCACGCACGGCGGGCGGCCGTCCAGTTGAACTTATACGCCCGGTAATTCATCGAATGCTTGTCCGCAATCGTGGCGAAAAACACCGAGGTGCCATCCTCCAGGTGCTCGGAGATGGAAGTTGTGCTGCCCCATCCGATCAATACGTTCTTGTTAGGCTAGAGCTGGAAGTTGTCTTGGCTCGTGGACCGGATGCCCGCGCCCGGGGCGAGGTATTGGCGGAGGAGGGTCGACGTGTTGGCCGAGTGGTCGATGGCGACGACCATCCCGGATGAGGTGGCGGAGGAGTTCCGGAAGTTGTCGCTGCCGTTGTCAAACAAGGAGAGGATGGTGGTTGGTGTCATTCTCCTCGTGGAACCGGGCGTCGTGCTGCGAAGAGAAGTTGTAGTTCTGCAGCTGGATGGAGGACTGCTTGCCGCCCAGCCGCCAGATGATGGAGCCGTCGCGGCCGGAGATCTTGTAGATGCCGCTGGTGTGGCGGGCGGAGACGAGGTAATCGCCGTCGGCGTTCTTGTCGATCGAGTTGATATGGAAGTAGTCCCATGCGAAAGCGTTGCTTTGTCCGTCCCCGACGATCATGTTGGAGCTCGGTGGGGTGTAGGATTCGGCGAGGGAGACGTGGTCGAGAGAGCTCCACTGGAAGAGGACGTCCCCAGACTCAATGTCGATCTCTTGGAAGACCCCATCGATCACCCACCCAGGGTTGGCGGTGATGTGGTATGCGGAAAGCTCGGTGGTCCGGGGCTGATAGATCGTGATGAGCATACTCGTTCCGTTGATGACGGCGGATTTGTGCATGTCGCTCATCTCCAGGCCATTGCCGCTCTGGACGGAGGTGACGGATTTGTATTTGCTGTCCACGATCTCATGGCGCCCTTTCGCGTAGCCACGTATCTGGACTCCCTTGAAAAAGCACAGGTTGTCCGAGCCATTGTAGGCGCAGAATGCAGATCTTGAAATGTCTCGGCGGTGGAGCCGTCGGCCCCGCTCCATATCAGATTCTGGGTATGTTAGGGCTAGACGGGGCGGGACAATGGTATGTACGGTTCCAGGCACATACTGCGTTCGTGTCATAGATATTAGGCCCTGGCACATCCCCAAAGTAAGGGGCAAGGAAGATGTACCCCGGGGTTATGAGACTATCATTCTTGAAGCTGACATCAAGAATCGGAGCGTTAATATCTGGCCGCTAAACAGACGATCTCACGGTCAGTAGGGGTGGAGTTTGCTGAGCTAAGAAGCACTGACGGATTGGTAAGACGCCCAGGTTGCACAATCTGCCAGACTGGCCAATGCTAGAAGTGAAGCTAGTTCGAGCGTCCTCTGCAAGCGATAAATCATGGTGAACTAACCCAACATCTAAGGTCTTTTTTGGTCCCCGCCGCCAAAGAAAATCCAGAGAATGGCAGCCAAGACACGAGGAAGACCTGCTATTTGAAAATCATGCTATGGAGACCGGTAATTACCTGGCACCATGTAAAAGACAACACATGATCAATGAATAGACGCTGATTACATCAAGACTCAAGTGCGGCCATTTCTCGCAATAGCCGTGACCCGCATAATACGGAAGTCAATTCTCAGACGAAAGAGCATAGACTAGAGGCAAGTACGAATGTAGCGTGAAGCCGTATGCCAGGAGGCCCCCATGTCTTGCAACCGGAGTATCATGATGTCTCGCACGGATGCTGAATCTTTTGACCTTTCCAACACTCATTTGGCTGTGCCCAAATGTGATCCAGTCCGGGAGTGTGGAGTGCTATACAAGCAACCAGATTTAGGCATTATGGACTGGGTGGGGCTTTGATTCATGCCAGATGATTTATCAGCTCTATCGCGAGCCTATCGTCCGTGGTTCCATACCCTGAATGCGAAAGTCCAGGATCAGATTTCCGCTTCTGGCGATCTGGGGGACTGGATTGAACAAGAGATATATTTGAATCGAACAATGGTTGGAGGAAATTTGTAATCAGACACGAGCTATAGGTGCCAAACTCTTCCTGACGTCTAATGTCAATCGTCAGAAACACGAGGTTATCTGTCTAAAGGTCAGCTGACTACTTCACTCCCGAGGACCCATTAGATCCATTTTCCCGGGGTTGTACGGTTGCTCTAACTAGCGAATAACTCATTTTCTTTCAAGCAAAGATCTGGACTGTAGCAAAGGTCAAACTTCATTCTTATGCCTTTGCGTCATTGAGCATAGAGTACTGTTGCAGCATCACGAAGACATGCCCTTGGTTATTGGGAATGACAGCACATCGTAAAACTGATCCTAATCCGCTCTTTTAGCAACACATCTAAGTATCGATCAATTGCCGTCTTAGTGACATCCAGAAGCATCTAACTACACCACGACCAGAATGACCCCAAGCAACGACGCAGTCCACCAGGCTCATCAAGATCAGCAGAACGGGTACTGCTGATCACAAACCCTCGCACAGCATCAACCCGACTAGTCAGAATGCCATCCTTGCCTGAGCAGCCCAATGTCGTCTCCAACAAGAGAGAAGGTATTTTTTCTGGGACGCCTTCATGAAAGAGAACGACATTGTATGCAAGGGGAGATCCCGCTCCGGGAAACGGAGGAGATCTGACATATATTCCAGCAGAATTCTGATCACATCGAAGTGACATCCCAAGATCTGTTTCGCCAAGGAGCACACGCTCTGGCTGGTGAATCCAGCCGTAATGACCCAGTACCTGTCAGCTCATCACCATCATCCGGTGTACAGATCCCACAGAGGTACAAGATCGACGGGGTCAGGAGCGAGTTCTCGTCGACGAATTTCACATCCTTGCCCGACGCGTATCTAGCGACGTGGCGTCCAACCGCTCTGATCCGCCACCCTGCATTGGTGTTTCCCTCTTCTCAACGAGCGATGCACAGTTTGAAAGCAGGGGGGTTTATGGAACCCGAAATGGTGGAACCGATACCGGAGCTTCACCCTATGCAGTGATGGACGAGTTCTCTACGAGTGGTAATGTGATCACGACGTGCAGTCGTCCTCGGGGGCGCGGGAGGCATTGGAAACCAAATCTTCTGGACGCGCAAGATGTTATTTATCGGCCGGAAGGGGTGGCTAAATACGCTGAACTCACTGGAATGAGCTCCGAAAAGGTACAGTTCTCTTGGCAGTTGGAGAAGCCTGCTCAGCAAGAGGATAGAAACCCCGCGCAAGGGCTGAGGCGGTCATGTTGCAATCAGGCTCCCTGCTTGAAGTTAAGGCTCTAGTAGTAGTGGATGTTCAGGCTAAAGAAAGAAGTGGGACGAATTTGATGCCAGTGTGGCCGAACGAATGGAAAGATGGGCGGAAGTTGCTATGCCGAATTAATCAATACCTCTGAAGTAAGAGGCTGAGAGTGGATTGATGGGTCCGAGTTATGAGTGTAGAGCATTTCATATTGGCTCATAACAGCAAGTTTTTCCGAGATCGGACATAGCCCTGCACCCCGTTTCGGGAAACTTCTTCGTTTGACTGGCTTTCCTTGGAAGTGTCTAGGAAGATGGGGAGACTATGCACACCATAAAAGGTTTATCAGGAGCTATAGTCACTGACGGCGGCTACCTCAAGAGAAGACAATCATGGTCGTGCAGCTGGTTTTCGATTTCTGAGAACTACTTGATGATCAACATAGCTGTGGCTTTCTGACTATTTCGCCAGTTAATAAAGACATAGTCAACACTAAGCTTAGACATTTTGCAAATAAACACTAAAGCCCTGCAAAAACACTATCAAAAAGAGTTAAAAAAGAAAATCAAAAAATCAATCGCACATTCCTTTCATTAGACAAACTACCCTCGACCAATCTCGCTCAGACGTCGCAGGTCGGCAAACCACTCTCTGGAGATTTCTTATTAGTCTCATATAGTTCTCACTTTGGAAGGCTAAACCTACTGCACTGAGAAGGCACATCACTTCCCCTCACCCACCAGTTGTTACCAGTCTTGTACCAGTCGCCATTCCTGCGGAACCATGCATCAGACTTCACTCTCCACAGATCCTCATCATTCTAGAGAGTATCTTACCTCCACTTGCATTTGTAGGTGACCTGCTGCTGTGCATTGTAGTGCCCGTTGTTCCAACATGGCCATCGATAGTAGTTGATTTGGTTGCCAGACTTGCATTGCGACCTGGCCGCAAGATGAACGTCATTGTCATCTGAGTCTACATCGGCTTCCTCAGCAGAAGGTATAGCCAAGGTCAAGGGGAGCAGGGCGGTGAGAAGGTAGATTGCGGACTTCATGGCGAAAGATAGGCTTCTTGTGAGTTCAGCAAAGATTGGAATGTGATATTAACGTCTTCCTAGATGTGCTGAATTATGCATCTATCCGATAGAAGTTGCTCGCACTTTATACCTCTCTGCGCTAATGTTTTCCAAGCTCCTAGTATCACCAAGTCTGTAGTCTTAGTGGATTTGTTTCCCACATAATCAAGCTCAACCTAGGTTGACAATCCTCGACTTGCTCGTATCTGGATTTAGGTCTCTTGATTTCTGGGTCTCGACTTGAATGACCGAAGTTGAAACTCAGCAAGCTGTTCTGAATTCCAGCTACGACGCTTCCAACCGGTAGAACAATTGACCGTTACACCGGCTAATTGATGTCGTCTTTGGCTGAGTCCAATGCGGCATATCTCAGCAGAAGTATTCTGATTAGCATGGAACTTGCTCATACCTCAAGACTACGATGTGTTCAATTATTCAAAATTGACGAGCTCAGTGTTTGGAATCTGAGCTCGGAGCATGAAGGAAAGACGGGAGGAGAAAGGCCCCGAAGCTCGTGTTTATTGGGGCGGAGCATGAAGGTGGATGCATTCAACACGCATCACACGAACCAATTGAGTGAGATTCACTGTTCCTTGGAGGTGAATTAAGGTCCAAGCCAAGAGGGTATGACGACAGTGCCTCTGCTGGGCTGTGACAAGCTCTCACAAAACAATGCATTCCACACAAGTGGCCAGAAAAAGCCCCAGGTAGCACTCACGTTGGATGAAAGCTATGATCAAGAGGCCCAGATACGAGCAGTTCGTGTCTGCAGCTATTGATTGGAGTAAGTCTCCACATTCCTTGGCGAGGATTTGATCTTCGCCAAGAGGCCAAGACTTCCGCCGCCACAGCCCGGATGCGGGCGGATTGGGAGGTTCCAGAGATCCCTAGACCCCGAGTGGAATTTGGTGCCACTGCGGGGTCCGTTCGTCTTGGCGTTAGTTGGATTGACTTTCGATCCAGATGCTCGTGACCTGCTCGTCTCCCAAAGTCGCACAATCCACCCCAGAATCGTCGTGAGACTTGGAAGGCATAGTAGCGCGTGTTTTGTTAAACCTACGCTACAGTGTTCGCCTGGACCCCTTGGCTATTCGTCTACTTCGACCTGTTCATCACCTTTCATGGGACCCAGCGTTAGACGATCCTATTCTTGATTGGGTAACAGACAGCTGGTGTTGTCTGGCTCGCACACCTCGCCGGAAATCAGGAAAGACTCGCCCACGTTTGGGATGATGGACACGTCTGCCATGAGTTGCTGGCGGACGATGGTGGCGCGGGCGACATCAAAGACGGTCGTACCGTCTACAGTGATGTCGTACCATGAAGTAGTGGTGGTGAGAGCGGCAGTGTTGTAGGTGCTGCTGGCGGTTATGGCCAGCGACACCATACAAAGTGTCCAGAAAGAAGGAGTGTAGAGATGTATTAGAAAGGAGTGGTTGAAGCAATTGAGAGAGAGTCGAAGCTGTGATATATCAATGGCAGGAGAGAGTGGATGTGCTCTGCTCCATCAACGACGCAGGAGAGTCTTTTGCCCGCCAAACGGACTCACAGTTCTTGCGCTTCTTACAAGTAGGCGCCAAAAGCTTCTCCGATTTCAAGTTTCTGGAAAGTGCGAGTTGCTAATGCGTTGATAGCTATCACGTCGCGGCGGTTGCCACCAGCAAGATGTTCACTAATTCTAAGACCGGGCGAAGCTAATGAATACTATCTTAACAGAAGACGCGTCCGGCAAGTGTGGATTGTCGCTATAGACTCAATGTAGTGCGGGTGGCCGTCGGAGCGTCCTCAAAGAGAGCTAGTTTGTCTTAGCGCTCGTAGTGAGAACTGTATATAGTGTCTGGGAAATTACGTGGAGGGGAAAGTGGCTTGTTTGGCATTGAGAATGTATGCTCATAGTCCGAGTGCCATGCCACTTTGAATTCCAAGCGCCAGACGGTAGAAACAAGCTTTGTGCAGGGTCAATGCATTCTCGCGTGTCTGCGAACAGCTGGTGGATTGGTGAAAATTGGGCATGGAATCCCTCATATCAAGTTTAGTTCGAATCGGATGATGTTCTCCTCACCTCTCCGGTATAAAGCAGACAGACATCTACTCCGTACTTCAGAGTCGATGCCCGATCCCGCTGCCGCGGCTGGACCCGCAGAGTCACTACTTCGGCCCTGATTCCCTTCCTGGTTTAGAGGCCGTGACGGTCTTGGAAAGCAGGTCCGGAACCCCATCTGTGAAAAAAATGTAGGCCAGCCGGGTGAGTAAGTCCGCATTACCCAAAAAGGTGGAACGATTGAATCTGTCTGTTCGGTAGCACGGTACACACAGCTTGGTTGGCTTATCAACTATCCGCTGAGCTTATCAATGCCACCGCACCGACAGGTAGTATACAGTAGTAGTACCCTACGGAGAACTCCGTATGCGGCTCGAGAGCAGCGCGTGGGGCTATACAACCTCCCGCTAATGCTCACGCGCCCCACAGGACTCGTTGATTAGCATTGC
Organism: Aspergillus saccharolyticus JOP 1030-1; assembly: GCF_003184585.1. NCBI lineage: Eukaryota > Fungi > Ascomycota > Eurotiomycetes > Eurotiales > Aspergillaceae > Aspergillus > Aspergillus saccharolyticus. The sequence goes on along the minus strand of NW_020290633.1, from coordinate 180,588 downwards.
GATTGACGGAAATGATCAACATCAGCTTCAGCTAATGCTGACCAATCTTGACGCCTGGCGTGGGGTTGAAGCTTTTTCAGACCCTCAACTGTCGACTTCTCTCTCCTTTCGTCAATAAATTTATCCAGCCATCGGAGGATCAAGCAAGCCAAGCAAGCGGCCTATTGCCTGCCAAGCGAAGGCCCCGCCATTGACTTACTGGCAAGATCTGCCCTAAGACATCACTCACATGGAGGACGAAAGTTACTCAACTCTGATCAACCCCATCGATCAAGAGGAGGAGGTAGAACTGGATCTGTCCAACGATGCCGGTTCCACTTCGCCCACGATCAATGCTTTCCAGGTGACCCAGATGGATCCATTTGAGACTTATCCGTCCACACTGCCCTCGGAAATTGTCTCAAGTTGCTTACAGTATCGTACGCCATACATGTTGCCTCGCCAACGCCGCATTGACACTAACATTGTCCTGCAGGTCTAAGTGTTATGACACCTCGAATGATTCCGAGTTCCGGAGCAAAGAACCCCTACCTGGATGCTTGGCTGCCAGTGTCTTTGCAGAGCCCAGCTCTCTTCAGTGCCTTGCTGTTCTCTACCCTTACGCATAAACTTACGCTTTGCCTTGTAAATGACACATTAACGCCCGCCGCTATTGAACGAGACAGACAATCGATACTCCTGTGTCAGCAAGATGCTGCGACGATGACCAACCTGACACTCAAGCATGCTGCAACCGCACTCACGGACGCAAGTATCCTTGCAGTTCTGATGTTAACAGAAGCAGTCTCCACGCCCCAGGATCGAGATTGGCGTGGTTCCTCACCGTTCAATGCGCCGCTGCAAGGTCTGCAGTGGCTGAATGTCCATGGATCCCGTGTGCCGCATTTGTCCCATCAGGCGGGCCTCTGCAAGCTGGTTGCCCTACGCGGCGGGCTGCAGAATATCAGCATACCCGGGGCTTCGCTGGCAATTTTCTAGTATGTCCTTCCGCTTCTCCGCCACCGATAATACAACACCTCAGCCTTGGCGCTCGCTAACTCGAACTTAGCCGGACCTTGGTGAACTCCACCTTGACCCTCACAAAGCCTCAGATCCCGTTCTACTCTGCGGGCGGACACGGGAACTCGGACTGGCGTTTTTACTTCAGTCTGCCTGAAGGGTGTTTCGACCAGGGAGTGCTGGAGTTTGCGAAAGTCGGTCTACCCTTCTCTCTCGCTTGCGTATTTCAAGGGTCTGTCATGTACTCCAGCATGGTACATGCGTATGTGAATGGGGACCACGCACCACATCATACAAGCTTGCTATGCGACATCCGCAATCTGGTCCACTTCCATGTCATGTCGCTGCGGCCGGGCGACGAGTTCGAGGACAGCAAATGCTATCCCCTGTACGAAGCCTGCAGGCTGGCTCTCATGATCTATAGCGTGGGGGTGATTTTCCCCATTCCGCCTGTCGGCTCGCCTCTTCCGCTTCTCGCACTGCGCTTACGCGAGGAGCTGTGCACCAGCAGTTATTTTGAGAAAGATGCCTCTGAAGCCGACGATGGGCTTCTAGCTTGGATCATCGTGATGGGCGGCATAGCTGCACTTGGGACTGAGGAAAGGCCGTGGTTTGCACAGCGGCTTGCATCGGTTGCCAATGCGATCTCAGCATCGAGCTGGAGCATCCTCCGAGCGCAGCTCAAACTCTTCCCCTGGCTAGCCTGCGCGTGCGACAATGCCGGAGAACGACTATGGGAGGAAGCTCACCACATCGATTTGGATCCTGCAACGGACACGCCAGGTAGCCATCGCTACACAACGCGACCCCAGCCCTGTGTGCATTGCAGCCGGCGCAGAGTCCGATGCGACAAGACACGACCGTGCCGAAACTGCGTCAAGCACGGTCTTACATGCGAATACAAGCCCTCGAGGCTCGGAGAGGGGCGCGAAACGCCCACTACCGCGAAAACACAGGTCTGCCGCCAGTGTCGGCAGCGGAAGGTCAAGTGTAACGGACAGAGGCCCTGTCAGGCGTGCCAAAACATGCGAGTCTCTTGTTCTAATGAAGATGCGATCGACTATGAGCCAAACTAACTAAATGCATACACTTGTGTCCTGCTCCTGCTCTACAAGATGGAGCTGAAATTGGTTCGCTCACAGTATTCTGCGAACGAGGTCATCTTGAGACCGAACTTGTTTTCTGTTAGTCCATATTGTTTCATTTGGAGATCTCAGTACGCCCTCTTGCCGACTTACCTCAGAAGGTCTAACGACGGTGGGATCGCCCCCGTCATACCCGAATTGTTGTGCGAAGAGGACGTTCTCGCCGAATTCCCGCCCCAGGCCCCCGGGAAGTAGCTGCTCGAAGGTCTCGATAGTGTGCTGCTCGTAGCCCCCATTAGGAACCCCCTGCGACTTGCACCAGATATCGATGTATGCCTCCCACGACACTAGATCTCCAACGGCAAGAAAATTCAAGCCCGGAGGTCCATCGGCTACCGCCTTGACGCATCGACCGAAGTCATTCCGTACATCTCCAAACGGGACGGGGATATTCGCCGGGCCGACACCGGTGATTTTATAAGACCCATCGGCTTGCTGCAGAACATATTAGCGACGGGCGTTTAGGGAGGCATATACTACGTGAGTAACCCCGCACACGAACCTTCTTCGGCGTTGTGGGAAGCCCCCATTGCCAGAGTAAATCAAAATAGATTGGAGCCTGGATCTGCGAAAACCGGTCCTTCAACGCCGGCAGCGTCTGAACATAGTCGACGACGACGGCCTTTGAGTCCATATGGTAGATTCGGGGGAACGCTCCCTGACTCGACTTACTGGCGGACGCCATTGAGCTGAAGACCAAGCGTTCGAGCGTCGGGATGCGGGCGGCAGCCTCCACGAGGTTCTTGCCCTGCTGCACTTCCACCTCAAAGCAATATTCGGTGAGCTCCTGATTGGGGGCCTTCTTTTCCATGCTCGCGGGGTCCTGGAAGATGGTCCAGAAATCGGTCACGCCGAAGATAATGTTCGCCTCCTGGAAAGCCGCCTCCAGACTGGAGGGGTCGTTCAGATCGCCGGGGACGATCTCCACGCCTCTTGACTGTAGCTCTTGCGCTTTGGGAGAGGCGGGGTTGCGGGTGACGCCGCGGACTTTCCAGCCTGGGAGCTGGAGGTATGTGCGTGCGACGGAGCCTCCCTGTGGCTTGTTAGGAGAGATTTTACTATCGTGGTGGATGGAGACGTACCTGGACGCCGGTGACGCCTGTAATGACGATCTGTTTCTCCATCTCGAGCAATTGAAAGGATTGTATAATAATTATGGGATGATGAACAATTCTGTCACTCCGATGAATTCCTTCTCTGTGATATAGCTGACGGCCGACCTTTATATTTTCTAAAGAAGGCCATCCTGTCTCCGTGCCAAGCGCAACATGTTCATGAGGGAGTTGAAAGGTTTGAGGTTATCATGCTTCTCTTCTCAGATTGGTAATCAGCAGCATTTCCCATAGAATTGAGATCCTTCTCCAAGTATCCATCACCGCTCAGCTCGATGCACTAGCGAAACCTCCAGCACCGTTGCATTCTGCTCTATACCTATAGCATAAGTAGTGGTGCTGTCTGGGTCTCGAGGACGTGCTATAATTGGCTGAGGGCGTATCCACCCCGTTTAGTCTCGCCGAGCTCGGCGAGGTCGGCGAAAGCCGCGATGCCCTACTAAGTAGTTACCGCCCCGCGTCAGCAATTGTATACGAACGTAGCTAAGCTAATACACATTGTCAGTTGAGTGCGATAATATCCTCATGGATTTCAAAGCAGCTCGCTTGCTAATCAGCGTGACCAGGTGTAGTGAGTCGCAAAATGACCACCAGCTGCGCAACTTATCGAAAAGACGCACGAGCATGAACAGTATAAAGAGCACCTCACATCCCAGTCACTGGCATCTCCATCCAGCTCTATCCAACAGAAACTCCAAACATCCCAAGGCCTCAATCAACCCTCTCTCACTGCAATTGACCTTCACCAACACCAACCAACCAACAAAATCAAAAATGTCCCTCCAAGCCGACCTCAACACCGCCTACAGCGACTTCCAAAAAGCCGCCCCCGCCGCCGTCGTCTCCACCTTCGGCTCCGGCGTGCAGGCCCTCCAACAAACCTTCGACACAAGCAAAGCCATCCAGCCCGGCCAGGCACTCCCCAGCTTCGAGCTCCAAGACGCAACCGGCCACCCCATCTCCAGCACCACCCTCCTGGCCAAAGGACCCCTCCTCCTCTCCTTCTACCGCGGGGAGTGGTGTCCCTTCTGCAACCTCGAGCTGCGCGCCCTGCAGAAGCGGCTGCCGGACTTCCAGGCCGCGGGCGTCACCCTCGTGGCCATCTCCCCACAGCTCCCGGACGCCTCGCTGTCGATGGCCGAGAAGAACGCGCTCCAGTTCCCCGTGCTCTCCGACGTGGGGAACAAACTCGCCCGCCAGCTGGGGATTGTCTGGGAGCAGCCGGACTCCTTTAAGCCCATCCTGACGGGGTTTGGGGTGGATTGGAGCCGGGGGTATGGGGATGAGAGCTTTGCGGTGCCGATCCCGGCGACGATTTTGGTCGGTGCGGATGGGGTGGTGAAGAATGTGTTTGTGGATCCGGATTATACGAAGAGGTTGGAGCCGGAGACGGCGTTGGAGTGGGTTAAGAGTCTTTAAGTTGAGGAGCCTGGTTTTTTCTTCTGGATGGTTGGAGGAGGTAAATAGGTTAGATCGTTCATAAATTCCAAGTGATCTTTCTGTCTCTGTGCGGTCCATTTCATCAGTAGCTACTGCTGCAACATCCAAGCTGCAAGGATCAAACCATATGTATGTATCCTCGTCGACCCGCGCCACCTTCGACCCAATACACTTCCCGGGATGCGAAATGTTAGACAGCTCTGGCGAGGGGTTTGGTGGTTGAGGTCAGTCAGGGACCTGCTATACAGAATGCGCCATTCGAGACAATTCTGAGTGTAGTTTTCTATGCTTGATTATCTCTTCATGCTGTTGAAAGTGTGGTCGATGTGGCGTCAACGTCCTTTCTATCGTCTGCAAGATGCCTGGCAAACATACACAGTAATCGGTATTATTCTCACGGCATTCGAAATTAGAGCACCGCAATCGCTGGGTCCAAAATGCTTCCCCTTGCATTTAGTAAAGTGGGCACTCATGTCTCCATGCGGGGAAATTTATGCTGCAAATCACCACCACCACGAGAGCTTCCTTTAATCATGACGAAGCCCTAATAGGCTCATGACCCCTCACCTCCAATCCTCCTCGCCCTCTCCCAATGTCAATCGCAAGACGAACATCAAATGGTCCCAATCGGTATTTAAGGGCTGGATCGATCTCGTGCAGCAGCTCCGAGGATACGTCATAAGGGGAATCCCCATCCAAGCGTTCCAGCCAAGGCCAGCGAAACCTGGAAGCCCCGCGAGATCGATAAGTTGATATGTAAGGTATCCGATGGAACATCCCGATCCCGCTCAGCCACCCTCGCCTATCGGACAACCACGCGGGTTTCTCCAGACTCTGGAAGCGGAGAGACCTCGCAGTAATATCTTTGCTCGCCTGCATTTGTGCTGAAAACTTGAAGCAACCAGATGGGTTTGGTTTGTGCTCAAATGCTGTCTGGTACAAGCTAAGCTCACCATGTAAATGTAACTACTGCCGTGACCGAAGAAGCAGCCCGCTACGTCAAGCAATGACTTCAGTTTCCCGTCGATTATATACACTCAGTCACTATGTCTCCGTCGTGATGTACTTCAGGACAAGTCCGCACAGATTCTCAAGCCGCGACAGCATGCACACGCTCATAGGATGTGCCTCGCTTGGAGCACGCACACCGCCGTACCTCGCGCCAAGCCACCGTCCCCGTTGCAACCAGCATCATCAGCAAGAAGGCCAGGTACCCACCAGCCCTAAATACACGGCAATACATGTTAGTCAGCAAACCCTTCGTTGTAGCCATCACAGCATGATACATCTCACATGCGTGGGAATGAAAAGACAGACTTCTATCACTTACCGGTTCCAATCCCTCTGAATGGCAGAGTCTTCGTGGTTGTCAGTGCTCTCTGAGGTCGCCTCTTCATTCTCGACGTCCGGTGGTGGTGGTGTCTCAACCGCTGTTTCTTGAGCTTCAGCTTCCGCGACCGTAGGCAAGGACCCCTCAGGAGCGCAAGCGGCAAGATGGTCCGCCGGCAGGAGGGAAGAGAGCTGCAGTCGGTCCTGGAGAGCGAGCGGGGCTTCAACAAGGGTGATAACGAGGCCGGAATACGCGTGCCATTCCATGTGACAATGGAAAACCCAGACTCCTGATTTTCCGTCAACCAGGAACGAACAAGTCGTCGGACAGTGAACAAGAAATCCAAGAAACCTGACAGAACGAAAGGAGGTAGAAGTAGTGACTCACCTGGATTCGTGGACCGGAAGCGAAGAACCAGATTCCCGCCCTGATTAACAACTGCCGTATCGCGTCGGATGGGCACTCTGGGGAAATCTTGCTCCGTCGCGCCCGTATCTTCGAAGCTGCCACTACCGGCCTCCGACCGCCAGAGGAGCTGGAAGTTATGGCCGTGCAGGTGGAAAGGATGTCGGCTCATGTGGCCGTTGTTCACCACCAGCTCCACGGTCTGATTCTCGGCGAGGACGAAGGCGTTGGCTGATTGATTGTAGGTTGAGGTCTCTGCGGAAGCAGCCCCGGCTTCGAGGGCGTGGTACAATGTAGGATATTCGGGCGGCGTGTAAGCGATGTCGTTGAAAGTCCAACTGCCTCTGATATTAGTGTCTTCTTATTCAGAAGGTCAGACCTGCGGAGGACTGAAGGACATACTGGCTATTCCCGTCCTCCAGTCGGGCAGTACCCATATTCAGAGTGATACTTTGGTCTGGGGAGGTGAACAGCGGTTCCGAGTCGTACGGCTCCAGTGTGATATCATCGATCGCGTCAGAGACGTCTATATCTTGCTCGGGTTTTTCGAGTGGCAGGTCACTATTGTAGACTAGCCAACCGGTAGCTGTCACTTGAGGTCGAGCATGGGCCATCATTATCAGAGCCTGTTAACATCCGGTCAGCAAGTCCACGGTACATTTGTATCTCGATCCGGGGTACCTTGTCCATGGTCGCAGTAATAGCATAGTTGCGGCTGGCATCATGCTTGCCTTGGATTAGCACCCCGTATCGCTGACCGGCAGCAACGTAGAGGACCCGTGCTCGTGCAGGCTTCGTATAGACACCGTCTACCTCGATGATGGTCATCTCGTGGTCCTCGATTGACACATACTGACCCATGAAACCCCCAATATTTGCAATCCGGACCAGATATCGGGTGTCTGGCCGAAGTGGAATTTGCAGGTTCTGAGTGTCGTTGATCAACAGTGAGTCTGGCACTGGGTCGTGCAGCATGGACTGATGGAGATACTGTGGCATCATCTCTGGCATCTGGTCGTGATACCAATCTGAAACGGACATTGCAATGTCCTCATCATACTGCCCAAAATACGGCGAGGCCGCATCATAGACAATCAAAAGTCCACGGAGACCGTCCGGGTACTGTGACCCTGAGTGAGAATGATACCAGTAAGTCCCTGGCTGGTTGACCTGTATAGACAGTGACACTAGTTAACGGACAGTACATTCGGCAAGTCGTACTCGAAAGGTCTAACCTGGAACTTGTATTGAAACGACGACCCTGGACGGATGGCACATTGGGATACCTGGGCAGTGCCATCCATATGAGGGGTGCCTTCCATGAAGATGCCGTGGAAGTGCAGAGCGGTGGACTGATTGCCCAATGAGTTGAGTACATTCACAACTATCGTGTCGCCGACATCGGCCTGGATCTGGGGCAACGGCCACGCATTGTTGATTCCGATGGTCGGGCGCAGTTTGGCACCGTCTGGATTGGCGAGGATCCAGGTCACATTGAAATCATACTCTACTGTTTTGGAGAGAACAGCTGTCACGAGCGTGACTAGGCCGAGAAAGAGTGCTGCGGACGGCATAGTCCTGACTTCGAGCGACAGGAAAAATGACTCTTGTCCTCAAGGAGCAATATGCATGAGTGTGATTGTGTGAGTCGGCAGTGGTGGGTGCCAGCCGTATGGGTAAGTAGAGAGTCAGCCTCCTGGCAGCTACGGCAGTACTTGGCTGATCAGGCAATCTGTTAATTATCCGTTCCATTCTGACCCCGAGACATTTGTAGTATGTCTCCGGCTTTGACTATGCCTACAAAGCTAAGGCCCTTATCCTTCCACTTGTGGCTCTAATAGTTCAGATGAGAACCAATCAAGTGATCTAGGGGCAGAAAATGCACTGTATAAAACGAAACATGAACTGCAAGTCCTCCTAACCACCTTGCTTCAACTGCACGTGATCTTGACCGAAAACGTCTGACTCAGCAAGCAATCACGATCCCGTGACCACAAATATTTATTCCACTGAGAGAGATTCGAGATCAAAGATCGAAACGGTGATGAAAGGGGGTTGGATTTTGAAGCAGGGTTGCTTGGACGCACAGCAACCTAGTCGGCAATTGAATTATAAGGAAAGGGAGATGACATCATATTCAAACACTAGAAAAGTCCGTCAGGGCCAAAAGCCATGTCATGTGAACGTAACTGTAGATAGAGGAAAGAGATATGGGCCGTCATTGTGAATTATAGTCCATATACTTCCCGAACATTATTACCAGAGAGGTTGTTGTCAATAAATGTAATTGAGGACCCTTGAACACGCATAACTATCAGGATCATAGATATACCTTGGCGTTCAGGCGGCCGCACCCCCCAGAGGTGTGAGATTGTGATGGGCTGAGAAAGTTTACAATACGTCACCTCAAGAAGTGATAAAAAGCAATTAGTGCTGACGACGGGTCATTCAGACAGCCACCAAGGCTTTCAAAACCTCGCAAGGCCTTCCACGCAGCTATCGGGGCTTGCAAGGCCTTCCATGTAAGCCGTATAAGCAATAAAAAGAACATGATCTAGTAGTACATGCTTGGCCCAGCAGCATGGCAATGGGATGGGGCTGTGGGGGGTGATACGAGTCCCCGCAGTTCCAGGCCGTAAGTTTGAACCAACACAAAGAATCTTGACATAGATTACGTTGTTTGCTTGGCTTGACCTGCGACCGATTCCAGTCACTCAAAGGCCATGCTCTCCTGGCCCTGCGGGACATTGCTAAGGGCTTTGGGGTAATGGAAAAAGCAGGAAGAGGAAGGATCCCAGAAAGAATAGGTTCGTGGGAAGATCTCACATCCGTCTGTGTCAGTAAGCATCCAAGCACGGAAACGTGGACAGCCGCGGGTGCTATGTAGTGTTACCGTGCGCGGGATGTGGTGAGAGCTCAGAGCAGTCGGGATGATGATCGGGTTAGGGTTACGCAGGGCGTACGGACCCTGGAGAGCCGGGCACGCGGGTTGCCCCACGCATCCTCGCAGGACAGGGTCAGTCGTCAAGAGTTCGCAATGGATGATGTTGCCTGAACTTGACGAGGAATCCTTTGATATTACCTCTGAATTGATAATTGTGATGATATTCTCAAGAGTGATTTGAGTCAATCCACCAGGATAGGGCATATGGTTCCTGATTTGTCCGGCTGGCGTTGTCCCCGTGTTGACGAGAGGTTGCCTAAGGGACTACGAACAGACACGATGAGTGTTTGTTTCGAGAATCCCTGCAGGTTATCAGAATGCCAAGATCGAATACGATCGCAGCCTAGCTATGCATGAACACGGACGAAGGGTTCCCGGGAACCGTTTCAAGCCGGGCTCTAGTCCAACTTGCAATGCCCTTGACTAAGATGCAAATGACTTGTATAATGAATATATTGAATTGAATATATTGAACCAGCTTGCAATGTCATATCTCAAGGTGTTACCCGGTAGACAAGGTCCCTAATTTCGGCATTGTGTGTGAACCGTCAACAACAACTGCCCAGCGCATACGAAACTGTACTTTGGTCATGACTATGACTGAAAGCAAGCAAATCAATCCATAGCAGCAGGATAGTACCCCTGCAAGAGCTTATTCAAGATCTGAGTCGATGACACTGACTGCATATACGTCACGTAATGCCCTTCCTGGCAGGAAGCATGGCCAGGATGCTGTCGGGCGTGATTACGAGGTCTTTGACCCATTCCACGGCGACCCCGGTAGTTCCGGATTGGGGGTGAATACAGGATACTTAAGTATGAGCATGCGGTGGACTCGGTGGGGGGCTAAAGAGATCGTTTCCCGCCAGTTCTCAATGGGAGCAGCATGTTTCTCGAAACCTACATTGTCTATATTATCAACTTTCTCGGCTTCGAGCCGAGCTTCTCTCCATTTCGCGGCTTATTTGAGCAAAATGATCTACAAGTCCCGATCACACCAAGCACCCTATCGTTTGTGCCTCCAGGGGCCGCTGAGGATGACGCTACCAAAAGCAGCCCCTTCAGATGCTATTATTCGGCTATGGCGTCCGAGTATACCTATAACCCTTCGGCGAACGACCGAGGTGTTTGGTTAAAACATAGGACCGATCCATCCAAGGACTTCACCATCAACACGGACTATGAAGTCAGGGCCCCAGTTGGGATTGCACGGAACGTGAGTATCTCCTGTGAAACTTCAACGCCGCCTAAGACTTAGCGGGTATAGTACTTTCTTACTGTGGGGGAAGACACCAACCATGCTGTAAACTGGGATGGCGTTGACTTTCCATATGCCAAAGTCTTCAACAAGAGCTTCCCTGGTCCATGGATACGTGAGTATCTTTCCTCTAGAGAACCCACAGGGCTGCAAGGATGCTGATCAATCGATAGAGGCATGTTGGGGCGACGTGCTGAGTACGTATACGAGCCCGCAAGCCATTTCATTTCTTTGCTGACTAGAGTCACCCTTGGCGGCCCAGATATTACCGTTAAAAACACTCTCCCACACAACGGGACGGCAATTCATATGCATGGCATCCGACAGTTCGGATCCGCCCTCATGGACGGCGTTCCTGGCATCACCCAATGCCCCATTGCGCCGGGGGACACCTTTAGCTATGTGTTCAATACAACCCAATATGGATCGACCTGGTATCACAGCCACTACAGTCTGCAGTACTCGGATGGACTGCTGGGTCCGTTGACTATTCATGGTCCCACATCCGCCAACTTTGACAGCGCCTTGGATCCGATCCTGATCTCCGATCATAACCATCGCAGTGCTTTTATGGATTATTACCAGGAGCAGTTCGCTAACCCTGTCGCCAATCCGCCCCGTTTGCCGCCGAAGCAGACTAGTATTTTGATCAATGGACACGGTATGTGTATTCTGATCCTCAATCAAAAGAAATTAACGTGAGTACTAACGCGTAAGCAGGAAGTTATGCAGGATCCTTCCCACTGAATCGGTATCATAAGAAGGTGAAGCCAAATAGACGCTACATCCTCCGGCTTATCAACGCCTCCACGGATAGCACCTTTATTTTCAGCATTGATGGACACAATTTGACGGTAGTGGGCAACGACTTGGTCCCCGTGGAGCCATATACAACGAATCATATATACATCGGGATCGGTAATACCCTCGTCTAGACATTCCCATTTTGCTTTCAGATCATACTGTGTGCATAAACAAATCAATTCTGATATTTCGACTCAGGCCAGCGCTACCACGTTGTTCTGGAAACCCTAAGCCAAGAAGCAATCGGCCAGGGCAAAAAGGGCTACTGGATCCGCACCGAGCCCGCTGATGGATGCCACAATTTTGAAACCTTCCCTGACGACAGACAGGGAATTCTCTGGTATGGCTCGGGCAGCGCCAGTGGACACGAGGAAGGTCTCAGTTTCAAGCCCCCGTTGCCAACCACGACAGCTTGGTCGTACAATTCCACCTGCAGTGACATGCTCGAGCTGGTCCCCGTCGTCCCATGGACCGTTGCCCCGCCAGATACCAGTTTCACCGAGGTGCAGTACCACCCGAACCAGAACGATCCCCTACTGGAGGCGTCCATCACGATCGACACCTTCTTCCTTCCCGCGGAGGGCGAGGATGCAGCCGCAACGGTCAACGTGTGGCAATTTCTGAACGACACCGTCTTCGTCAACTACACTGAGCCCACCGTCAACAACCTCGATCCCCCCTACAATCCCAATGCAGTCATTTATCTCGCCCAAGAACCCCCTGCGGGGTCCCCGCCACAGACATCCACATGGAACTATATGGTGCTGATCGGGGGGAACTTGGAGAATCCCACCCCAGTGAGTGGGGGTCGCCTGGTGCCTGCGGCGCATCCGGTTCGTTCTTTCTGTCTCCCTACCCTAACTAAGTCTCTTCCCTAACACTCCCCACACTAACCTCCTCTTCTCCCTCGAACAACACCAGATCCACCTCCATGGCCACGACTTTGCCGTTCTCCAATTCTCCGAACAGCCTTACAATGGCGTCGAATCCCTCAACCTAGAGCTTGACAACCCCCGCCGCCGCGACGCTGTCCTCTTGCCCAGCAACGGGTTCATCGTCATCGCCTTTAAGACGGATAACCCGGGGGTCTGGACCCTGCACTGCCACATTGCGTGGCACGCGTCCGCCGGCCTTGCGCTGCAGGATCTCGAGCTGAAGGATGTGCTGGAGGCGCAGATAGAGCAGACCCCGCCGACATTCGCGAGACAGCAGTTGGATCGGACTTGTGCCAACTGGGACCGGTGGTTTGCGGACCCTGCGAACCATTGGAATCCGAATGGGCGGTTTCAGGACGATTCGGGGATTTGAGGTTTCTGACGGGTGTTTTGGGTGACTTTCAATTGCGTCACGCTAGTTAGTGTATTGTTGAATTGCCGGTGGTCTCGCGGATGGATAAGGGAGGAATATCATGAATCCGCATCAAGGCGGAAATTAGCACGTCAATGGCTCCACTGCTTACACAATTAAAAGGCTGTGCTGTGCTGGAGCGAATCGTATGTTTTATGAACGATAATTACTTTCCTGTGTGTTTAGCAATTGGCGGTCCATAATAGAAAGATACTGTTACCTAGATGGGTCCCTACGCCGCAGGAAATTGAATCAGATGGGGTTTATATTAATTATGCCGCAGGAAGCTTGTCTACAAAAAAACCCTAATTTCTCGAGATTCAATATAATTCAAATTCCTAAGCACTGCTGACAATACTACGTCCTCTAACATCGTCACTCTTCAAAGTCCAGATTGATACTCACCCGAAGTGTCTGCAACTTCCGACGGTGGGCGGGGTCATATTGTACCTGGTCAAAGAACTGCATCTGGAAGGAGACACCATTAAAGAATGTGACCACCCCGTTTGGATATGAGAACCGGTAGATGCCCCGAGCCTGGTCCGCTAGATCATCGTCTTCGCGGAGTTCTCGATATAGCTGACACCAGTTTCCGTGGTGGATGGCCCCGTACAGCTCCCCGGGTTCCTCCAGCCCCGCCTCGCGCCAAGCCTCGAAGACCTGCCGCAGTCGCTTCTCGTAGTCCGCCCACGGGCACTCGGCCGTAGATATTCCTTGGGTTTGGATTCGAATGAAGTTGTGGCCAACCCGCTTTCGGTATCCCGATCCCTCGACAGGTACCGGGGGGACTCTGGCAAGTCTGATGTCCAGTGATGAAAGATCAGGCATGATGGAGGTCGGTTGGACACATGCTGTTTGTGTTGGGGTGGCGAGGAGAAAGGTCTGGCGTCTTATATATGTTCAGTCCGTGGAGTCAGGTGCATCGAATCTCATGGTGCTTGTTGAAATATCCCGGTGATCGGTAGTGTTCAATGGATTAGCACTCTGGGAAATCCACATCCGAGGGTTGTTTCTCTTGAAAGGCTTAGGTCGATGGCAGCATCAGGTTGGCGATTTTGCTTTGTTTAGTTTAAGGAATGTGAAAGAAGGAATTCGGCCAGAAACTTATATCCCGTCACTTTTGAGTCATGACGCTTGAACTGCGAATGTATGCTTCAAATTAGTCGCTATCCTTTGACATTTTTATGAGTAAAACCATGTCCATGACCGTGAGTGACATGAGGTTTGCATTGAGGGCTTTGTTCCCGCCACCTGATGCAGCATGTCTTACCCTGCGTTCCATGTCTTATCAGATATACTCGAATCACCCTCTCCACCTCCCCCCGGCCCACAGATATCGCCTTGAAATACATCTCATTTGTACCAAACGTCCTCAGCACTAGATGTCCGAATGTCCTTTGCCACTAGTTATAGCGAAGACCGTCTAGCTGTTGGACCACCACATGGATATATATCCCCCCGAGCAGGAATTAAGCACATACGACCACAGGGTGTGGAAAATAGGGCTTCCCGTCCGCTCAGCCGTACTCAAGCCACACGCCGGGAGGTTAGTAGTTGGGTGGGTGACCACCAGCGAATCCCTTCTGTTGTATGTTTTTGTATTCTTGTCATCTTTTTGATGACTTGTTTGGCCTGAACTTCACTCGATAAGGCACCCAATCTTATCCTCACCAGATTGATCGGCGTCCTCGACATAACCCAGTAGACCCTGGCGTTCGGGAGAGGCAGGTCTCCCGCGAGGGATTCTGATCTCGCTTCCCCTCTTGATAAGCGCTAAGATATGCACATTTCCTAGTACATGCAGATATGTCAAGGTTGATGCCTCCATCCCACGGCTCCTTCGACCCTATTGGTCCCCTTCTAGAAAGTTATCACCCGCAAAGCGTCGGTTTGCATCTACTCTGAAGACAACCATCATAGTGATGGGCAGAGACAGACCTAGCCGTGAAATGGAGGCGACGAAAGAAGGATTCGCAGCTATTAGGTTGAAAAAGTTCGTATTTATGACCGCGCCACCTCGTTCCTTGCCATCGATTCTCATCACATTCATGCATTGGGGATATGTGCCTAATTCCAACGCTAACTGGTCCCGCATTCCGCATGTCTTACGCGGGTAGCCCGAATTGGGCTATTGGTCTGCGTCGACGACTCCTCATGGATTACTACCACCACCACCACCATTAACAACCTGACCTGTTACTCGACTCCCCCGCATCAGGGCTGGCAGGCATATAACCCTGAGATCCGTCCCAACTGCCCGCTTCATCCAACGTTCTTCCACTCAAGTTCCTCCAGCATTTCGACGGTTGCACCTCTTAGCGGATGGACTCACACAGCAACATGCCCCCAAGCAACCCCCCATCCGCGCTGTCGGTTCAAGAAGGGTAGGTGATGTGCTCCAGAACACAGACATCCTTCCAGCCCTTCCAGGAAGAAACACTTTCTTTCAATCCTAATCGGAACAGGTTCAACGGTGCCATCATCAGCCAGGAGCGCCACGCCCTTCCCCCCCTCGTCTTCAGCTTCGAGGTCACCTTCCACCTCGCCCGGTGGCCCCCCTCCCTTCGCAACATCAAACCCCCGAAGCATTTCCACCCGTACCAGGAGGAGTACGTGGAAGTCCTGGAGGGGTTCCTGTGCGTGGAGGTCGGGAATCAGGCGCACATACTCACTCCGCAGAGCGGACAATTCCGGATCCCGCCGTGGGTGAACCACCGGTTGTATCCACCCCCGGGCGTCACCGACGGGACTATCCGCTTCCTCCTCTCCGGCCAGGATACGGCGGAATCGTTCAAACTCGACACGATCTTCTTCACGAACTGGTATGGCTATCAGGAGGAGACCGTGGTGGTGGGCAAGCGAGTGGATATGATCCAGGTTATGTGTGTGAGTGTGGGCTACTCTCTCTCTACTCCTCCTCCTCCTATGCGGGACTTTCGTCCAAAGTTCATGACTCTATCCCTGAGATGAGACACTTTGATACTATGTTTTCTTTGCTGAAATGTGTGGGTCGGCGGGTGGGGTCGGTTTGGGCAGATGTTCGATGCCGGTGGCTCCTATCTGTCTCTCCCGGAGTGGGTACCCCTCGGAAAGAGGCTCGCCATGGGGATGGGGATTGTGCTGGGCCGCTGGCTGGGCGGGTTCCTGGGGTATCGGCCCTATTTTGAGCGCTGGACCCGGGCGGAGGACTGGCCTCTGGCCCGCCGCCGCATGCAAACCGCTTCATACAATCTTTGATGTGGTTATATCAACAGCAGCCGACCTACAGAACTAGTATAATACACTGGGCCGGAGACAGTGGCTAATTAGTTAATTAGAGAGTTCAGAATATAATATTCTATTAAATCTCTCTAGCTTATAGAGTCTAAGACTGTTCTAAAAAGAACAAGGAAAATTAGAGTTAATTCTATATTTTTTCGACTAGATAAACTAGATAACATATAGGCACTGGGAAGAAAAGGACTGAATACGAATTTCTAGCAAACAGAAACCAGCCCCTTGAGACCAGACAAAACCAGAACCTGTATGTTGTGTCAGGCTTGGGCCGTAAAATCACTCAAAAGGGCCAACCTGCTCCTCGGTCATCCCCACCCACTCCAACGTCTTCTCCCACAGCTGCTGCTGCTTCTTGGGGTCGCGACTCTCCGCCGAGCTGGTATCCGCTTGTCGCAAGGTGAAGTACCCTCGCGCCCCGGCGAACGCGGGCCCCACCGCCAGCGCCGCCACGTCCAGCGCCGCCTCGGCCGCCGTGCGGATGGTGCGATCCTTGTACTGGAGCAGCGGGCGGAAGGGTTGGAGGATGAACCGTGCGATGAACTGCAGCTTGGCCGGGGTGTTCACCTGCAGGGCGCGCGAATCGCTGAGGTTGCCGGGGTTGACGGCGAGGGCGGTGATCTTGTGCAGTGGACCGGTCGTCTGGATCCATGGGTGGTCATTCGATTTAGTATCCATACAATAAAGAAAGAAAAGGAAGGAAGAAAGCCACAGAAAGAGAAAGAGGAAGAGAGAGACGTACCGCCTCCAGACGAGCATTGAGGGCATACATCCACGTCGTCACCGCCAACTTCGCGATCGCATACCGCTGGAACCCGCGCCCCAGGGCATTCTCGGCCTTGTGGGACTCGGGCACGCTCATCGGCTCCAGGCGGAAGGAGTCGAGGTTTTCCGGCAGGGCTGGCGGGTACACCTCGAGGCCATTTTTCCCGGGGAAATGGGCATCGCTGCTGAACAGGACGATGCGGCCCCCCGCGGGGCCGAATGAGCGCAAGAGACGCAGAATCAGAGCGACGTGGGACAGGTAGGTGACCTGCCAGGTGGTTTCGAAGCCATCCGGCGTCGTGGTGACCTCCCCCTTGAGATTCCAGTAGAAGGCGTTGCAGATGATGCTGATCACCGGGGGGAGCCGGTCGGCTGCAATATCGGCGGCCAGGGTCTCGGCGAAGGCGTGAGTCTCGCTAAGGCGGGCGAGATCCAAGGCGCGGACGTGCACGCGCTCGCGGTGGGGGCCCACGATGTCGAGCAGATGCTTGGTGTGAACATCCGTACTGTCGGCCGAGGGATTCCGCACGGTCAAAACGAGAGTGAGTTGGGGGAAACTGAGCAGAAGATGCTCCACCAGAGGGAGGGCCAGCGAGCCGTTGGCCCCCGTCAAAACCACAGTGCCCGTCATGGTCGCCATTGCCGGTAAGAAATGGGTTCTGAAGTTGCTTTCCCTCTTTCCACACTATAAATTGGGCCAGACTGCTTGTTGGTGGGAGGAGAAAGGAGGGGGGGCGCGGGCCGGCGGACAGCGCGGTATTTTTAGTAGGAGGGTAGCATTCACTGGGAGGGGGAAAAGGAGGCTGACATATATTTTAGTTTGTTTTTTAGTTATTTTGTGTTTATTTAGTTGTTCTCGAATTTGTTATGCTGACCCCTGTAATGAACTAATGCTCAGCCACTAGCCTATGCTCACTCAGCACTAAGCAAGTGCCAAGTAATTAGGGCACAGCTGACGGAATGAGCTTCATGATCCCGGTCCGCTTGGCCTGATAATCGCTTGGATCATGGTGTTGAGAGTCGTGGGAGCATCTATATTCGATGAACACCCCCTCTCGACTCGGTTGGCATCATTCTGGCTCATCCTTTGCTATTCACCGGGTATTGCCGAGCAATGCGTCTTACCTTGGGCTTGGTCGTCTCTTTGCTGGCCGGTATGATCCTGGCCGGCCCAATGGATCCGGTTGAGAGGGTCTGCCAGGAGCTCGCGCAGGGCAATTCCAGTGCTGCCATTCTGCCCTCCTCCAGCCGATACAGCGCGCTATCCGACGAAAATTGGTGGGTGATCTCAACTTCATATGAGGGGCTCCCTCAAGACGGGCCTGGACCCTACTGACGATGCTCCGACTGGGAATCCACAGGTCTGCCACGGCCTGGGCAAAGCCATCCTGTATCGTGCAGCCCAGACAGATAGCGGATCTTCAGGCTATTGTACGACTGGTGACTCGGGACCAGGTTCCTTTTGCGATTCGGTCCGGGGGCCACATGCCGTCCCCGCTGGGCGCCAACATCAACCGGGGAGTCTTGATTGATATGTCGGGGTTTAACAGTTTTCTATACAACTCCACGTCTACCTTGGCAACAGTGGGTATGGGCCAGACATGGTTGACCGTGTATGAAGGACTGGAGGTCTACAATCGTACCGCGGTGGGCGGGCGGGTGCCCGAAGTGGGCGTAGGAGGCTTACTTCTCGGCAGTATGAGTTTTCTCTTCCCCCTACAGCAGATCAGGATGTCGTCAAAACTGACCCGGGATATCCCCCTATAGGTGGGTTGTCATATTTGTCCGACCTGTATGGCCTAGCCTGCGACAACGTTGTTGATTTTGAGGTAAGGGAGGGGTTAAATCCGCTGCCAGTGTCCGCTTGACTGATCGTATATACATAGATTGTCCTTGCTAATGGATCCGCCGTTCATGCCAATGCCCGCGACCATGCCGATCTTTTCTGGGCGTTGAAGGGAGGGGCGAACAATTTCGGTGCGGGATGCCTTGCCTTGCTGGTGTATTGTTCGTGTGGACGTGCCTTCACTAACCCTAACGTCCTCACTCCCACAGGTATTGTCACCACAGCCACGATCCAGACCTACCCGATGGGCCCGGTCTGGGGGGGCATCAAATGGTATTCCAGTGAGCAATTGCCCGCGGTGATGGAGGCGCTCTACGAATACCAGACCGCGCCCAACAAAGACCCCTACGCGAACCTGATGGTGGAGGCGGTGCCGCTGAACAGCACGGGCGGAGTGATCCTCAACCTGGTGTATTTGAAGCCCGAGCCCGCCCCCGCCGCCTTTGCCCCCTTCGCCGCCCTCCCCACCGTCCTGGATACCACGCAGATCCAGTCCTTTCTCACCTTCATGAGCGGAGCCGTGCTCCCCGACCTCCCGCGCTGGGACTGGCACGCGACCAGCTTCACCCCGTCCCGCCGCCTGTACAGCCAGCTCGCCGATCTCTTCCTCTCCCCTCGAACCACCAACGCCAGCGACAGCGACCGTGGCAGCGGTCGCACCGGACCCCTGGCGCAGCTCAATCCCGTCCTCGGCCGCACCTTGTCGGTCGGCTTGCAGCCCATCTCCGCGAGCGCCGTCCTGGCGGGCACGGCGCCCGGCCGCGGCGCAGGCAACGCGCTGGGCCTCCAGCCCGTGAACCAGACCTGGCTCGTCCTCGACATCGGGTGGGAGTTGGCGGCCGATGACGCGCGGGTGCACCGCGCGACGGCGGGCGTCCGGGCGGAGATTGAGGCGCTCGCCCAGCAGGAGCGGAGCGACCTCGAGTACATCTTCATGAACGATGCCAGTTGGGACCAGGAGGTGATCGCGCATTACGGCGAGGCCAACGTGCGCCGGCTGAGGGAGGTGCAGCGCCGGTATGATCCGGACTTGGTCTTCCAGCGGCTCGTGCCGGGAGGATTTAAGCTTGGATCAGGCGAAAGCTTTACATGATTCAAGCTTTGCTTGATGGAAGGCTTGAAGCGAGGCAGTGCCAGAAGGGACGTGCACATACATGTCACAGCACGTGACGGGGGGGGAGGAGGTGGGGGATGACGATGACTGGTAGGATTGGTTATTTGACTCAAGACAGGCAGAGCAGTCCGGAGATAACTGTCTGTTCCATGTCCAGCTGTATTGATTGTAACTGACTGGTAGTTATCGATTATCTACATGACTTGCGAAGAGGGTGATGGTTCCTATGGAGATATTCAAGCGAGCTACGGGTTGTTGATGCCACTATAGTTTCTCACTAGTTCAAGTGACCCTAGTTTGTACTGTATAGTACCCTACAATGTATCGCCAGGCCCACAACTGCCATGTTGAATCACAAGAAACTGTCACTGAATTGTTTGTTACCCCCCGACTCTGGACTTGCAGTGGACTACTTATGACCAACCAAGACATACATACCTAGTGTTTGTGATCACACATCACTAATGCATGCGCATCCGTGAATCACACTGCATCCCCCCTCCTTTTCCACCCTGAGAGCTCTTAGTACTTTTTGATCACATATGGGTTTTACGAAGAATCGCTCAGTCCCTTCTTATCTTTGTTGGGGTTGGGGTTTATTCTAAGTCGATTGTAATTGGGAAAGGCGCTTAATGAAAATTCCAAGTCATTCTGTCCTCCTGCCAGACCCTTTGCACTAATAACCTAATATCTGACCCCTCGGTGGGCCCTGAGAAGTTTCGGCACCTCGGGCGGATTGAGCCGGCGCTTATCAGAGCGACCTACAGTACGAAAGCAGCCCAGGAACGCGGGGCACACACGCAGTACGAAAATACCCTCCCTGGCCCATAATCCTCAGAAATCCATTGGTGGAAACGGCTATCGCTCGTCAAGACCTCCGTATGCTTGGCTGTATTCTGTAACAAACACCGAGGATTCTAGAGGAAGTCCAGAAGTATCATTGTTACCTATATTCGAGACTCATTCATAAGAATAGGATGTATATCTACAGGTGAGCTTCCGAAGGGCACACTTTGAGGCTAAGGGGATCTAATTTACGATAAGGTAGCCTATGGATCGAGCAGTAGGAATTATAAATTATCTGACCAGGAAGGGGAATAAACCCACCAAGAGGAACCAACAGAAAAAAGATACAACCCAAGAGAAAAAGAGGGGGAAAGAGTAGTAGGTACAGTATGTACACCTCAGACGCGATCCGCCAACTCCACATATTCACTACGCAGCAAGACCGCATCATCTCTCCCACCACTGCCACCACTCTTGACTGCAGTCGTGTCTCCCCGCCGGAACTGGCCCGAGGGATGGGCCTCGTACGGCGGGTCGCTGCTGACCAACCCCTTCCGCGAGAAGTAGACGGCCGAGCTGAGTTGTTTGAATCGGTCCACAATGAGCCCCCGCAGGGCGGGGAGGGAGGCGCCGATCAGCCCCACGCACGGTTCCACCTGGGAAGGGATCCAGAAGGTGAGACCATATTTGTCAAATTGCGGGGGCGTCACCCGGCTCATCGCGTATTGTAGCCCTGGTGTGCGTGATCAGTGGGTGGTTGGGTTGGGTCATGAATAGCAAGAAAGAAGGCAGGGAAGACGGGCAGAAGCAAGAAGGCGGCGGCGCACAATATGGATTGATTGAATCAATTCGATTCATCTGGTCGACAAAAACCCCCAGCTTATAAGCAGCTGCAATGCTGGCTCTGCAAGTGAAGGATCAACGACTGGCCGAGTCAAAGACAAAAGGGACCGGTCCAACTTACGCAGCCCCCAGAATCAACACGGCCCCGACACCGATCCGTTTCTGGAGCGGCATCTGCAGCTTCGACACCGGGTAGATCGGCAGGACCAGTAAGATTGCATCGAACGACATGCTGCAACTGAACAGCGCCACCTGAATGTAGTAGTACCGCCAATCATTGCAGTGTTGCTCGCGGAGCAAGGGATTCGTCCAGGCCGCTGAGAAGGGAGTGCAGATGAATCCCTCGATGACGGTGAAAACGATCACGTAGATCATCTGGCAACCGAGCAGGGTCCAGATAGCCAGGAGCATCCCAGGGTAGGAGGCGGCAAAAGTGCGGCGGTAGAGGAGGATCACAGAGCTCCGGATCGTCGCACTCATGGCTGGGTAGAGAAAGGCACTCCCCACAATGCCCTGCTCATTACAGTCCAATGCGGGGCATAGGTCAGTTCCCGGGCAATCCACTGGCAAGGAGGAGGAGAAATGCACCTGATACCAGATCGTGTACTCCGCCAAGGTGATCTCCCAGAGCGGTTTGCCGACTCCTGCGTGGAGGTTGACGTAGGCAGCCATCGTGGTCCAGCCGAGGTAGAGCACCTGTAAGACGGAGAGATTTCAGTCCGACTCCTTCCTCTCCACCCCATACTCAGAGAGGTGCTTAGACAAATGAAAAGATGGTGGACCGACCAGACCAGGCATAATGCAATAGTCATCAGCCCCAAAGGCACCCGTGCGCCAGCGCTGAAAGAGCCGCGCCAGCACGACAAACGCCGCAATAATCCCCAAGATGATACATCCCACAGCGACAGAATAGACCTTGTGAGTATTGTTGATCTCCGCAGGCGGCGGAAGCAGGGCGGCAGTGACCATGGCAGCCATGCCGGTGCTGGAAGAAGACGCCGCCAGACTCATAACAAGAAAGGTCACTGATCAGGCTGGTGCGTTGATGCACCCCGTCACACACGAGTCGCTGGTGGAGCACGAAGAAGCGGAGGAGAGCGCGCATTGTCACCCATCCTGATATAAGGAAAACACCGAGACCCTGCCCGTCTGGCCCCCGCTGGATATAATCATTTTGCTTGAAATTTCTGGTTTTCAGATGAGAACAAAAGCAAATAAGGCATAGAGAGGGGTCATGCATGTCAGGAACTAGATTCACTGGAGGTGATGGTGATTGGATCTCATGCACCCCCCCTTCCCCCCCCCTAGACACCCTAAGCAGGCTCATCTCCTACAAGCTGATTGCCCTACAAGTTGGTACAAAAGTATGTTATTTAGCCAGCCCCTGGCGGCTCGCCTTAAAGATGCCAAGGATGTCTGATGTGCATTTCCAGAGACATTCAGCAATATTCTGCCAACAGGCCCATTCCAATCGCCCCACCCGTCCACCAGAACCCATTGCTGAACCACCACCAACAGTTCTGGCTGTCGCGTAGGTTAACGCGCCAGATCATCAGTCCCAGCGAGGCACTTCCCCCGCCCACTGCAAGGAAGTAATATGGAATCCCGAGCCCGCTGAGCCGCCCGGCCTGCACCAGGAGTCCCGTCATGAGGGCCAGCGCGAGCCACAGCACTATTTTGCTCCTTTCTTGCAGCAACACCGCCAGACTCTTGATTCCGACGCGAAGATCAGCCTGAAGGTCTTGATGCGCGTAGATGGTGTCGTAGATGAGCGCCCAGACGGCTGTGCCCGTCACCAGGCAGAACACCGACGGGTCGAGACTTACCTCGCCCGTCTGCGGGGAATACGACAGGGGCTGCACGCCCATCGCTACCTCTCCCATTACCACCCCCCATGCAAGACAGAACCCCAGCACGAGTTGGGGCAAATGGGTGTGACGCTTGGCGAACGGGTAATAGCTCGTGCTAATAATATTGGGGGTTGCATACAATCCATTGACCCACAGCCCAAATGGCAGGCACGTCAGCAGGAGCACCGCACCGAGTACCTGCGTAGCCCCAAAGAGAAGAGCTGCCGTCGGGGTGATGGCGCCACGGGGGATGGGCCGTCGTCGGGTCCGTTCGACCTGAGCATCCAAGCGTGCGTCGACCAGATCGTTCCAGGTGTGTGCGGCATTGGAGCAGAAGAAACAGCCCCCAAAGATCACAATGCTAGCTCGGACGACATCTCCCAGGGAAGCCTGCGTCCGAATCGCGGCATGCAGGATGCCAAATCCGTGCGGGAAGAAAATCAGCAGCAGTGCGGCCGGGGGCCAAAGGCGAACAAGCTGCAGGTAGGGCAACCATGCCGGCGGAAATACCTGCAGGACGCCAGGATTGTCATTCCCTCCGTACTGCGTCTGCACATGGCTCGGTCGTTCGGACAGGATCGTCTCGGGCTGTTCCTTTGCCGCAGTGTCCCGTCTTGGGACTATGGAATGGGTCTCAGGAGCTCGAGGCTGTCGAAGGGCCGTGATAGACTTCGACATAGTGGGGGGATCTGGTCAGGATTACTCGGGAGTCCCAAAGGAGTGGGGAAAAGGAATATGTGAATATGACGGCCAAGCCAGATATGATCAGAGACAAGTGCTGGATGTCTGAATAATATCCAAGCATGTGGATTTGACAGGCCGTCTCCGTGACCATTCTTATAACTTATCGATGCAGAAACCCCTCTATTATACGCTGGACACACTTTTACTGCAGCTAGCCCAAATTGTCCCTACTGAACAACCGGGTTTGAGATAGCGGTTGTAATTACCGGATCGCGCGTAAATGTTCTAGGAATGGTTGCAGGATCAGTAGTTGTCATATCGGCCCCTTCCTTCTCGTGTTCGCAAACCCATATAGTGGAAGGACTATAGAGCACAGACACGATACCAAATCCCTATAAACGTCCCTATCCCTTGCTAACAACGACAATGGCGCTGAACAAGGCTTACATTGTACCATTGTACTTATTTTTCATTCCGTGCCTATTCTCCATGCCGGCCCTGTTACAGCTACTGTCATTGACTTTGACATGGGGTGTCTATCTAGCCAATGCTATTCCCTCATCATCCGCTCCCTCCCCTGTCGCTTCTGGAACGGTTATGCAGGCTGTGGCTGCCTTTGTGGATGATGTGCTGGCGAATGTGTCGGCGAGAGCGGACCTTCAGGCCAAGCTCTCCACCGATGCTGGTCTAGTCGCGCTGCTCAACAGCCAGTCAGTTGCTCAGTCCACTCTGGTTCAATTAGCCTGTTACACGGCCGGTGTTGTACTGGGGGCCGACGCAGTGCAACAGCCCTCCACCAATGCAACCGAAGTGGAGCTGAATTGGTCGGCCACTTGCTGGGAGATACCTTCTTGTGCCATTCTTCCCCGCTCCGATAGTGAGGTATCCCAGACCTTGGTGATCCTGGCCTTTTTCAAAGCCCCATTTGCGGTTCGCAGCGGGGGTCATTCCCCCAACCCGGGCTTTGCTGGGGTTGACCGACCTGGAATTCTCATCGACCTCCAGCGTCTGAACGAGATAACGCTTAGTCCGGATCAATCAGTTCTCAGCCTGGGCCCCGGTGCGCGGTGGGGGGAGGTGTA
Organism: Aspergillus saccharolyticus JOP 1030-1; assembly: GCF_003184585.1. Classification (NCBI taxonomy): domain Eukaryota; kingdom Fungi; phylum Ascomycota; class Eurotiomycetes; order Eurotiales; family Aspergillaceae; genus Aspergillus; species Aspergillus saccharolyticus. Next base: position 155,561 of record NW_020290633.1, on the reverse strand, counting down.
CCAGGCCTTGGACTCTACCGGCCTGACGGTCATGGGGGGTCGCATTGAGGACGTGGGAGTTGGAGGTTTGCTTCTCGGGGGTGCATCTTTCTTATTTTTTCCCGCTCTTGTGTGATTGGCACCTTCACTAACCTGACGCGCTCTAGGCGGGTATTTTCATTTCTCGGGCCAGTATGGCCTTGCGGCTGATAATGTGAAAAACTTTCATGTGGGTTGCGGTGATTGTGATGATTTCTTCCTCCACCAAGGGGATTTGTTCAAGGATTGATCGTCTCGCGCAGATTGTCCTGGCTGATGGAACTATTGCAAATGCCAATGCCACCCACAACAGCGATTTATTCTGGGGTCTTAAGGGTGGAGGCCCCAACTTCGGTACATATTCAGGGCCCCCCTTCTAGTTTAAAGCCAGGGCTGATAATAGATGGACAAAATAAAAGGCATCGTCACCCAATTCGACCTTGAAACGATATCCTTACCGCAGATCTGGTTCGAGGCTTCAATCTACAGCCTCGACCAGGTGCCAGACTTGTTCGATGCCTTTGCCACCTGGCAGCAGAATGCATCGGACTCCAAATCCGCGGTCGCCCTCGTTGTGAGCCTGGAATATGCGGTGCTGGCACTGATGTACACCGAGGGAGCGTCTACACGCCCGGCGATTTTTGCGCCCTTCGATAATCTCACGGTATTGGAAGTGGCTGTCGCAGCCACAAATGGTACTGTTGGGGAACTGGTGGAGCTCATGGGTTCCGACGGTGCACCCGCCTCCCAACCACGGTAAGAAAGGTCCTCCTTCTTATCATCTGTGCCAGAAACCCCAATTGTAGCTAAATGATTTGAACTGTGTGCACTCGTGCAGCCGAGACTACCGATCTGCTAGCTCAAAAGTGGACGCAGAGCTTTACAAGGAGGTGTACAACTTCTGGCAACCGCTCGCGGCCCAGGTCTATGAGTCTACTGGAGCCACGCAGACCTTTACTCTGCAACCTGTCTCGGCCAACCTCGCGGCGGTGGGAAACTCGAAGGGGGGCAACCCTCTAGGGCTGGCAGAAGCAAATACCCAATGTGCGTCTTCTCATCCCCCCTCCCGCCCCACAGTTGTCTAGTGCTCACCACGGGGAGGGTCTCAACAGGGTGGACGACCTTGGTCTATTGGGCCAATGCTAGCGACGATGATGCCGTCCGCGCCGTCTCCATTGCGACGGAGGCGAAATGGAAAGAGCTGGGCGAAGCGCGCAACACGGGAGATGACTTCCGGTACATGAACGATGCCTCCCGGGACCAGAATCCGCTGGCGACGTATGGCTCCGACAACCTGGAGGAGTTGAAGCGGATTGCCCTGCGGTATGATCCGAATGGGGTGTTTCAGACGCTTCAGAATAATGGGTTCCTCCTGTCCAAGGCGTGATCGTGGGAAGGGTCCTTTTTCCGTGCATCCACTCTTTCCTATAGACACGACGTCCACACGGAACCATAGATGAGAAAGAAGCGCACGGATGTTGTCTATCACTACTGTGTTCTCACTGATCGTATGGGGTTCTCCGTGGCAATCACTCTCTCTGTATCGAAGGAGAAACATGAGACTGCGGTTGGCCTATTTATGTGAGAAATTTTGGTTGGCACGAAGCTAAAGATAAAATGTAGACTACTAAGGTACCCACTAGGAATGGCCCGCCCGGGAGATAGATACTCTACGATAACCGATGGACCCCTGTCTGTGCATGTCCCCGGCCAAATAATGTCTTTCCCCTCCTAAACGCCTGCGTCGTTAGTGCTTACCACTCTCCCATCTCACTCCACCACTCCATACCCAAGGACCGATCTTCCCGCTAACTCCGTTCACCACTCACCCTACTGTGTATAAATAATACCATAACTCCTCAGCTCCGTCGGCCCCTCAGCAGAGCAAATCAAGCCTCGGACATATCAACAAGTCCACAATGTCCACTCCGCCCGAATCTCTCTCTCTGCAGGTGACTATTCACCTGAACCCTGAGGACCTGCCTACCTTCTGGACCGCCTTTCAGCCTGCCTACGAGGCCGTCATTGCCGAGCCCGAATGTACCTTCTTCGAGCTGTACCAGGCGCCCGACAGCCCTGGGACCGTTTCCTGGGTGGAAAATTGGTATGTCTTATCGCCGCTGTGGTTTCCCAATTCTCCTAACACATGCCAGGTCTGCGTCTAAAGAATGGCTGATTGGGGTGAGTCGAGGCTGAATTTTTTTATGTCTGGGGTCTCTGAAGCGAAGTTGGCTGACAGCACTACACAAACAGGTTCAAATGGCGAAGCCCTATTATCGGGACTACCTGGCGGTGACGGAGCCGTTGTTTGTGAAGCCTCGAGAGGTCAAGTTGTTGACAAGGGTCGGGGCCCCGTTTACGATGGTGAAGAAGGCGAATGGGGGATTGTTGGATTAGGTCATTCAGATGCGTTTGCTCAAGCAGGATGTGCCTTTTGATGGATAGCTGATTTAACCAGTTCTCCACTTGTATGCATCGATATTAATCCGTAGTAGAGTTGCTTGGAGAGTGAGATATTTCCAGAGCCCCTTCTGTCAAGAGTAATGTGCTTTTTGATGATCCCTTACCCATAACCGAGACGAAACCTGTCGGTCTGATATCTTTCCATTTCTTCGCTATACATGCAACTGCTTTGGCGTGATCACCAGTGTTTTTTTTCTGATTGTACTTTCTTAGCCACTCGAGCGAATTGAAGTGTGTCTCGTTGTACTCCTGTCCTTGTCCAGCTGAGGGGGCCAGATGCTGCTCGTTTCAAGAAACGCCCTTTGCTTGAAGATACACCCGCCACACCCATGGCGCGATAGAGGCTCTTGATCGAGTCCAAGTTTCGCTCATAGCGCGCGGATGAGATCTGGGCTCAGCACATGGTGGGTTGTAGGGCTAGAGTTACGCCGTAGGGTTGGGAGGGCAGATCCCAAGCCGTCAGGCCTGGCTGGCATCGATCTGGGGAGAGCGAAGGTGCAAGCAGAGTGTAAAACCTTTAGATGGTGAGCTGTTGATATACTCCCGGTCCTATTCAAATGGGCTCATTCCAGTTATTGGCATTTCTAATTCCATCGGGTTTTTTTTTTTTTTCTCATCTATCCCTCACTTCAGCTCATATCGCAGTGACGAGGGTCTCCTGGATCTAGAGAACAAATTAGCTAACAGTATTCACAGCTTCTGGCTCTTCAATATCCCAGAAACGGCGCCGAAGCGGGCCGGTGGATGCCAGTGATGGCCACACGGTAAGGACTAACCTGTACTTAAGCACTACCTAGCATCAATTAATCACCAATCTGACCCATGTTCTACACTAGATGCTTCGATGAACAACTAGCGTGAACTGAGTACGATTCACATGATACACCGTATGCAGTGTGGGTCGCAAAGTTATCGACCTCCTCGGTCGGGTTGATAGTTGCAGCCTGCAGAAAAATTGATGGAGTGAACTAGACAGCCTCTTGTGTTGATTTCATCTTGGCCGGATATATAGTTTGCAGAGAAATGTTCGAGGGAAGGGGGATTTGGAATATCGTTTCCCTACTCTTGCTTGATGGGGATTTTACTGTACCGTACGAAGGATTGTTCGGATTCAAGATCTTGTGGTAGTATGCTTATTTACAAAATGACTTGAGACCCGGATCCCTGTCTACCTCCTTCGGACCCTTCATGCTTCTCGACTGGCAAGAAATCAAATAAGTCTAGACTTCAATCATCGGTGGGACCAAGTCTAGAAAAGGCCCGGTTCGTGGTTTGAAGAATGTTATCGTCGAGACAATACCTAAGACTCCATGTCTGGACTAGGAGGCGTGCTTCAACCGAGCAACAACACACCACCTCATCCTATTCTCAGGCCCTTCCCCATCCCTCACCTCTACCCAGTCTCGCCTGACTTCGTGACCCCCCTCAGCGTAACTGGTATTCTGATCACGCTCGTAGATTACCTCAACCGCCAGTCCCATCTCCGACACGACCTTCAGAAACTCCACCAGAATCGCTCGTCCCGTGTGAAATCCCGCGACGACCCAGACTCGACCTTCTGGGGCCAGGAACCATTTCATTGTTCGCACGAGATTCTCATGCTGCGACCGCATCCATAAGCAGTCGGCTGCGATGATGCGTGTGAAATGGCCCTTGTTGGCTACCGCCCAGGAATTGGACGAGAGAACCCCCCACTCGTGAGGCTGGATGGAGACAGCACATGCGTTCGTCGCTGGGATGTTACGTTTCATGTTCCAGACAATTGTACCACTTAGAGCGGGCGACGAGGGATGGTCGGTGATGGTCACCTCCGAGGCACCCGCCAGGGCAGACACTATCGATGGGAGTGCAGCGCCTGATCATTCTTGTTAGCATACAGTAAAACCATCGTCAAGGGGGGGGTGGACCAGGAGAAACGAACCAGCGCCTAGCTCCAGGACTTTTTCTCCTTCCATCTTCCACATCGGGTCGACATGTTCGTGGGCGGCGTGGGCATTCTCCACAGCCTCCGCAACGACCAGCCCGGAAGACCATAGAATATGAGCGAATAGTGTCCTTCGTTTTTCTAATTGACTTGAGTCTGATTCTATCGGAAAGGCCGGGGCCTCGGACCCAGGGTCTTGCGTGGCACTGGACGCATTTCCGCTTTGCTCAGGGTATGACGGGACTTGGATCGTCAGATTGCCATAGCGTGGCGAGGTGTAGAGGAGATATTGGCCTGGGTCACCATGGAATTGGGGTGCATCGTTGGGGAAGAGGTGTGGTAGAAACGCCGTGAAGAGATCTTCGGCGTCGGCAGAAGCATCGTCATTATTATCGTTGTCATCGGCGTCGCGGGGCTTTTCCGTTGACAAGTCGGGGGGCAAAGTATGCAGGGGGCGAAGACGAGACGAGAGCATTTCCACGTGGCTGTGATCCGACTGTAAATGGAGTGGGTTCTCCGTTGTCAAGCACCCCAAGTAGAGAATACAGTGGATTCGATTCAGGCCGTGTGACGGACTTGGGAGGTTGAAGTTCAAAGCCACTGACGGACTACCCACTACAGAGTACTTATCCGTACCACCGACCACCGACCCACTCAAAATGGAGCTCTGGATATCTTCGATTCGGTTCTGCGCCCGTCGGTCGCACTTGCCTCCTATTCTATTCTCCACTGCAAAACAAGCTTGTTCCACCCGGATTTCATCGGTTGAAGGATTATCCCGTATCTTGAAGTCTACTCCCAATCCAACCCTTACTGTTTCTGCGGTTACTCTTCACGGGCATCAATCGACATCTTAGTGCTTTGTCTGGTGATAACACAGCACATCACGGGATTACAGAATTCTAAATTCATACAGCTCATCTGAGTTGATCTTGAAAACCTCCATAGTTTGTCTTCTGGCATGTCAATTGAAGCTAACCAATTCAGGGAGCATTTCTCCAGGTTCAAGGAGATGCTTCAAAATTGCAGCTTAACCAGAAATTGCTTCACGCGATAGTTGTCGTGAAAACTCGGGAGAAAGCACAATAAACTCACATATCAGAGTTCATCCGCAGGTAATGTACATCATAGAGCGGCTGAAGGTAGTATCTGTCCGCGCAGAACCCTATCCCTTCGTCCGCAGGGCGACGCGCGGGCGCAACGGGCCGCAGTGCCGTATGCAAGATGCGGAATGCAAATACAGTATATAGTGGGGCCTGGCCTAGCCGACTGTACTGTACATTTTGCAAGCTCGGCTCCGGGTCGCTACATTGTTTTTGGGATGTGTCGATGTGCAGATCTGATGCGTCAAGCAGATATGCAATGTGAAGTCCAGAAGAAGATTGTGCATTGCAAGCCTAGGTCTACAGTGCTGGCCTGACTTGGTCGGGGATCTTCGCGCAGGGGAGGTAAGGATGTTCATCGTATAGCTGAGAAACACGTTCGTTCCTCTAGTCTGGGACTAGTTTGCTGTGAAATACTGATTAAGTTGTGGGGTAGAAGATCGTCCGAACTTATTGCGGAGGCGGATGATAATGGGCGGAAAAGTGAGCGATCTCCGTGATTCCGTGGTGTTTATTCAGTCCCCCACGTCACGGTCGGAAAAGCTTGTGTGGGGATACACCACATATGTTACTCCTCATGACCAGAAAATTATCATAAAATTGAATAAGAAAGGAATCAACTGCAATTCTCCTGGCACATGTAGAGATCAAGATGAGATGCATGAAGTCGTGTGAACGCAGTCAGCACCGTGGCGACATTTGTACATCCAGGGTATGTGAAATATGAACCACGAACCGTCTTTGCTCTCTAAGCTATGAAACAGCATCCTGAGTACAAAAGAAGATCTGGACCGGATGAGATATGGGGTGGCCAACAAGACAGATCCATGGTACTTTGCGTACCAGAATATGTCTGCGAACAGTTTGGCGTCATCCTCATATACCATGAGAGGTCCTTTAAGATATGTCACACGGAACTCTACGGGAAGTTCTCCAGGAAAGACTGAGCGAGCCGTGACGCCGTGGCCGCTCTTTTTAATGCTATCAGGTCAATTCCCACCAGCCCTCAGTGTCTGTGCGATTTCGACTGACAAGCCAACCGAGCAGCTGGTACCTCACTCAAGACATAGCGCATGCAGAGAGATCCCTCGGGATCTTGAACGGCTGGGCGAGTACTTTAGAGCTGCTCAATGGTACGGATGCCCAGCTTACTGCCAGTCTTTATGGGGCGCAGCTGGTCAATGCCGCTGAGATCATGCGCTACACCTATTCTGCGTGGGAAAGTGCCGACATTGAGGCTTTCGAGTCGATGATCCGGGATATTTTCTACCCACCAGCTTCGCAAACGACAGCGTCTTCGACTCAAAACCACCCTTGGTAAGTATGATTTTCTGTGCTCCTAAATCAAAACAAAAAAAAAAAAAGAAAAAAAAAAAAAAGCTACTGACAATAGTCGCAATGTGAGTCTCGCGAAATGGGGAACAGGTGGTGAGAAAGCCATTGTTGGTTTCGGTGTCTTCCTGAACAATGCGAGGATGTATGTTCTCGTGTCCTAGCTCTCTGCGCAATGCGTTACTGATACACTGTGACGCTCAAGGTACAAGGAAGGTCTAGATCTTTATCAGAATTTTGCGTGTGCAGACCTGAACAACACCATCAACGAGGTTGGACAGAACTCGGAGTCTGGCCGCGACCAAGCTCACACCCAGCTGAGCCTAGGTAATATGGCCGAAACATGTCAAACGGCGTTCAACCAAGGCGACGACTCCTAATCTTAGACGATCAACCAAGCGAGGCTATTCCACTAAGAAGCCAGTGAGCCAATCAGAACAACCGGGGGGTTCACTGCGAGGATAAAATTGCACTACACTTTCGATGAATCCCATGACAGATGTATCAAAGCGTTAGATCAAGAAACAGACAGGTACCTGTGAGAAGACTCAATACAAAAACCTAATAATCAACACAATACACTCAGTCGCATAGCCCCGTCCACCTTCTACTCGCCGTGCTTCAATCGTAACCACGCTTCGTACTGATCCTTTAGCGTCTGCTCCACCGGCCGATACACCACACCCAACTCCTTCACACTCCGGCGATTGTCTACCCGAAATCTCACCCCGAGATTATGCGCAATCCAGTGGCGCGACACCCCTATGAACGGCCCAGCTATGTATACCATCAGACGCGGAAGATTCCGCGTCGGTAGCAGACGGGGATCACGATGACTTGGACGCAAAATATCTGCCATCTCGAGCAAGCTCAGGGTGCGGTCCCCAGCGGTGAGTAGGTAGCGGCATCGCGGCCCCGACCCGGACGACGGAGCTGGCGAGAAGCTTTGGCTGCCGGCGCGGACGTGCGCTTCAGCCACATCGCGCACGTCCACGATGGGATAGTACAGCTCCGGACACCCCATCTTGTTGGCGCCGCTGAAGATGTTCTCGATCATGAAAAGGCTGCCCGAGGTAGAGGCCCCTGTCAGCGGTGGGCCCAGCGTCAGTCCCGGATTCAGTACCACCAACTCCCACCGGCTCTGGGCGTCGTGCAGCCGCCACGCCTCCCGCTCGGCGACTACCTTGGCGTAGTGGTAGGGATTGTTTGTCTCGCTGCTTGTGTTGTTCCAGTAGGTCTCCGTTAGGGCTCCGTTCTGTGTTCGTGGGATCTCGCTGCAGTCACCGTACATGGCTGCAACTGCGGAGGTAAAGCGTGGTCAGAATGGAGTTCTGGTTACGTAGATTGAAGCTTAAGGATAATATTATTTCCAGAGAGGGAGTCGTCTATCTCGCTTACTGGAGGAGGTGAGCACAACCCGCTTCACGCTTGGACACTTCTCTACCGACTCCAGTACATTGCGCGTACCCTGCAGAGCGGGCTCGACGCATTCTTTCCGTCCGTTCTTGATTTGCTGGGGCACTAAGAATGGCGATGCAATGTGGTAGACCGTGTCACAGACCTGCATAGCCGGCCCGAAAGAGCCCTCATGGAGGAGGTCGGCTTCAAATAGCGAGAGGCGACCGGGATACTGCGACTGGAGATCGAAGAGGGGCTGGCATTTGGCGACATTGCGGAGGGAGCGCACGGTGGTGTGCACGGCGTGGCCGTTGTCCAGGAGGATTTTGACGACGTGCAGGGCGATGAAGCCTGTGCCTCCGGTGACAAGCGAAGTCGGCATGTTAATTCACTGAGGAGGGATTCTTTCAAGAGCGAAAGAGAGTCGAATGGGTAAGTAACCTGTGATATGGGCTGCGTCTGCAGAAGTGTTAATGTTGGGTAAATGGTTGCGCAGTGTCCTTGGAGAAAAGAAGCTCTCTTTTTATAAGCTGATCGGGCATTGGAATCCTGTCGCCTCAGCGAAGTATATCGAATGCAATTGATCGGGTGATCGCATTGGGATGATTTGTTGTGTCTTCCCCCGAGGACGGGATTCTTCCACCGGGGGCGGGATTCCCCCACCCGTCGGTCAGACTGCTGCAAATTGTAGTATCCGGGGGATTTGACCACCGCATCGGAAGATCAAGCACAATCGCAGAGAGGCTCATGAAGCATCTGGCGACTATCGTGTTCATAGTAATGAATACATTCAGCCGATGATAGCGAAGCACTTGAGTACAAATCGTACTAGGTACCTTAGGTCTTCTCGCACCCTGCTTCGCTCTGATTGGTTTGTCGGCGAGTCCTGTGCGCATCACGATCTTTTCTGAAGAGGCCCATGATGCGGTCTAGTAGGCTCCGAAACTATAGTAATCTTTATATATGATCAGATTCCCGTACAACATTCCGAATATGAACCACGTGACATACTTTCTGTTCTGCTGTAATTTTGCTCTTACTGCCATTGCTCTCACCACCGCCCCAAAGGTCCGCTCTAGAATCTAGAATCATGCTTCGGGATCTAGAGTATGACAGCCCCTGCAGAGTTTGCCTTGGCCTACTTTCGTCTTTCCAGATTGACTACTCGTACCTGGAGACCCGGATTTGAGTGCCCACGAGTGCTAATAAGTAAGTGATGTCTGAGCTGTAAATACCTATAATGCAGAGCCTAGACTATGATGCTCAAGTCATAGAAGATTTCTATGGGCGGTAGCATTCAAAGAGAACATTAGATGTGATAGTAAAAAACATCTTGGTCTCATCAGTAGTTGTGATGAGCTGTAGATCTGGTGGCCAGGGGGGGTAGAATAATCCACTTGATTGAGGAGTCATATGGACAGAAACAAAGCCCAAACAATCAATAACAGAAGTGATCCTGCAATGACGCTCCTTTCTTGTTCGTTTGTTGGGACACTGCACTGCAACCCCGGGTTGTGGAGGTACAGACAACCCTAGGTAATCTCCAGGCTACCATGAAGCCGAGGCATGTCGCAAATAGACCCAGAATATAGTTTATCGAGGAACGGTAGTGGTTCCAGAAGCTACCAGACATTGGAAGTCGTTTACTATTGTGGCTCTCATGCAAGCACCAAGGCACGATTGCAAAATTGCAGGGTTGCATCGACCTGTGGGCTCACGGGCTGAAGGCTTGGAATACATGCATGGTTCAGCTGAACAGGGAAGTGCTTTGATGGAGACATAGATCTATAGGCTGGGAAGCACAGCCGCCTCCCCCACAGAGTGCCCTGGCGCAACCGCCCAGCAAGAAACTCATTGTATCATATCGGGCTGCAGTGTGCAGAGGAAGAAGGGAGATTCAGGGAGTTTTGTCACTTTTCTAGTATTCTGCACGACAGCAGATTCATGGAGCAGAAGCAGACGAACCAACTACCATGGTTAGGTCAAGACACGTGCGAGTTTGGCTCGGAATGCTTGACGGTCAGGAGGTATTGAAGACAATCCTTAGCTCGTCCCCTCACGTACAGTGAGAGCAGGAAACCACCGCGGTTTCTTTCCGGGTAGTGGACAAGAATGGTATTCTTGACCGAGGATTAAGGTTTCGGCCTGAGGGAGATTTGATGAATGGATTCTGGATTCAGGTTCAAGTCAAGACATGGTCAATGTGACGGTTCTTGGACGCAAATTCCAGCTGCAAGTTGTCGGTTCTGGAACACGGAGAAGGGTGCAATGATCGCCCGTCATGGCAGCACCTGTCTTGACTTGTCACATTCTCCCTCCATACGCAGATCAGTTACTGTTATGGGAAGCGAAACGATGTCGCCAGAATGCACACCCCCGGGGACTATTAATCAATCTGTTACGGATCTACCCGCAACTGGTCAACTGTAGGTCGGCCCGTTGGCTCAATCGGGCAAAGTAGCCCTAAAAATTGGGCGGTTGCGGGAAACGAATCGAGGGGAAAACCTGTATCTATCAGACCACAGGGCGGTCGGCACTTCTCAACATGATAGAACGTCTCAGCTGCGATTGACCGCGCTGAAACATTGACCGCAAAGGAGGCCGGTCGTGTCCCGGGGCTCAGCTCCTGTTACGGGAATCTTTCCGAGTCGATCTCTCTCGAACCAGCTTCGGATCTGAAACACGCCCCAGACACTCCAGATTTGCCCTGTTCATTTAACCTTAAATGGCCTCAATTTTGAATACTCGGGCGTACTCGGGGGTGAGGATAAAAGAGCGCAAGATGCGCTGAGTTTGATCCATCTCCAATCCATTCACTCGACCGTTCCCTCCATCCTCCTCTCTCCCTCCATCATTCTTTGCAATCCACAAGAGCTGTGCTCTGTCTACCCTCGTTACTAAATCAATCATCACGTTCACTTTCTAGTCCTCTCTTTATTTTTGTCTTTCATTTCACAATGAAGTCCGTTGTTGCTCTCTCTTTGCTTACCACCGCCCTGGGTGCCCCGACCCAGACCGTCAACCACCGGTCGTTGATTGGAAGATCCAGCACCGGTACCAGTGACGGTCTGAGTGCCTTAGCATCCCTATTCCCCATCAGTGGCGCCAGCTCCGGCACCAGCACCAGTGATGGTTTGGGTGCTTTAGCATCCCTGTTCCCCATCAGTGGCGCCAGCTCCGGCACCAGCACCAGTGATGGTTTGGGTGCTTTAGAATCCCTGTTCCCTATCAGTGGCGCCAGCAGCGGTTCCAGCACCAGCGACGGGCTGGGCGCCTTGGAGTCCCTGTTCCCGAGCAGTGGCACCAGCAGCGGTTCCAGCAGCGGCTTCAGCAGCCTCTTCGGCCGTTCTACGACCGGTACGCCGGTTATTTCCCTCCCATCCGCTGCACAGGCATCCTGACATATCCCTCTGTAGAATCCTCCACGGCCAACGACGTTACCGATAAGACCGGCTGCAAGGAGCTCACCTTCATTTTCGCCCGCGGTACCTCCGAGACCGGCAACATGGGCACCATCGTGGGGCCTGAGGTGGCCGCTGACCTGCAGACCCTGACCAGCGACAAGGTCGCCGTGCAGGGTGTTGACTACCCTGCCGACTGGGCCGTATGTTTTTCCCCCATCCCGCGCCTCTACAAGCCTTCCTTCCTTTCCTCCACCTCGGCCTCCTAACTAACCACTGCACCCATCCAACAGGGTAACGCCGAGATGGGCGCCTCGGGCGGCAGCACCATGGCCTCTTTGGTCAAGCAAGCCATCAGCCAATGCCCCAACACCAAGGTCGTCTTGGGCGGCTACTCGCAGGGCGCGATGGTGGTGCACAACGCCGCGAGCCAGCTGAGCTCTGGCGAGATCCAGGCGGCCGTGCTTTTCGGCGACCCGCTTAAGGCCGAGTCGATCGACAACCTCAGCTCCTCCAAAGTCAAGGAGTTCTGCGCCACTGGCGACCCGGTCTGCGAGAACGGCGCCGATGTCATGGCCCACCTGTCCTACGGCGATGATGCGCAGACGGCGGCGCAGTTCCTGGTCAGCGCGGTCGGTCTGTAAGGGATTTCCTCACGGACTCAAACTATCTGAATAGACTTGTGCCAGGAGGGTGGAGGGGAATTTTGGAGTGGCGAGAAACGGTGGTGTGCTTGGGACTGGTTCCTGCGATGTACATAAGAAAGACCGTCGGGCTTAGTGTCATACTCCGAGCTTCGACTCGAGTCAGAAATATGTATTCCCTTCTTCACCACTAGGACACTTCACATGCCAGGATATGTCCGCCTAGCATCAAGGTCAATGAAACATACGTATGGGGTCGGAGAGCTCAAAAGGTAACCGGTAATATGGATATTCATTCTTCGAGATGGTCCTTCCTGGTATAGCTATGTAGGCATGATCCAGCCATTCGATTCAGAATTCACCCCGGCCATGACTCCGACAGAGATGGGAGCTGTTTTTTTTACCCACATAAAACCCACAGGGATCAAGCGGTGGTTCTTCCATGAGCAAAACCTGAATGCTCGCCACTTGTTTACATCCGCGAGGGCTCACAAGTCCCGACTTGTTTGGTGTAGTTTGGTTCAGTTATAATCCGTTGGGTCTAGAACTGGTCCACAGACGGATGTGCGCCGAGGTTGGGGCTTGGCTGCCCGGCTTTTGCTGCTACGACCGTGGCTGAGAAAACTTAAAATCGACCCCTTTGATCGAGACTGAAACACAGCCATTCGTCCACAGTGGATTCAATGGAACTCCCTTACTAGGTCTTGAAGGTCGCCTGTCTCCGAGGTTCATCTGTCTTTGCTGTGCGTTAGAGGATATCTGCATACGAGCTCCTCGAATAGAGTGTGGGGATCAAAAGAGGGTCAGAGCTATAGGAGTTCCTAGGATAAGTATCGAAACAGTGTCTCTCCACTCAGCGCGTGCAAGAAGGGACATCCCGTCTCTATGCCTTGAATGAGAGGTTTTGACCGAGACCCTTTGGTCTGCAACTTGACTATACAAGGGCTAAGCTTTATCTAAAGCTTTGCCGGTCAGTGCCCGTGGGGGCCACAGTTCGGGCAGCGCCTGTGTATGTCCAACAATGACCCTCGGCCATACTGTTTCTTATAAACAAGGAATATTTGTTTATTCAAGGGTAGGGCTTATTGCTATGGTGGACATCGTCCACTTGGGTGAGATCGGCGAATGAACCAACCGCAATCCGGAGGGAAAAGTGATTCCTACTCCATGTGATACCGAGTCTCTGCTTGAGATTGGGCTAGTACACGATGTAGATGTCTTTTAGTCGGTAAAGCTGTTTGAAATCCATGGTAAAGACTGTACAGGGGCGAGAGATTCGAGAAGTGAAGTCATTGATCAAATTCCGACGACGAGCAATAGCAGGTCGATGGAAAGATATACATTAAAAAAGCTTTGAGAAAGAGATAAGTTCCCGGTTGAAAGAATACAAAGTACATGACCCATGGAAGAATTAGAGATGTTGTTGATAGGGTGTCGTGGTTCACAAACCTGCGGCCACAAGAGCCGCGATTGCAGCGCCGCCAAAAATCAGACCAGCGTCATTTGTGATAAATGCAGCAGCTCCGGTGCTGCTCTGGCTCGTACCGTTATGATTTACAATCGAAGTAGCGGTGCCGGTAGCCGACTTGCTGCTGATTGCAGTGTTTGCGCCGGTAGCAGAGGCATCGGTGGTGGTGGCGGTCGCTGTTGCGGTCGCAGGAGTGGTGGCGTCCCCAGCACTGGTGAGCGTGCCAGCAGTGATAGTGACGGGCACAAAGCAGCAGAGGTCACCAGTTCCCATGGTGGTGGAGTATGTTCCGGCGAAGTCCGCACCCGTGCCCGAAATCCTTTCGGTGCAGACGCCGGAGGTGGTTCCGTGCACAGAACATTCCATAGACATATGGCTGGGTATGGCGGGGCAGGTTAGCAGACGATTCGCGCACACTCAACAGAAACAGTACAGGCCACATACATGTCATCTTCCGGCACATCCATAAGGTAGGTCGTAGTCTGAGGGCCAGCGACAATCGTCATACCGGGTCCCATGCCGCACTCATCATCATCGTCATCGTCATCATCATCATCATCATCATTATCATTAGTATCACTGGAACCCGTTGCTGTCGGGCATTCGACAAAGTAGGTCGTAGCCGTTGCAGCCTATGCTATGAGTCAGTCGAAACCGGGCGTGCGTTCTGCTGTGATCAACACCTACCACGCCCATGACCGAGCCCACCAGCGATTGGGAGTCGATGTCCGGAATGAAAAGGGTTACAATGTTTTCCGCGGAGACAAGGGAGGCGGCAAGCAGACCCAGAACCAACTTGACGTGCAACATATTGGCAGGCTAACAGGTAGTACGGGCTCTGATGCAGTTGGGAAGTGAATAAGATTCTGTGTAGGAACAAAAAGAAAGGAGGGGGTCGGCAAACTATTTGAGAAACTTTCAGGGACCGGCACAGGAGCGGAGAAGCTGAAGCCTTGCCAAGATTGGCTAATCTGACCGAACCCCTGCTTGGCAAATCTCCTTTGGGGCTTAGACTCAGGGCCTCCATTCCTAGTCAAGTAAGCCTTCTGCCAAAGATGAACTAGTGGCAGCTTGGCTTAATCTCCCCATGCGAGTCCCAAACACTGGACTTTGGTTCGGGTATAGCCGCTCTCGTCCAGGGTGCGCTAAACTCACAGCTGTGCCGGAGATGTCCGCCTGGGAAAAAAGCCAGGCCCAGGTATTCTTTCAGCTCGGGGGCGAAAAGACCAATGCTCTCACTTCGACACTCACCCGAGAAGGCGGGACTATCTTCGGATTCCTCCGGGGAACAAATGACGTATGAGGAGTATCTGTGGAGAGTCCTGTTAGGGCCTTGTACAAAGTCCTCCCTAAAAAGGGGTATTGGATTACATTTGACGCTGTCCTCATTCGTGTCAAAACCCTTGAAGAGGAGTACATCTTCTGCCTCTTGGCTACTCATATAGTACCATTGACAGCTCCCATTCGGCTCATATTGTGGGTAGAGCATAGTGCCAGTATATTCACCTTGGGTCATGTCGGTCTCAATCAGTTTCGAGGAGTCCACGCTCCGTCCGTCACACACTGCAATAGGCTGATCTTCGACCGGTCCGGTGATGGGTCGCCAAAGACTAATTTCTCTGCATCAGAGGCAAACTCAATTCACAATCCGGTCGCTGGGGATAACAAGAGCGAGGATTGTAGGTCTAGTTACTGACTTTATCAACTGAATTCGCCCAGAAAGAAGGTATTGTGACTCTTCGGAGAGGTGCTTTCGAATGCGTTCCATGATAGGAGTAGCATTCTTGTCCCGAGTAAGAAGGGTATCTCGATTGTGTTGTCAGCCAAGCATATCAATCGAGTCAATGGGCATCTCCTCCGTCTAAGATTTATCACCTACCGATATGAACCTGCCGGGCAAACCCCTGCAAGTTCGGATTCCGCGTCCGTCGCTCCTTTGCGCTTTTTCTCTTCCTGATCTGTTCAAATATGGGAGGCGTTAGCAAGGCCAGGGATCCTATGAATCTGTCACTCGATTTCGATACGTACTTTCCAGTCGAATATCATGACAGTCTCTGCTCCCTCAACTGCCCCTCTCAGGATGGCTTCGCATTCCGGCAAGAAAACATTTTGTATGTTGTTGGGATCTGAGTACTCATGAGCTCTTGTAAGAGTCGGTGTGGGACATCGTATGTATGCAAAGCCAGTGATTTCTAGACTGAATGGAGGATTGTCGGCCAATTCTCTCACGTCTCTGATGATCTCTGTCTGATCTGCCTCGCGAAAGACTAGGTTTGTCGTTTGGTCGTCGCGTTGCCATTTTGGCCTCCTTCGTCCCGTAATCCGACCGATGCGATATGGACGAGTATGAGTATAACTGGGTTGCCATTCCAGGTATGTCAATTTTGCTTCAACGTCTGTGGCCATAATAGCAATTCTACGCCTCACGCTAGCTGGATAGAAAAGAGGTAAAATGAAAGGCCAAAGGAGTAATGAATCGGAACATCTGAATCGGGCATAATCGAGGGCTTTATTGAATTCTGATTTGATATATACAATTCAACCGTGGTTGGACAACGTTCCGCTCGGTTAGCAACTCGGGTGTACCCGCCCTGGCATCCACACATCATACCCTCCCTACCTACCCTTATTGGGAGACCCCTTATTGGGAGAGCGGCATGAGTCATAAGCGCGGGGATCAAAAGAGGCTAGAGACCTTGATGGGATGAGTCACGAAGTGGGACTTCATGTTTGACTCGCCTTGCTACGCCCAATTGCTGTTTGTCCATGACTGAAAAGCCAATTGTGAGCGAACAACTCCCTACATAGAATACTGGTACAAGCTGAAGTGAATCAGCCCATTTTTAAAGTGTGTCAACCACCTTCTGGCATAGAGGTTGTAGGCGTTTGAGGAAACAGAAGGAAGGTAATCACGTCCGTGGAGACATTCGGCCCTGTGCTTGCAAGTGTTGGGGTCGGAAGTGTTGTGAGCTAAGAGAGAGGCATTTTAGTACGCGTGGCAGTCAGATCTTTCAGTAGTTTTGGTGTAATCTAGGGATATATACCAAAAGTTTAGTTTCATGGTGGCAGAAACAAGACATTATCAAGCATGGGAGAAGTTCTTCTCATAAAACAGAGAAGATGTTCGACTAGAAGTACTACACACCATCACATGTTGCATGCTGACGTAGTGCATCATAATAACTAGTTCAAAGTTATATTCAATATCGGTCTTTCCTCGTAAGCTCCCATACAGACCGCACCATACAGACCGCACCCGCTGTTTAGATATCCTGTACATCCGTTTGCCTCAAACAAATTTCCAAATCCCAATTACCATGCAAGGTACCAAATTCCAGAGCAGCCCTGAATCTATAGATTAGAAACCCTCCATTCCTCAACCCGGCATCAATCCTTCACAAAACCCTCCCACATCGGCTTCCCCTGTACCTCCATCCCAACAAATCCAACACCCTCCCCACAATATGCTCCACCACCTCCCCCATCCCCGCCGGCCGGGTGTACAATGCGGCACGGACGGAAAGACAGTCGCGCCGGTGAGGGCGACGACGATGCGTTTGCGTCGCGGGGCTGGGGAGGTGGTGGTTGATGGTGTGGAGGACTGGGGGGTTGTGGACATTGTGTTGGGCTGTGATCTTCGATGGGGAACCGTGTGAGGGAAGTTTGGAAGTGGGAGGGGAGAGTGAGGGATGTGTGGGTGTCGCTACTTGGCGGCGTGCTTGCACGGGTTAAGTACATAGGCCTCAACATCGGTGTTAATGAGGTTTCTTTTCTTTCTCCTGAAACGAAGCACACCACTCCCCTACTGGTTTCTCCACCAGCAAAATGGACGAAACAGCCTCCTACGAAGACACCCAAACCACCGCGGGCAGCTTCCGCCGCTTCATCCAGGAGCTGCACGCTGAAAGTGACCTCGTCGCCATCGACGAGGAAGTGGATCCGGAGCTGAAGCTCGCTGCTATCACGCTGAAAGTCTATGAAACCGAAGCAAGGCACCCTTGTTCGACAACGTCAAGGGCCGCCATCCGAACGGGCTCTTCCGCGTCCTGGGCGCCCCCGTCGGCGCCAGCCAGCAGCCGGGCAAGCGCTTCATCCGCATCGCCAAATCGCTGGGATTGCCCTCCACTGCCAGCGGGCAGGATATTATCAACAAGTTTAGGGAGGCTAAAAGCTGCCAGATTCCGCCCACGGAGGCCCCTACGGACCCGGGGAAAGAGTTCAAGCTGCTAGGCGACGAGATCGACCTGACGGCCCTCCCCGTCCCCAAGCTGCATGCTGATGACGGCGGCAAGTTCTTGCAGACATTTGGAATGTATATTGTGCAGAGCCCCGATAATACGTGGGTCAACTGGTCGATCACACGAAGCATACTGCACGGGGAACGCTCGCTGGTCGGCCCGATGATCCCACGCAAGAATATTGGGCTGATTCGCCAGATGTGAGCGGAGCAGGGGGAGGATTGTCCCTTTGTTTTGTGCTTTGGTGTACCGCCTGCGGCAATTATGGTTAGTGGTATGCCGCTGCCTAAGGGGGTCAATGAGAGCGCGTACATTGGAGCATTGATTGGCAGCCCCATCGAGGTCACAAAAGCCGAGATGAACGGCATCCTCGTCCCGGCCAACGCGGAGATCATCTTCGAGGGAGTCATCTCGCGGACCAAGACCGCCCTGGAGGGCCCCATGGCTCATCTTCCCCGGCGAGCAGAAGCCATGTCCTCTCCACAAGATCATGGCCATCACTTACCGCAAGGTCCCCATCCTCCCCATCTGCGTGACAGGGCGTGCTCCTGAAGAAAGCGAGACAGTCTGGGGACTCACGCAGGCAGCGGAGGTTCTGACTATCTCCGAGGACGCGGGCCTGCCCATCAAGATGGTCTGGAATCCGTTCGAATCCCACTGCCACTGGTTCGTGCTGCAGGTCGACCGCGAGAAGCTGCGCGAGCTCAATACGGCGATGGAAGAGTTCAGCATGAAAGTGTTTCACACGGTGTTTGCCTCCAAGCCGGGATATAACATCCCCATCATCTACCTCTTGGGCGACGATATCGACCCCACCAACCTGCGCGACGTGATCTAGGTCAATGCCACTCGCTGCCAGTCCCGTGAGAACGAGTACTTCTTTGGCCAGTATCCTAACATCGGCTTGATTCCGTACATCTTGCATGGGGCTAAGAGCGGCGAGAATCATCTCAAAGTCGTGCGTTGCTGCATGTTCGCCAGCGAGTTTTCCGAAGTGCCCACGTACAAGCAAGCTCGTATCGTCGAAATTACCCCGCGGAGATTCAAGAGAAGGTGGATGCGAAGAGGTCAATTTATGGATTCTAGTCTGAGTGTATAACTAGATCGAAATTGATATTTCTAGCTCAGGAATGAATGTGACAACGTTGTGGGGAAGGTTAGCTTGAAGGTAATAATTCTCCAGCCTGCATTGTTCATTTTGGCCTTGCGGCCTGACGATCGGCATGAAGGAGAACCGGTACCGGATTTTCCGCCAATAGAAATACTCTCTGCATTGATTGTGGAGATCCACCTCTCCGGTTCCGGATGAGCCATGCTAGAAAGCTCCTATAACTTACCTGTAAGAGACTGTGTGAGGCTAAGGTACGAGTATAAGGGCGATCAGACCCGAGTGCGATTCTCAAGTTGAATAGATCTCATGCGCTATTCGTGTACTTCAAGACGCACTGCTGATCGCAAGTCTACTGGTGCGATTAACATAGGGATACTGATCAGCATATATATGTAACCGCATAAAATTGACCTTGATGTTTCTATTGACTACAATGGTCTTCTTATCCAGGTCTGAGGTCCTTTCTCATATTGCGGTTACTCCTGGTTTAAATCAATGCAGAATGTTGTGCCTGCTCATACTACAGTAGCTTAGGAGGTCCTCCAATGGATGACGCGGAGATTAAAGATGCTGACATTATCTCCGGGCGGTTTCCCGCCGCTAAGCGGACCCGGCGACACCTTCAACCTTCACAACTTCACCATCACCAGCTTCGGCATCATCCATAACGCCAACAGCCTCGCAGGCTCGCACAGAGTGCTTGCTTGTGGAACTATGAACTCACAGGCCAATTCGTGAGTATCTCTCAGCAGAGGCGATGGCTTCTCTAACGACATTCTAGACCCTCGCTCCGACGGGCCAAAAAAGCTTGCACCGAGTGTCGCCAACAAAAGGTAGAATCACTGTACTGCTCCAAATGACCTTTTCTCACTCAAGTTCCAATCAGGCAAAATGCGATGCGTACATGAATGCAGACCTTCCATGCTCCCGTTGCACGAAGATGAAAACCCGTTGCATCATCTCGGACCCTTTCCGCAGAGAACACAAGCGTCTGTACGTGATTGCTCATCCAGGAGAACAAACATCGTAGCTCTTACAGCAGTCATAGACGCCTGTCCAAGCTCGAGCAAGAGACTGATGAGTTACGCCGGAAACTGAGTGGCTCGCATTCCGAATCGCTGCAACAGTCTCCCATTGCCATGTTGACGGCAGCGGCGGAGATGGAAGTAGTCCATCCCACACCAACCGCAGCGGACTCGAATCTTCCTCCTCACCCACAGACTACTTCGATCGTCTATTCACAGCAGCTCACACCCCACTTAAGCCCGAGTTTATCTTATTCCAGAATCACCGCGGTTCCAGATCGCCTTCCGACACCAACAGAGTCGCGAACATTGAAAAATGTCCATTTGACAGGGTCTGAGATCGATGAACTGTTCCAACTGTGCGTATTGCGGTAAAAGTATTATGCTGCTGTTGAAATTGACACACATCTAGATTCTTCCGACAATATGCCTGCTTTTTGCCCATCCTCGATCCGCAAACCCCGCCGGATGCCTACTACACCCAGTCAAGTTTCCTGTTTTGGGCCATTATCGGTGTCGCGTCACGATCTTACACGGACAATCCCACACTACTAATGGCCATCTCCCCGAGCATTGTCGAGATGGCATTGCTTTCCGTCACATCCAGCGCTCCGGCTTGGCACATCATTCAGGGGTTGTTGCTGGTCCTCACCTGGCCCTTTCCGAAGGAAATCAACAAGACCGATGCAATGTTCCCTCTGAGCGGCATGCTTCTCCACATCGCCATGCAGAATGGCTTGCATATTCCACTATACAGTCATGAGTTTGCCAAGAGAAACATTCCTGCACCATCAGAAGCGGACATGGCTCGACGCTCCGAGCTATGGGCTCGTTGTGTCGTTGTATACCAACGGTAAGATAACACCATCGCGTTTGTTATCGATCGAATGCTAAACATGAATAGCGCCTGTGTCACTAAGGGACAATGCCCTCGGTCTATGGTAGATCTGCAACAGGACCTAGGCCAGCAGCAAGTTGTATCCCAGAAGATCGCCCCTTCCCTAGCACTGGAACTCAAATGCCTAGGATTGATTGCTCGATGTAGCGCAGCCGTGCTGGAATTCGGAATTCGAACCATGTCGGCTGAGCAGGAAAGATCGTTTGATATCCTCTTGCGCACCTTCGAGAGCCAGGCAACTGAGCTCGAAGCCCACGTGAACTCAGGTAATATGCCCGGCTTGACCGCACTAAGTCAGAACTGATCTAGACCAGCGAATGATCGTCTTCACACAACCACGTGCCGCTTGTGTGTTCAAATGTTCCATCTGTTCAAGAACCAGACTATTCATGAATCCGACTGTCTCGCACGAGTCGTAACGACGGCTTGTAGGACGATTGATTGCATCCAGGAAATCGGGAGGGCCATGGAGAATCTTGCCAGTGCTCCGATGCAGATCACCTACGGACTCCTTCTCCCCGCATCGGCTCTTCTTCGAATCCTCAAATGCTCCACTCATCCCGATGTTGACATTGAACGAGGTAAAAAGGCACTGTTCAGCGCGATTAACATGGCTAGACGCATGTCAGTTGATGTTTACGATACCGCCTCCAAGATCGCGATCGTGATGAATCAGCTATGGAACAGCTCCAGGGCGTTTCGGAAAGCAGATGGAACCGAATTCATTGCCCTCAAGATTCGCAGCCGATTGGTTCTCAGCCCCGTTATCGATACGATCTGGTGGTGGCGCGACGAATTCGAGCCACAGTTCTATCATTCTAGTGCCGCCCATGGAACAGTGGCGGAAGGAGGTGTGTTGCTTGCCCCACCACGGCCAACGACTACGGCTCTACTGACTCGGAGATAACAGTCGACTCAGATTTCCACCAGTCAAGCGGACCACCCAACGCGCCCAGTGGTTTGGTAGACCGGCAAGATCCCGTCTTGTTCGACGAACAATTCCTTGCGGATTTCGAATGGGCACTAAGCAACGACGGTCTGCTGCAAGCGACCGAGCCGTATGGCTCGGTCTGGCCTGCTGCAGGGACGATAGCCTAGGCCGCGTCACTTCAGCCGTTTTGCTTCTGTATTGTACAAGCGGGTCGGCGGCGTCTCATAGGAAGCTGTCCACAGACGCCACGAGGGCGGGATCGAAGACGGAAGGGACGAACGAGCTGCAAGCGAGCTCGCGCCACTGATGCCACCGCTGAGGTACATCGTTTTGCCGACCAGATGAGCAGGTGATCATGTCCCGATAACTCGTTCGCTTGCCACACCATCCCTCGATCACGCTAGTCGCGAACACCACGCACCATGGCTCACGCTGAGATGATAGATCATAGCGCACGTGTGGATGAACGGACTCGAGGTCATCGAAGCCTCACTCGATTGGCCCAAAGTGTCGTTATCGTCCTCCGCGGGTAGGCGAGAATTCCCGAATGACACACACCGTCTACGGGGAGGATTCCAGTTTGCCTCCTTAGCGACGTTGCTGGGTAGCCGTTATGGGACAGCGACATCCTTTATCTAATCACAGATAGCTGGCGTTAGTTAACTTCGTTATAAACAAGCGCTAGTTCAAGGGGGCCAGATACACTTGGAAAAATCACCGAAAAAAAAAGGCATCCGTGCCCAGGAGGCAACGGAGGTCCCCAGAATAGGAAATCGGGCGGCCAGAATGGTGTGTGAGAGACATGAGCTGCTGGAGGTGGGATACGAAGTAGCCGCAACCAATCCGGCTGGGCAGAGGGGGCGGAATCCCACCTGGTATCAGAGGAAGCCTCCAGGGAGATCCATACTGTCCACGCTGTCCAGGGCTTACTACGGTTTTGTTTGAGATGGACCTTTTCTCCGACAGCCGAAACTCTCTATCAGGTCTATGTGTGGTTCAGGGGTGGAGATCCTCCGACAGTCAGACGTTTACGCCTTATCCAGCACGATGTAGGACCAGTGTCAGATTAGGCCGCACACATCGAAGTTAATACCATTCGAGTGCGACCGTCGATTTCAATTGAGATCAAAAAGCAAGCATGGATGAGCCAAGATTGCATGCAAGTTCAGCGCATACAGCGGGGGGAGATTCGGAGCAACTACGGAGTCCAGAGGGATTTGCTCCGGGTGTTATCGAACATGCACACATTCGTATCACGCGATAGTAATTACCAATACCTTCCGGAACCGGCTAAATCCTACAATCAAAAGGTACTCCGTTCAATCTCCCCGGAATCTGACCGCCTTTGCTCTGATGATCCCTTATCAATGGGCTTCACATCATTCTGACATGCCACCTTTTGGGATCGACAACAACAACTACACAAGGGCTTACTTTGGACTGGGTTTTGATGCTGTGAATGACATTCATTGCCACTCCTGACGTATAATCTGCATCGCCTTACATTCGACGTTGGTGCAGTGCTGTGTTCAGCCATTGGGTTGCCCCTTGTCCCAACCATCGGGACTCTGCACGGAAGGCCGACGACGGAAGGATGGAAGAATCCCTGCCTAGACAACTGGCTGCATTAAGACTTTGGGAGTGAAAGCCAATAATTAGCCAAGCTGGAGGATAGTCTACGGAGTAAAGCGGCGGTGGCTTGTCTGACCTTCACCGGATTGGTGTGCGTCAACCAAGAATGAGCAAAGGGCGCCACGCTAGCTTATCGTGAACAAGCCTGACACCAAAAGAGGATTAGTACGGCCTCCCCGATGGCTGGCCTGGGGAAAAACTTCACTTATCAGCGGCCAGCCCAGTGTTACCACCATTCATGCACGCGGGGATTAGCTCGGTTTATTTCCCACCCCCCCATGTTCAGCTGCTTGAAAAATGACTTGCCACCAGCGGCGAACGTACAGTCACAATGATCCAATTGTAATCCAACCTAAGATATTACTCCGATTCCGCTAGTCTTCCACCCAATCCCCCAGAGATCGGGAATCCAATTGATAATATGGACTCGAAATTAGAGTGATACCCGCTAAAACCTCGGTCTCTCGGGTCAATGCACTGAACGGCCGAGCTTGATCCCCATTCCCAAATGCCAGCCATGATAGCCCCTAAGTCGATTTCGGTCTTTGAGCACCTCACAATGCCCACTCTTGGCCTGTGCATTTCCACTCTATTCACCCACCCCCCGTGACCACGGAAAACATTCAATCCTGGCTTGCACTGTGAGTCACTGTTGTTCACTGCTAGGGCGCACTGGCACAGACGCTGCAAGCGAAGCCGGTATGGAAGGGCGGGATAAAGGGCCGTGCAGGTGGCACACGCCTTATGCATCATGGCCTGACCATGTTCCAATTCAACCTAGTCTCCCCCAGTTTTCGCTAGTGATTCCCTGTGATTGGAAGGATGGAGGGAAGTGGTGGTGATACCAGGTTACATTAGACTGACACATGGCGAACGAACCGGGGTAGGCTGGCTGATAGCCGCAGAGATAGCCTCGACTTCATTCACTGGCCGCTCCTATCAGCAACCCAATCTATTTTTCGCCATCGCGACATGCACCGGGCTACCGTCGGCCTTCGATGTCCATCGCAGTGACTAGCCGCGATTGGAAGGTCAGATGGGCTGTATATGTAGTTGCCTTCCTCCGCCGGTTCGTGGGCTGCTTCTTCTTGGTCTTCCTTCCGTCCCTCAACACCAACCTCAATTAAGTTGTCCAACATATCCTTCCACTGGGCGATCTCAATCTCCCAGTCTTCCCAACTTTTCCTTCCATCATCTGTGGCTCTGTTGGTCTGACCACAAACGATGCACGAGAAGGAAGTGGCCTACTCCACTTCGGTGGCTGATGAAGCAGCCCCGGAGGAAACCGCCGCTCACCTCAAGAACCTGAAACTCCAACATCAGTGGGATCCCAACCTCCCTGATGAAGTCGCCGACGAAATCGATGAAGCCCTCCACACCACCGACAAAGGGGCCCTCTCCGGCATGGCCCATGAGCTGCTGGACGATTCGCCCTACCCCGAAGTCCGCGCTGCCGTGCCGAACTATGACGAAGGGGGCCACACCAACACCATTCGCGCCTGGACCATCGGCCTGATCTTCGCGACGATCGGTTCGGCTTTGAACATGCTCTTCTCCATGCGCGACCCTTACATCGTCATCCCCTCATATGTCGCCCAGGTGGTCGCCTACCCCGTAGGTATGGCTTGGTCCAAGGTCATGCCCAACAAGCAACTCAGTCTGTTTGGACTCAAGTTCAATCTGAACCCGGGTCCCTTCAGCAAAAAGGAGCATGCGCTCATTGTCATTATGGCCAACGCCACGTTTGGTGGTGGTGCAGCTTATGCGACGGACGTTCTGCTGGCTCAGCGCGCCTTCTACAAGCAGCGCTTCGGATGGGGCTTCGAGATCCTGATGTGTATCTCGACCCAGATGCTCGGCTTTGGTCTGGCGGGATTCTTCCATCAGTTCTTGGTGGCCCCCGCGGCTATGATTTGGCCGTCCACTCTCATCAATTGCGCTCTCTTCACCGCGCTCCACGATACTCGCAAGCCAGATCCATCCAAGGTCAATGGCTGGAAGATCGGCAAGTACCGTTTCTTCCTGTACGTGATGATCGGGTCCTTCTGCTGGTATTTCTTCCCGGGTCTCATCGCGCCGTTCCTGAGTATCTTCGCCTGGGTGACCTGGATCAAGCCCCAGAGCCCGGTGGTCAATCAGCTCTTCGGCGGTTCGACTGGCTTGTCACTAATTCCCATGACATTTGACTGGACGCAAGTCTCGGGCTTCAACTTCAGTCCCCTCATTGCCCCCTGGCATGCGATTGCCAACACCCTCATTGGCATGGTGATCTTTTTCTGGATCACGACCATCGGCATTCATTTCAGCGGACTGTGGTATGGCAAGTACTTGCCTATCAGTGATTCCAGCAGTTACGACAACACGGCCAGCTCGTACAACGTGACTAAAATTATGACCTCGGACTTCACTCTGGATGTGAAGGCGTACGAAGCATACTCCCCCCTGTTCTTATCCACCACATTTGCCCTGTGCTATGGTCTCTCATTCGCCACCATCATCGCCCTCCTCGTCCACACCGGACTGTTCCACGGTAGCGAACTCTGGGTGCGTTTCCGCAAGTTCGGTCAGGAAGAGGAGGACGTCCATGGCCGCCTGATGGCTCGCTTCAAGCCGGTGCCCCTCTGGTGGTACGCCGGAATTCTGGTTGCCATGTTGGCCGTTGGTCTTGGTCTTGTGCTGGGTTATCCCACTCACCTGAGCTGGTGGGCTTTCTTCGTCTCGGTCATTCTTGCTGTGATTTGGTACGTGCCCATTGGGATTATCCAGGCATCGACCAACATCGCCATCGGACTGAATGTCTTGACCGAGTTCATCGTCGGGTATATCCAGCCGGGCAAGCCCATGGCCATGATGCTGTTCAAGACCTACGGTTACATGAGCATGTACCAGGGACTCTACTTCAACCAGGATATGAAGCTCGGTATGTGCAATATTCTCTGGTTCCGCACCCCGCCTGCCTCTGGATCATGCTGCTAACCATTCCCTAGGTCACTACATGAAAGTCCCCCCCCGGGTCTCTTTTGCTGGACAGATGGTCGCTGGTGTCTGGTCTTCGATTGTCCAGATCGCCGTGATGAACTGGGGTCTCTCCACCATCAAGGACGTCTGCAGCCTGGACCAGGTTAACAACTACACCTGCCCCAACGGTCGCGTCTTCTTCAACGCCTCGGTGATCTGGGGTCTCATTGGCCCGCAGCGCATCTTCTCTCCGGGGCAGATGTATGTCAACCTGCAATGGTTCTGGCTCGCGGGGGCCCTTCTGCCCGTGCTCATCTATATCGGCGCCCGGATGTACCCCAAGTCCAACATTCGGTTCCTCAACGCGCCACTGATCTTCGGGGGTGCTGGTCTCATCCCCCCGGCCACCCCGCTCAACTACCTCAGTTGGGGTCTCGTCGGCATGATCTTCAACAAGTACATCCGCGACAAGTTCCGTGGCTGGTGGATGCACTACAACTACATTCTGTCCGCCGGTCTGGATGTCGGATTGGATCTGTGCACCATCTTGATCTTCCTGACCATTGATCTCACTGGGGCCAGCTTCCCCTCGTGGTGGGGAACGAACATCGCCGATGGGACGATGGATACATTGGGTACGGCTGTGCAGGTGGTGTTGACGAACGGTACCTTTGGCCCGACCAAGTGGTAATCCCCGCTTCGATGCCTGGTAGTACATCTGATTCGGACTGATGGCATTGAATCAGTCTCAGGGGCTGTGGCAAGGAGGGGCCGAGCGGCCGATCGAGGCGAAATGTAGCCGCCAGTGGATCTGGCCGGAGATGTGATTTATGATCCCGACGAACATCTCGCTGTATTATGATTATGCTATAATTCCTAATTCCATCTGTTGGTGATCGAGCTGCGGTACCTGTGGTGATATGTGTATGCTCGCTAGTATTTTGACGCGTTCATTTTGTATCATAGCCTTGAAGCACTTCGCCCCGCGATGACAGGCCTCTTTCGGCACCCAAGGAGGCACAAGCGGCTCCTCTCTGCGCGTCCTCATCCTCTGCATCCTTGGGTGAATCTGTATTTGACCAATGAAAAACACATCCTATCCATATCCCAAGCCCATTTCTCACTGGCATACACGGAGACGCTTGGAGTAGTGAGGATGATTGATAGGCGCCGAAGACGATGTGTAATTGGAACGACCAGCCCGTTGGTCACGGGAAGGGTGCAACAATTCCACTCAATTCGTGATGATCACTACTAACTGGCTCCTCGTACAAGACCAGCTGCCCCTGAATCTGCTTGATAGCCCTCATGTCGGAGGCCGTGGGATCGGAGAGTTCCCGGGAGCTCGGCTCGTTCCGTCAGGTTGGGTCCCCCACCTCCAAACGCGGCCACAACCAAGATCCAGTCCCGCCCTATCAGGATCCACGTCTCAACAAGTGCAAGAGAGCTTAGGCTGCATGGTGCACCGGTCTTGTATTCTAGACTGATCTTCTTAGAACGACCGATCAGGAAAGGATTCTGCTGCCTCTAAGATCCAGACATATTCCACATCTCGAGCCCGATGGTCTCAGCTATAGGCCGAAGAACTAGTTCGATGACCACACGTCTTCCGGTAGCGATGACGCATCAATGAGAGAGATTTTGCAGGTCATCCACGTCGATGTGAGGATGATAAAAGCGACTATCTACACTTTCTGAATCAACTCACAACTTTATGTGCAGCCGAGACATAAATTGAAACCATTTTCCTGTCGTGAGCGGTTAGTTGTTGAATCCAGTTATAAGTCGAAGATTGAATTATTGCCACTCACTCATTAGGGATAAATTCACAAGCTCAGGGCATCTAGAGGGTACTTGACCCTTTTTCGGTTTTTAACCGTAAATTGAGCGATGATAAGCACTCGCAATAGCGCACCAGGAGAGTGCTGGCTATATAGTCGCTTAAGGACGAGTCAGGGCTGGCGCTTGAGCTACTGCTCTCTTTCCCGGAGCGCTAGGATCGACTGTTTTGCGAGCTTACATCTTGATTAGTTTGTAGGCACTTTGTTCGAGGATCAGCTCCTGACATGCAAATTGATTTCGCCGGGATAATCAAAAGAGCCAATTCCAAATGGCTGGGGGCGATCGTGACAGCGGGCGGACAGAGGATCGCTAGTGGGAAGCCTTGCCTCTTATCGCGGGGGAATGATTGAGATCATCAACCTGGCTGATTGGTTTGTGAACCGGAGCTGTATTAGGGACAGTGACAAATCATTCAACAGTGAGACCCATTCGTGGCATTCGTGTCATTCGTATTTGGAATTTGAATGTGGATGAATGAGTTACAGTGACGCAAGTGTTGTTCAGCCCCTCCAAACCCACCCCCCCGCGACCCCGCCATGTCGTCAATGAGTTGTGGATTGTCTTTGAACCCAACGCAACACGAGGCAACCTCAACCACCTTATAAATACTGCCCCTCCTCGCTGCGGTCTCAAGGGTCCTCACGAGTACCTTGATCGCTATTGCTATTGCTAATTATTCAACCCAATCACATCCACATCCAAACATGCCGTTGACCGGTCACTGTCTGTGCAAGGCCGTCACCTACACCATCGAGGTGGAGGAGCCCGCCCTGGTTGGCTACGACCACTGCGACGATTGCCAGCGCCAGAGCGGTTCGACCTATTGTATGTTGTTCTACTTCGTGACTTGACTTGACCAAGTGTCTTATCTTCTAATGGAATGCAGCCCTGGTCGCTGTGGTCCCCAAGGACAAGCTCACCATCAATGGCCCCACCAAGAGCTGGGCGGGCAAAGGTTCTTCGGGCAAAGCCGTGCATCGCATCTTCTGCTCGGAATGTGGCTCGCCCATCGCCCATGACCCGGATGCGGCCCCG
This sequence comes from Aspergillus saccharolyticus JOP 1030-1, assembly GCF_003184585.1. Lineage (NCBI taxonomy): Eukaryota > Fungi > Ascomycota > Eurotiomycetes > Eurotiales > Aspergillaceae > Aspergillus > Aspergillus saccharolyticus. Next base: position 126,140 of record NW_020290633.1, on the reverse strand, counting down.
GAGATCATCGCCATCAAGGCGGGGACCTTGGACACGGACATCAAGAAGAAGCTGAAGCCGGTAGGTGCACTCCTTCCATGCCATGCACCGGGTAAAGAAGAGAGAGGGGGAGTCTGACTGACGTGCGCAGGACACGGAGATCTGGACGGTCAGCAAGTTGCCCTTCTGTCAGGAACATTTGGCCAAGCCATTCCAGCATATGCCGGAGTAATTGAGGGGGGATTTGATGGGATGGAGGATGGGAAAATGAATACCATGGCTACTTAATGTATGAATGAATTTTTCCTGCCAATATGAATGACATGACTGTACTGTGCGAGTGTCTTCTCGTGTGTTGTATGCTGGAGACGTTACGATTGCATGATCTTCTGCTGGATGAAGTGGACGACTACTAAGTCAGTCTCGCCGGTCGCAAGAATTCCCCCAAATGGGAAACAGACGGGCCGTGCGCGCTGTCATTCTGCAGGGCAGGGCATGTCCTTCCATGAGTGTCCATCCATCACCAACACGAGATTCAGATTCTTTACCAATCCAGATTCGAATCCCTTTCTCTTCTAGAATCTCTTCAACCCATCTGAATCCTTCAATTCGAGAAAATGCGACCGCAGCCGCCCCGGTCCACCCGCATCAGCACGGCTTACCAATCCCTCCGATTTATCAGCCTGAGGCTATACTATAAGTGATACAGAAGTAACCACTAGTATGGAGTACAGACTACAGGAATCAACTACATATAGCCCTTTTGATCTGTTTTTCATCACCATCTATTTTTCATCACCATCTATTTTCATCACCCTCTCAATTCATCACAGCCAGATACACCCAATGGTCCAATACCTCCTCACCGGGGTCACCGGCGGCCTGGGCGCCCACGTCCTGGAATACTTCCTCGCCCACGTCCCCCACTCCTCCTTCGCCGTCGCCTCCTCCAACCCGGCCAAAGCCTCCGAGTTCACCCGCCAGGGCATCGCCTTCCGGGTGGTGGACTACAACGAGCCCTCCACGCTCGCCTCCGCCTTCCAGGAGGTCGAGAATCTGTTCTTCGTCAGTTCCAGCACCTTTGACAACGAGCGCCGTCGCCGCCAGCATCAGAGCGTGGTGGATGCCGCCCAACAGGCGGGAGTGAAGCATGTACGTGCCAGCACATGCCCAGATTTTTAATCTTGACCAGGTGCTAAGATGCAGGGCCATAGATCTGGTACACCTCCCTCGCCTACGGGGGCCACACCTCCACCTCCGCCGTCGCCGTCCAGCAAGCACACTACATGACCGAGGCGATGCTAAAAGAGTAAGCCCCCCCAAAGCCCCACTCAGTTTCTGATCCAAGCCACTAATCGCCGTGGCAGCTCCGGGGTCGCATATACCTCCATCCGCGAAGGCCTGTACACGGAAGCCTTCCCCCTCTTCTTGAACTGGTACCCCTCCTCCACCACCCTCTACCTGCCCATCCCGACAGGCCACACACCCGAGGGACTGGAGCATTCCCAGCGAGTCACCTTCACCTCGCGCCAGGAACTGGGCCACGCGACGGCGCGGCTCCTGCTGCGGGGCGGGGCGGCGTACAAAAACCAGATTGTGGTGTTGAGTGCGCGCGAGGCGGTCTCCTTTCACCAGATTGTGGAGTATATTAATGAGGCCCGCGCGGCGGCGGGGCGCGAGCCGGTGCGGGTGGAGTTTGTCGGGCCCGAGGAGTTTGTGCAGCGTAATGCGGCGGATGATGAAGGGGGCAAGGCGCGCGGGTTCTTCGAGGGCCTGCTCTCGTGGCATGAGGGGATTGCGCGGGGGGAGGCGGTTGTCGAGGATGGGTTGATGGCGGAGGTGTTGGGGCGGGAGCCCACGCCCGCCTCGGTGCGGATTCGGGAGTTGTTGCGGGAGGTTGGGGGGGAGTATACCTGGCATCAGAATTATGCTGCTTAGGGTTGGAGGGGCCTTGGGAGGGGGGAAATGTCATGCATTTACATGATTGTACTGTACAACAACCCTAAGCTCGATATCCCTCCCCCAGCATCTCCTCCTCCTCCCCCCCGCCCCACTGTCCACTCTCTGTCCGCCCCCGTCGCATCCGCTCCCTGCGCACATCATGCTGCGGCAACCCCGTATGGCGGGTTTCATTCATCGTGACCACCCTCTCCCGGGGCGCCCCCGCCACCCCCGCCGCCCCCTCCACATCCTCCTTCTCCACCTCGACCTCGACCTCCTCGTCCGCCCCAAAGGTCGACTCGCGCATGAACGGACTCCGTCGCCGGATCTCCGGCCCCTTGAGAATCAAGACCACCGGGACCACCGACAGCGCCAAGCCAATAAACCCCAGCAACGAGCCCGCCCATCCGTAGCCCAGGGTATCGAAGAGCTCGTAGCTGGCGAGGGGCAGGAAGGCGCCGAAGGAGTTCCGCCCCAGACTGGCCGCGCTCAGCGCCGAGGCGGCGTACTTCTCGTAGGCATCCGTCAGGTAGTTGACGACCGCCATGTAGATACTATAGATGCCCAGCCCGGTGGCGGCGATACCGCAGGTGGGCACGATCCAGTGCACGTCGGGCCGACTCGCCCAGCCGTACCAGAACAGCCCGCCGGCGAACAGCAGACTGCCCGCCACGCTGGTGTACAGCCGCGCCTCCGGGATGGGGCGGCCGGCCACCTCCCGATTCCGCCGGGCGGAGTGGCGATACAGCCAGTCCTGGAGGGGGTTGACCGCGGTGCCGATCACCGCCCCGACCGAGATCGCCAGCTGGATGAGCCCCGTCTGCAGCGTGCCCCAGCCGTAGTTGGTCGAGTAGGTCTGCACCACACTGCTGAAGAACAGATACAGAATCCCCCAGGCGAAGCTGATCCACAGGGTGAAGAAGATCACTACCGGTTCCGTCACCAGCATGCGCGTGGGCCGCTCAAACGAGATCTGCAGGAGGCGCCAGATGCTCGTGTGGTCCAGCTCGGCTTCCGCGTAGACGGGGCGCCCCGTCTCGCGTCGGAGTCGTTTGGCCCGCCGGGCGAGGATCACGTCCGCGCGCGTCTCGTGCAGGATGAACCAGAAGAGGGGGAGGAGACCGGTGAGGTAGATGATTTGGATGTAGAAAATCCTTCCAAGAGAGCTTGTTGTCAATTTTCGGCCAAGCCCATCATAAAGGAAGGGGGAAATCACATACCACCGCCATGGATCCTCCTTATGAATCTGCACAATCGCCGACCCAATAAACGGCCCCAGCGCAATCCCAATCACACTCGTCAGCCCAAACAGCGACATGGGCAGACTGCGCGCCTGGTCCCCATACCAGACGTCGCTGATGCTGCCGCCCACAATGTTGATCGAGACCGAGGAGGCCCCGCCCCCGAAGAAGCGCGTCACCACCAGGGTCGCGTAGTTCTGCGCAAACGCCGACGGGAACAGCGAGATGATCAGCAGGACGTACGCGACAAAGTACCCCGGCATCCGTCCGGAGGCCTCGGTCAGCGGCACGAAGATCAGCGGCCAGAAGGCGGCCCCCATGTTCCACGAGGTCGTCGCCCAGTAGAGGTTCGGAAACGGGGTGTTTTGCACGTGGAAGCGCTGTTCCATGTAGTCGTTGCCCGAGCCATAGGAGCCGGCCGGGATACCCGTTAAGATGGAGCTGAGAGGAATGGTCGATTAGCTTGTGTCGTTGGAAAAAGTCGGAGGGGGGAGGAAGCATACATGAAGCACACGGTGACGGTCAATGTCCACTTGTAGGCGGGAGTCCAGTTGAATCTACACTGATTAGTCTCGGGGTAGTAGTGCCTCCAGAATGGCAGTGCACATACGGATTGTCCGGATCACTCTTCCCATTCCAAGTATGAATCTCCAGATCCTCCTTGTCGCGCAACTCATTGCGACTGACCACGCCCACGTGGCGATCGCGATGGAAGAACGATCGCACCCTGCGTGAATGTCAATGCCACAACCCCGACTCGTTCCTGCATATCATCACGCACCGGCCAAAAAACGAGTCGTCAAAATCATTGGTATACGCCGTACTCGCACGACGCATCGACGGGCGTCGCTCCTCCGGAACAGCAGCACTCATGATTTGCAGCAATGGCAGCAGGCTCGAGGGTGCAGATTTTTCCTTCTGCAGCCCATACTTTGTTTTATAGACAGAAGCAAACTCGGACCCTGGTTCGGCAGCCCGGTGAAGGTCGGGTGTGAATGATCGAGTGCGTCATGGAACCCTGCATCCGGGCCGAGTGGGGTGGAGAGTACCGAACAGAGCCGATAGGCAGGGGGAGGGGAGGGGGGATTGATGGTGATTGATGATGATTCAGCATCTAGAAGAGAGGGGGAGAGAGTGGATTCACTTAGCATGCACAAAAGTGGGTTGTTCTTACCAGTGGTGGAGGACAGTTTCATTCACTCCACTTGTGTTGAAGAGAAGATCCGGTTTGAGGGTTTGGGAGAGGATGACATCATGTGCGGGTGGATGACTTCATAATCTGGCCCTAACAACTTGTTTCCCTCGTTTCCCCTCACTATATCCCAATAACCCATCCCTACTTCCCCCTCGTATTTATATCCCCTCGCTGATCCCCCTGGATTTATTTTTTTGATTCATATTCACTCAACTCAATTCCTCAAAACTCAATTCCCTCCCAAAACTCTCTCTCTCTCTCTCTCTCTTACTCAAAACTACAACACCACCACCATGCCTATCCCCGTCCCCTCCGCCAACAGCCTCATGGACCTCTTCAGCCTCAAGGGCAAGGTCGTCATCATCACCGGTGCCTCCGGACCCCGCGGAATGGGCATTGAAGCCGCCCGCGGCTGCGCCGAGATGGGGGCCGACGTGGCCATCACCTACGCCTCGCGGCCCGAGGGGGGCGAGAAGAACGCGGCGGAGCTGGCCAAAACCTACGGGGTGAAGGCGAAGGCGTACAAGTGCGACGTGGGCAACTACGAGAGCGTGCAGCAGCTGGTGGACGCGGTGATCGCGGACTTTGGCCACGTGGACGCCTTCATCGCCAACGCGGGCCGCACCGCCAACAGCGGCATCCTCGAGGGCTCCGTCTCGGACTGGGAGGAGGTCATCCAGACCGATCTGAACGGGACCTTCCACTGCGCCAAGGCGATTGGCCCGCACTTCAAGAAGCAGGGCAAGGGCAGCTTCGTCATCACCTCCAGCATGTCCGGTCACATCGCCAACTTCCCGCAGGAGCAGACCTCCTACAATGTCGCCAAGGCGGGGTGCATCCACATGGCGCGCTCGTTGGCGAACGAGTGGCGCGATTTCGCCCGCGTGAACAGCATCTCCCCCGGCTATATCGATACGGGGCTGTCGGATTTTGTCGATAAGAAGGTGCAGGATCTGTGGATGAGCATGATCCCCATGGGTCGCAATGGCGATGCCAAGGAGTTGAAGGGCGCTTATGTCTATCTCGTCTCTGATGCTAGCTCGTACACTACGGGCGCGGATTTGTTGATTGATGGGGGTTACTGCGTGCGGTAAATTCATCCTCGGCTTGGGTTTTCTCTGGTAGAAAAGAGGGGGTGCTGGATACCTTAGTATTTACTCACGGTTTTAATGATGATATCATATGAGAAAAATGAATACGAGATTCACTTCACTTCACTTCACTTCACTTGGTTTTCTGTAGTCTGGGTGTCGATGCTTAGGGTCAAGAAGGACAAGAGGGTAAACCGGATACGAAAAGAGGGGCAGATGAGGTTTCATTGCGCACTGACGTCAATCAACCTGACGATTCGTTGGTTTCCATACAGCATCAGATGATGGGGTATGCACTATCAAGAAAGAGGAAACATAGATTTATTGATTATGCAATTCTCACAGCTTCCCCGGCCCATTCTCCCCTCCAGACTCCGTCTCCGTCTCATCCACCCCCTCCGCCAGATGCATCCGGGGCAAAGTGCGCGCCAGACGCGGCGGGTCCAGCACGCTCTTCGACTGCAGGAAAATCTCATCAATCTCCTCCAGCGACCGGCCGTTGGTCTCGGGGAAAAAGAAATACACCGTGGGCACAATCGCCGCGTTCAGCACCGCAAAGATGATGTAGTACCGATACGAGATCGTGTCGAAGCCCACCGGGGTGACCTCGGCGAGCAGGAAGTTGAACGTCCACACGGCCGCCGTCGACACGGCGCTGATGGCCGCCCGCAGCTGCAGCGGCGCCACCTCGGTCGCGTACAGGAAGGTCAGCCCCGAGTAGCCCACCGTGAAGATGAACTCGAACACAAACAGGAAGATCACCGCCACGACCAGCGCCCCCGTGTGGTTGGGCAGCGAGGTAGTGCCCGCCAGAATCGCCATCGACACCGACATCCCCGCCGCGCTCCACAGCATCAGCACCCGGCGTCCGAGGCGGTCAATCGTGAAGAAGGCGAGAAACCCGCCCAGCGGCTGCGTCAGGCACATCGCCGCCGCCAGAACGCGCGACTGCACCGCGTCTAAGCCCAGGTACTGTTGGAAGATCGTGGTCGCGTAGAAGGTGATGAGGTTGATCCCCGACATCTGCTGGAACATCTGGCCCGTGGCCGCCAGCACCGCGCGGTGGAACAGACGCTGCCGCCCCATCCGCACGAGATCCTTCCAGGAGCCGGAGCCCGTCAGCGCCAGCGACCGCTCCATGTCGCGCATGGCCAGCGTGATCGCCGCCTCCTCGGGGGCGGCGTCGGCCAGCGCCGCCAGGATCTCGCGGGCTTCCGCGGAGCGGCCGCGCATGAGCAGCCACCGCGGCGACTCGGGCAGGAAGCCGACAAAGGCCATCACCATCAGCGACAGCACCACCTGGAGGGCGAGCGGGAATCGCCACGACACCGAACTCCCCGTCACAAAGTAGAATCCAAAGTCAATCCAGAGCGACAGGGTGATCCCGGCGCCGATGAAGATCCCATCGGTCACCACATGGGCGCCTCGCTGGCTGGAGGGCGAGATCTCCGCCTGCCACACCGGCACGGTGGCCACGTAGCCGCCCGTCCCCAGTCCCAAGACCAGTCGAGCGACGATGAATTGCGCCAGCCCGAAGGAGGTGGCCATGAGAATGGCCCCAACCATCGAAACGGCCGATGCGAGGAAGATGACTCGTCGGCGACCTAAGAGATCGCCCAGGTAGATGCAGGACAGAGATCCGAAGATGCCACCAACGGTGTAGAGCGCGATGACCGTGCCTGTGGACAGTCAAGACCGCGTCACAAAGAAGGAGAGGGGAGGGAGAGCCGGTCGAGCATACCCTGGATCGTCGAGTTGTGGTTCTGCTGGGCGCCCGTCGTGGTGAGCGTGTTCATCTGCGGAAAGGTGTCGGCAAACGACTGGAGGGTGAGGAGACCCCCCGTGACGGCCTGGTTGTAGCCATAGCACACAAAGGCCGGGCAAACCACGAGCCACATGATGGCACGATGCAATTGCGAGCCTCGCAGGCCAAAATAGGGCGCCATGCTGGCACCTTCAAAACGGACGCGGTGGGAAAACACGCAAGAGCATGGGAAACAAGCAAGTGTACTTGGGCAACAATCCCACCACCGGGCGAGGATCCTGTCCTGCAACGCTCAATGACGGTCAATTTTGGCGCAGGATAGCCCACTATAGTTCTTTGTGTCCTGTCCAGTCCTCGATCGTTTTATAGAAACCCCTCCGATGTTCGGACGGACGAGCGGTCATCGCCGGTGCCCGTGGCCGCATTGACCAGGTTTCCCCAGATTTTTGGTTTCTTGGAAAACGCACGTCGTGACTCGCCAGTACGCACAGGGTAAGGCGTGTTGAGCATAAGCGAGCCCCGGAGACGCCTCCTTTCCCCGCTGGTAGCAAGCGATCGTCGATGATGTCTCCACTAGCCGGGATGGCCTCCATCGGACCCGGCCGATGGGAATGGACCTCGGGCCAGGGGAACCCAGACAGAGGCGAGTGGGCGTATCCGAACAACGCCAGTCCACCCTCATTCGACTCTCTGGGGGTGATTGAGGGGTTTTGAGGTTGTTTGGGGTAGGGTATCCTTTCTCCGTCATCATCATCATCATCGTGGTCACCTGTGGTCGGAGATCAGCCATGGTGAAAGGTTAACCTGGGTGTCTCCTCGTGGCTTCCGCGCATTGGTTTGGTTGGAAAGAGCACTGTGCAGCGGTCATCTTGCCATCCCCTGAATCGTCAAACGAGACAGAATGGTGACTCTTTGCGTGCAGCCGAACCTCGCGGAGTCGAGCGGTACTTTCAATATTGGTCAGCCATTCTTGTAAGGGAGACATTAATGGATGAATGATAAGACGTGAGGACAGAATAATCAAGACTATTGATTTCTCGCGGGGGGGTCGGCACATTATCTATCAGGGCTGCTGGTGGAGCCATTTGTCGTGAATATGACACATCGTGGTGATTCGCGGTGGTGTGGGTGTCTGGACCAGCCACTGCAGTGGCAGATCGGCTGGGGCTCTATTCCGGACTGAATCCAGTATCTTGTGATGCAGTATCTTGTGATGAGTAGACGCTCGACGGTTTGCATGGCATAGAGGACTCTCAGAGCCGGTGTTTGAGGATAATTAGGGAGATGGTGATGGAAAGTGGGAGGAAGTTGGACCACCAAGTCTGGAATTCACAGTCGCAGTGTGGTCAGGTGACAGTTTGAATACTAGCATAAATGCTGTGGCTGCTCCAGGCGCAGTGGGTGGCATGCATACTATCATAGTTGGAATAGCTCATGCATACCCCAATACCGTTTTCGGATTCTGGCGTGCTTCCTGCTACTGAGTGCGGTCATGTATATATGTCTGCGCTGACTGAAATGGCCTGCGCGCCTAGGCTTTCATTGGATGACTGCACAAGCAGAAACGATTATGCAGCTATCAGGGACGCTACAGTCCTAACTCTAGATAAGTCCAAAGATACCAAAGGCATCCAAGCTTGTAGTTTGGGTGATGAGTGAAGTGAGGGTATTGGTGTGCTGTGGAGAAAACTTGCCATGGAGAATAGTAGAGCAATAATAACTATATATGCAAGTAAAAACACGTCTAACATCAACTGGTCCCATAGCTCAGTTGGTTAGAGCGTAACGCTAATAACGTTAAAGTCGAGGGTTCGAGCCCCTCTGGGACCATCTCTTTTTGCCCATCGACTTTCCGCTCTGGATGATGCTCAAACTATGCATTAGATTTGTGCAGCTGTGCATAGTCATGGCTGATACAGCCGAGCCATGCCCCCCAGACCAGATCTCCCTCATAGTACGTTCAACCCAGGGTATTGCATTTATGCAGATAGGGTTGTTGCAGTTCACGTGTCCGCGCAAGTAGACCGCCCATCTCATGCTTGAAGACAATATCATAATTGTGATTGGTGAGACTAGCCTAGCCTGGCCCCCCTGCTGCCAATATCAGCCCTAGCACCCTCCTGTATCTCGGATTTTGAACATCACAATGGTCCCCGCCACTTCTAGACCCTTAATGGATGAAAGCGAGCCGTGAGAAGGAGGTACGTACTACAAAGAATATAAATCACATGATAGTCGAATGGTAAATAGTAATCACATTAGTAGCGGAGAAGATATGAGAAATGTAGACGTCAATTGTTGTACCCGTCAGATGCGAGCGCGACTCAGGAGACGTTGGTAGTAGAGCCTGACCATAGACGTCAGCAAGGTCCAATGCGAGGATATTGATTCATTCCAGCCAGGAACAGCAAGGTCTAATAGTTGATTCTGATGGAGTTTAGTTGCGTTGGTCCCAGTTGTATAGGATTAGCCGGACGCACCATTATCCACCTCTTCCTCCCGTAACAGTTCTCTCCCACCCTTCAGTCCTGCAGAGTCTGCCTAGCCTGCAGAGCCTGCATGGCCTGGCGGTGCCGACTTCGGGGTCGAACCAAGTACCAGTCCTGCTGGGTCTGCCTGGCCTGGCGGTCTGCACTGCTGGATCGAACCAGCTGCCAGGCCTGGCATTCCCGCCTGCTGGATCGAGCCTGGGACCAGTCTGGCTTCCACTCTCGGCCCCACTGCTGCAGCTGATCCTGCTGGTCAGGGTGGTGGTGGTGGTCCTCGTGGTGGTCATGGCTTCCGTGGTGGTCCTGCTCAGCCAGCTGAGCCCGCCGGGCCAGCGCACCCTGCGCCGCCTGCCAGTCAGCCCTCAAATGACGCTCCGCATGGCGCTCGAGTGCCTTCCGCGCCTCCCTGACGAGTCGATCCGCGAGAGCAACGATAATCAGCCAATACAACGAAATCTTCAGCAGGACGGACACCCAGTTCCGGCCGAGTAGAATGTAGAGGTCCCAGTTGCCGGTGATGGTGCCCGAATGGACGAATTCAGTCAGCGCCGTCAAGACAGCCTCCCGGGGCGCCGACCCATGGACCTCGGGCAGAGGACGTGGCAACGCGAGGATCACAAGGTAGACCTGCGTGAGCTCATACAGCAATAAATTCAGAGCGAAGATGAGGACCCAGCCCCAGATCCAGACCGCCCTGGCGAGGTAGCGGGAGCGATTGGCCCCCCAGAGGAATACAGACTGGAATGGCGGGATGAGGGTGAGCCACATGGCCAGGAAGATCAACCCGAGGAGGGTGTCCATGTTTGGAGGAGTTTTCTATGCCGGAGGGTGTTCGGGAAAGTGCGGAGTGGCGTATGTAATTCGTGGTGTGAGAAGGGGTTGGTTGCCTTGGACTAAGGGTCTTTTTGGAGATGAAAAGACCAGGGCCGTATTTATGTCAAGATCGCCAGTTGGCGGACCTGGGACGGAGATGCTGCAGTTGCAAGAGTGAAGCTTGCATGCTGAATATTTCCGGTTGAGAAGGGGGATAAAATGATCTGTTGCGGGGAATTACTCCAGGGAAAGGGAATTATCGCGGAGAGTGTCTTGTCATTCATTGTCTTCCAAGATGTTGGCACTGCATAGCTGCCCCAGAGTTCAGGTTCGGCAGACTTTTGTCGTGCATATGGTGATTGTTGACAGTGAAGATAGAGTGAGGTTGTCTACAGCAACGGGAACTTTTCATTAAAGGGTTCACGATAGTCAGATGACTAGGGCTTATGGGAAGTACGTTTGAGGCTTGTAGCTCGATAGGGTAATCAACATGAAGGGTTAGTAGACGGAATTATGAGCAGCTCTTCCTCGCCTTTGAGGGCCCAGGCACCATCTCTAAAGTGTAAAAGCTTTCCGAGTAAGTAGAACTATAGGCTTTATTTAGAAAAGAGTAGAGTCCTGGTCTATTCTCCTGCTGCATCCTTGCCCCTGAATGACGCGCAAGTATTGCTTTGCACGGCTAGATGGACGGGGGAATGATGACTTTGTAGCAAAAGGGATAGCGATGTTTTCGTCTGCGTAAAGGATATAAGGGAGGGGTACATCTTGTGAAGCTGTTCTGAATTGGGGTTGGGTTGACATACACCTCTTCCTAGCAGGGTCTATCTGGATGAGTCCATTTAGGAAATCAATTGAATAAGCCTGGGAAGGCAGCAGTCTGGAAATTGCAGAAATCATCCTCGGAACCACAGCGTTCCATAGCCGAATCTTGCAAAGTCTATGCAGAGGTACAGCAAACAGTTGTTCCTCACTGGTGATGATACTAGGAGTGTCCGTGCTGGTGTCTCTTAACTTGGTCTGCGTGGTTGGGGTACTTAAGTTAATTATCTTTCAAACGACCCCATCTCCCTTCGTGATCCGTCGAGGGCGGGCTCGCTTGGTGTCATGACGATGTAACATTTTGCCTCTGGAAATCTTGATATACCCCATACTCAGTTACTGTGTACAGTAGAACGTGAGATGAAAGATCTACATGCCATTGTCATGGGGCTGATAAGATCTGCAAGTGGGATTGCAACGGTCTCGATACGGTATAGATTACCGGGTCCAACCCTTATCGTCTATAAGAAGACTTGCCAAGCCTATTAAACAACCCCTGTTACTCTAGAAACCTTTGAAAATCAATAAATAGAGGAATATCTATTAAAATTTACTCTGTTAATATATCAACAGACTTCCGAACTAGGAAATATATCAATAAATCTGTTAAAACAGTGGGTATTTGACACTATATCCAATGGTTATGTGTGTAATTCATTGGAATTATTCATTGATTACAGACCAGTTGATAATAATTATATTTATGTTGGGAACATCTCTAATACTATTTAGGGATATGGAACAGTCCTATTCCGTCCTACCTGCCCAAAGGGGAATAGTATTATTTTTGAATTGAAGGATGTTGTCTTTGTTCCTGGATTCCACCATAATATCATGTCAGGTTGGAAGGCTTAGGAAACCGGACTATTCTATAATGGGAAACGCGCCCTTTTGGAAACAGCTAATGGAACACCAGTCTGTTATATCAAGCCAATTCATGGGCTATATTTTATTTAATAGGAACTATCAGTCAAATCCTTAATAACCCTCAATTCAATAATTAAACAGCCAATCAGAACATCCGAAAAGCCCTATATTTTAAGTAGAACTATGAAAGAATAGTATAATAGGTTAGGACATCTAGGAGAAGAAGCCCTAAGACACCTTAGTTAAAAGACTCAGGGCATTCAATTAACTGATATTGAGCCAGAACCAATCCAGAAATGCCCTATCTGCCGAATCAGCTAATTAAATTGTCAGATTTCAAGACGGAAAATCAATCCAGGCACCAAGCCCTTTGAAACCCTATATTAGGACCTGATTTATATGACCACTGTATGGAATAAACAGAGATATATCAGTCATCTCTATTGTTTCTATTCAAAATTTCACTTAGGGCAAGTCCTAACTTCCAAGTCGGGTGTCTCACAGTTAATTATTGATATGATTATTCATATAATTAATCAATATAGAATCATGCCAAAGCAATTTTATTCAGATCAGGATAGGAATCTCAATACCTTTCTAATTTAGGCTAGCTCTAAGGGGATGATTATTAATTATTCATCTATTCACCAGCTTGAGTAGAATCCTTTCTCTGAGAGGGCTGGAGCCCTAATCACTTCTAAAATAAGATATTTATTGATTAATTCAGGCCTACCATTATTCATTTGGCCTGAAACCATGGAAACGGCTATATATATCCTAAATAGGATGCCAAACAAACAACTCGATTGGGAAACCCCCTATGGAACCATATGGAAAAGCCTTCTACAACGACCCTCATGGTTGCCAGAGAAGCCAGACCTTTTCTGTTTAAGGAAGTATGGATCACGTGCCTACACCCGGATCAGCAATCTACTAAAAGGGGATAAACTAGGGCCCAGAGCCCTTATTAGATTCCTTGTTGGATATAGAGCTTTAAATATCTGGCAAATATGGATTCCTACCCTTAACCAAGTAATATCTGCACGTGATGTCGTGTTTGACGAAGGGTCTAACTATAAATAAACTTCCGAATTAGGAAGTATATTAATAAAATAACAGCTCGCCCAGGTGATTGATTTAATCTAAATTAAATAGTTAGATATTGAATTAATTGATCAAGAACCACCTTCATCGGATGACTCAGAAATCGAGGATATCACTGAGCTGAAATCATATGATTCAGAGGAATTCTATAACCCAGAGGGACCCCATGACCCAGAGGAATCATATAACCATACAGAACCCTTGAAGGATATAGTTCTTGGTGATATACCTCCTACCCCTGAAGACTCACCGCCTGCCTCACCGCCCATGGTTCTTATTGATAATTCCACCATTAATCAAAAGGCTTTTGATGAAATTGATTTCCTTGATGTGGAACCAATCAGAGGATTGAAAAGACAGAGGTCTGAATCACCTGATCCAGACTATTCCCGAAAGAGACTAGTTCTCCAAGCTATTCAAACAATGGTCAACTGTATCAATAAAGGGGAAATCCCTACTATTGATAAATCCCAGCTTCCACCACCACCCACCAACTGGAGGGGATTAATGAGTCACCCCTATTCATCTCAATTTATTCAAGCTTCAAAGGTGGAACTCAATCAATTAGATGCCTTAGGCACCTGGATCACGTGTTCAACCCGTGATACAAAGGATAAGGAAGTCCTACCACTAAAATGGGTGTGGACCTACAAATTCGATGAAAAAGGTCAACTGGCTGGATTCAAGGCCCGGATATGTGTGCGGGGAGATTTGCAGACCCCTGATTGGTTGGAAACCCGCGCTAGTACGCTTGCGGCTAGATCCCTGAGGATTATCCTAGCCCTAATTGCAGTATTTGACCTGGAAACATGCCAATTAGACGCTGTTACCGCCTTCCTCAATAGCTCAATTGAGGAAAAGATCTATGTGGGCCCCCTTCCCGGATTAGGAAATAAACCAACAGTTTACCTATTACGGAAGGCCCTATATGGTCTAAGACGATCACCCCTCCTTTGGCAGAAGACCCTTAGGGCAAAGCTTGAAGCCCTAGGGCTCAGTCCTATTGAAGAGGATCAATGTGTCTATGTCAATGATTATCTGATTTTATTGATATTTGTGGATGACATGATCTGTGCATTCCACCAATCAAATCGAGGGAAATTCAATGAATTCAAGGAAAAATTGATGACGTCATTCAATATGAAGGACCTTGGTGAATCCACATCATTTTTGAATGTCCAGATATCACGTGATCGCCTAAACCGGAAGCTATGGATCAAGCAATCAATCTATATTGACAAAATTGTTAATAAATTTAATCTAGGGCATCTCAGAAGCCCTAAGTCTCCACTCCCAAGTGAGAAATTGACTAAGGACCCACTTTTCAAGGCCTCAGCTAATCAGATTCATGAATTTCAGCAAAAAGTAGGGTCAGCCCTATATCCTGCAGTTTGGACCAGGCCTGATATAGCCAAATCATGTCAACTGCTTGCAGAACACCTGACCAATCCAAGCCCTAAACATCTCAGGGCAGTGGACCACTTGATTTCCTATTTAGGAGGAACAAAGGACCTGGCTATTGAATATGGCCCTAGTCCTGATCAGGCAGTTTTCCATATGGCTAGTGATGCCAGCTTTGGTGATAATTTGGATCGCACTAGCTCAATGGGGTATATTGTTTACTTATTCAATGGGCCTATTGATTGGCTGAGTAAGAAACAACGCCATGTGACCCTATCCACCACTGAGGCTGAACTATTAGCCCTAACTGCTGCAGCTAAGTAACTGCTTTGGTGGAGACGATTTTTCAACTAAATAGGGTTTAACCCTGAACACTGTCTTTCTATATCATGTGACAACACCCAGACAGTCCAAATCCTGACTAGTCCCACCTTCCCTTTTCAGACTAGTCTGAAGCATGTGGATATTGCAAATCACTGGCTTAGACAGGAAGCCCTGAATAAGACTATTGATATTCATTGGGTTCCAACCAATGAAATGAAAGCTGATGGTCTGACTAAGCAGTTTGGGGGTCAGAAACACCAGCAATTCATCAACCAACTCAATATGGTAAGAACTTGATTATTTATCTTTTTTCTATTTCAGTAATATGTTTACCCGTCTGTTTACTCCAATTTTGATAGAACCACTGAGTTCTACAAAACTGCGGGGGTATGTCAGACTGGCAGCTCACCTGACTACCAAACCCTAGCCCTAATTCCTGGATTGAGCCATTTGAACCATTGTTCCAGCCCAATCCATCCTTGGCTAATTTACCCCTGCATTCTCACCCTGGATTCTCACCCCTGCATTCTGAATGTTTTGATTTCCTAATTAGGAAATCAATAAACAAAGGATTTTGGCTTAAATAGTCTGATTTGTTCAATGATTTCCTGAGGATCATCCCGAATCATCCTGAACCAGTTGATCAGATATGTATTGAAATCAGTGGCTTGTTTATTTCCTTATTCATTCTATCTTTGATTCTTTTGATTTTAATTATCTTTGACTTTGACCTTGTTTTGACTTCACTTCTATACTCAGTTTGTATGGAAAAGTGAAAGTTAAATAAAGCCCTAATTAATTCTATTTGAAAAGAACTGAAACTCCAACACTTGTTTTGTTTAATATAAGAATTTCTTTATATCTATATTAATAATTTTATTCTTTTCTCTGTAGAGTTCAAACAACACCTTATACATCTGGAGAAATTTTTTAGTAAATATAAAGAGATATATATAATACTATCTCCTAACAAGTTATTCCTAGCCTTCCCTTCCATCAAAATCCTTGGATAGAATA
This sequence comes from Aspergillus saccharolyticus JOP 1030-1, assembly GCF_003184585.1. NCBI lineage: Eukaryota > Fungi > Ascomycota > Eurotiomycetes > Eurotiales > Aspergillaceae > Aspergillus > Aspergillus saccharolyticus. The sequence continues at coordinate 110,094 of NW_020290633.1, read as the reverse complement.
TCAACATATTCAGAATGACTACTACCGACGCTAAGATAGCAGCTATTTTAAAGCTGCAATTCCCCAAAACATTGACCAAATTAAATTATTTCATCAGGCTGACAAATTGGCTGAGAGACTATGTTCCTTTTTATATAGAGGTAATTCATCCTTTACAATAAAGGAAGACCTTCCTGACCAAAGCTATTCCAGATAAGCTAGGCAAGACAGCAAGGCGAAACCAGATAATAAAGTCATTATTAACTAAACCGACTGAGCAGGAAATCCAGTCCTTTAAAGCCATTAAAGATATACTTCAGCAAAAACCAGTACTGGTACATTTCGACAAATCCTGAATACTCTATATAGATATCAACACGTCTAAGCAAAGAGGGACAGGAGTTATACTTTTCTATATATTATTAGATGACCCCTCAAGCCTAAAATATTAATCAAAGTAGGTACCAACAGAGGTACCCTCTATAAATATAATACAGCTAATCCTTTTTCTCAGTAGAGAATTAAGCACCGCAGAGCGAAATTACTAGCTGACAGAGTTGGAAATATCTAGACTTTTATAGATAGTAAGGAAATACCGGCATCTTATCTAAGTAGTATAAAAAACAGTGGTCTATACAGATCATTAGGTAATTAAACCCCTTCTAGAGCAAATCTTATTAATCTCTATGTCAACAACCTATTTAAACCTTTACCTTATCCGGGCAGTATAGTACTTACAGCAATTCCAGCTCCTAGTAGTCTATAAGCCAGGAAAATTATATATTATACCAGATATACTTTCCAGGTTGCTATCTTTTACTATAGAAATAACTAATAATAATAACTTTTATCTTAATATACTGTAGAGTAAATCTATAATCTTATTAGTCTATCTTACTAATAACTTTAAACAAAGAGTAAGGGATACCTACCCTGATGATAAGAAATAGTCAAAAATCATAGATCAGATCAAGAAGAATAATAAAGCTGAGGCTTTAGTTGATTTACTCTTCTATATAGAAGACGGGTTGCTCTTCAACTCTCAGAATTTGCTTTATATATTATTGGTTATACTCAAGGAAACCCTTGAGGACGCCCATGATATACTCAGTCATCCCAGTGAGGACCACACCATTAAAAATCTCTACAGCTTGACCTTTCCCCATTGCTGATACTAAGTTAAGCAGTACATTACTTACTGCTATAAATATAATAATAAGGAAGTACCTAGATACTACCCCTACAGACGACTACAATCTATTTTATCGCCCCTGATATTATTTCATACACTAACGATTAATATCATTACTGCCCTGCCGGACAGCGGAGGCGACAAAGACTATAATACAGTACTTATAGTAATATATAAATATATAAAAAGAATTACTATTATCCCTAGTCGTTACGACTGGGATACTATATAATAGGCTGGACTCTTCCTTGAGAGACTTATACTTAGAGACTAGAGTATTCCCAAAGTCCTTATTAGTAATAGGGATTCTAAATTCCTATCTGAATTATAGATAGTGTTATTCACCCTGTTAGGTACAAAACAACACTTCACAATAGTAAGCCACGCCCAGGCTGATAGCTAAAGTAAAAGAACAAACCAGACAGTGGAGATCTTTCTTCACTACGCGATAGTATTACTTATAGATATAGTGGATTAGCCAAAATTGCTTCTGCAGATGCAAGCGACTTTAAATATTTATAAAAATACCTCGACTCATTCCTCCCCACACATTCTTATATATGGCATGGAATTGCTGACCACATTAAATCTCAGTATATCTATACAATCCGAAGATTATCCCCAAAATTTCTCTGCAAGAACAACTGTCTTTGAAGCTTTGCAGATTACTTAGATAAATATAAAGTATTAATATAATACCTGATACTAAGATATAGTCTTCTAGAAAGATGATTTAGTAAAGCTTCGCCTACACCAGGGCTATAAGATATTAGTAATCCTAAAGAAGAAGCTCGACAACACCTTTACTGGGCTATTTAAAGTCCTTAAGAAAAAGTCTATATTAGTATATTATCTAAAACTACCACCAGGATCTTGTATTCATCTAGTTATCAGTATAACTCATCTTAAATCTTACCTATAATAGTCAATAAACACCCTAATCCTCCAAAGAGACCTATTTAAATATATACTACCTGAACCTAAATCTATTACAGATGACTTATACAAAATTAAAGCTCTTCTTAGTTACTACTTCTGTAATACTTATTTTAAGTATCTAGTTAAATAGCTGGGATACAGCAACAAACATAATACTTAGTATAAGGAAGCCGACTTGCAGGACGCACAGGAGTTAGTTAATAATTACGACCAACGTCACCCCCAATCAGAGCCTACAGGAAAGATAACACACCGCCGTAGTCGCCAGTGATAATAGGTATTACTCTTATTTTTATCTTATCTTTAATACTTCTTACTACTACTATACTTCTTAATATCTTTACTATTTCTTATCAGTCCTCTATACTATTATCTTTTACTTACTCTACTACATCTCTATTATCTTATTAAATATATACTACTTTTCTTACTCCCTAATGTCTCTATATATTTATCGAAACAAAAAGAAGTAGAAGCTATCCCCTTATATATAAAACTAATACTATCGAGTCAAGAGTATTACCCGCAGCCTTGGGCTATCTCTAAGTAATACAAACACAGCTTTAGGTTACTAAGCACTACCTTACTTGTGCCCCCAGACTATTAGTAATTCCAGTTCAGACTTTGAATCGGCATAATACTATACTTCAGAAGATAAAATACTCCTTACCCTAATTCCTTAGTCACCCCAAACCGACAAGATGGGTCCTAGAGCAAAAAGAGCTAAGATAGACAAGACTAAGAATAATAATAAAGACAAAGAAAGTAATAACAAGACTAAGAAGCTTATCCCTAGTATTAACCCTAACTACTATGATTTTAATATTAATAAAGAGACATCACTACTACATTTCATTAATATCAATAGTATAATATCCACAAACAAACTCCCTAACAACTTCCCACCCCCAGAAGAAGCCCTAGTATTCAAAGAATCTAAGCTTCCCCGATTCTTAGTAAGATGGATTCAGGGCCGACACAACTTATATCAAAACACCATGGTGTATAATAATTCTATTATCTATATCTATATACAAGGACAGATTTGGGTAAACCTCTATTGTATAGTTAATCACAGCAGCACAAATATAACTGCCTACGAACTAAATAAATACCAACGACTTCCTGCATTCAATACAGAGATGGATATTAACAGAAAGTTGCTAGAGGTTATAAAATAATTCTATAATAACTTCAAACAGGCACTACAGGTATTCACTGAGGCAGTCTTATAATAGCAAGTATTAATTATTAACTAGGAAGAAGAAGTTCTTAAAGTAACTCTTAATCTTCTGGAAGATTAGATTAATAAAATAAAAATAATTACCTTAGTATAAAATCTTAATGTCTGGTAAATAGAACTTTTACTAATACCGATAAAGACTATATTATATAATTAGGTAAATAAATCCATCGAGAAGATCAAGACAAAGTACTATATAATTCCTAGGGTATATATCTACTCTGCTCGTCTCGAAGTGCTAGAGAAGCACCTTACTGAACTTGAGTAAGTTATCATCTATAAATCCGCGTAAGATAATGATTCTAACTTAAATAAATTTATTTATCCCTCCTTTAATAATAATAGTAATAATATAAAGATAAACTTTACTAATAAAGAACTTAATCCTAAACTCTTGTCTAAATAGATCTAAGACTATTATCTAATATAGAAGATATCAACCCTTACAGTGACCAAGAAGTCGTTCGCAGCAATATATAGACTAACTGTATATAATATTAAAACGGCGGATGCAGCGAACAGTCTACTTCAGCACAGATATAGGCGTAATAATCTACTTGCTGAGGGCCATACTTAGGGCCCACCGGCTATAGTATTGGAGAGATATCTTGCTAGCAAGGAAATCCCGATTTCGATAATCTTGATAGATAAGGCCTATGCCTTCCTTAGTATCATAGAGATGTGGATATTCAGCTGTTATAACACAACTTTTGTCAACAAACTATTCTATAAATAGCTATTACCAGAATATCTTCGCCGATGTTTAAATAAGATCTTAAATTAATTCTACTATATTACTGTTTTCTACCCTTTCTGACTTCGTTCAGCGGTCTGGTACTGTTTCCCTTTGATCTTTACTATTAATACTATGCCTATCTTTGTTATTATCAGTCTTACATTTTCCACAGTAGTAGTTTTGCTTTACTTTTTCTTTTTCTTTTTCTTTATGGTTATCGCAGACTTATCTGTCCGGAGGGGGAGAGTGTCGCCATTTCCCTATTAGGCGACTTCCCGTCCTCGCTGGTCGCCCCCATATCTCAGCGCGACTAGGTAGATAGCAATGAACAACCATCTTTGACCCCATGAATGATCCTCGCTATTAGCGACCCCCTAGGGACGGACAACACTAAGAGTCTATAGAGACACCTTGACTATAATAATATATCCTAGAAATTTAATATAAAGTTGATAGAAGAAGTACTTTAAGAATTTAGTATAGAATTAAGTTTCTTAAAGTCTTTTAAGTATTTAATAGATATATTTTATATAGAAGTCTTTATCTAATAAAAAGATAAGGATATTATTTAGATATACTATATAAAAATTATTAAGAAGTCCACAAAGTATAGTACATATATAGTTTTAAAAAATTACTAGAATATTAGTTAATCTAAATAATATAACTATATATTTAAGATAATTATATTTTATATAGAATATTATCTTCCTTTTATCTTCTTTAATATAGATTCAGTAGTAGATATCTTTAATATTAATTTTAGAAAAGTATTTACTTCTAGAAATCCTATCTAGAATGTGGTGGTTTCGTTTATCCCGAATTCTGCCGTCTGTATCCGCCTTCGGGCATTATCTCGACGGAGTCATCTTCCGTCTTCTCCCATGAACAACCACATCATCATAATGATTTTGCCTCCTGACTGATTCTGCTACGAACCATAACATATGGTAGCATGTCCCATGACAATCCAGTGTCTTACACCACTATGGAATAAGTCGTCTACGACATCTTTTCTAGATGTTTATTTATTATTTGTTGCTGCTGGGAAATCTATTGATCTTCTTACTGTTCTACTTCTTACTATCCTGTGTATCTTGAGATTCCTAATTGTATTAATTATATCCTGTCTTCTTTCCCCGTCTTTCTTATTTGTCTTTATAGATCACTGGGTTCTGCCAAGTCCTTGCCCTGTCTTGTGATTCGCTCATCTAATTTATATATAAGTTATTCTTACTAAATTTGTATCTTATGTCTTCTACTGATCTTTACTACTCTATATTATCTAATCTCTGTATCTTAATATTATTAACTATTTATTCTCTAACTTACTGGTTATTATTTTTTACTACTATTTATTTGGATTTATTTCTAGTAAGAGGTCTTGCTGTTCTTGTCTTCAGTATCTTCTGTTATTTATACAGATCATATTCTGAATATTGTCTAAAGTAGTGTATTAAATCATCAACTTCTATAAAAAACTCTTAGATTATAATTATTAAAACTATATAGACTATGATATTCTTACTTATATATTTTATATTACTTTAGTTATATCTATTCTAGTTTTATTTAAATACTTTATCTATTCTTCTTCCTAGGATCTTGATAAGTCTATTTTATATAAAGCTCTTTTATTATTTATTAAGTAGATTAAATATCTATTATCTACTAATTTATATATCTAGTAGTAGACAGAATTATTATTACTTTTAGATAATTTTATTAAACTAGTATATCTCTTAGGATATGTTTGTTCTAGATCCTCTTCTATCTTATTGTCTAGTACTGTTACCCCTACAGATATACTGAGACTTGTTAATAATTTAGATATAGATATATTAGTCCTAAAACTAACTAAATTAACTACTCTAATAGCCTCTATACTAAGTCCTATTACAGATAAGCAAGCTGAGGATCCTGTCACATCTGAATATCTATATCTGAATATTACTGTATCAGAGTCTTCCACCCCTTAGACTATCAGACATTTCCAGAGTATAAATATATCTTATATATCTTTTTTTATATTATATAGTCCTTCTTTTTTCTCTTTAAACAGATCTATATATACTATATTACTATCTAGTATTTTCTCTGATATTTACTAACTTCCAGAATTGGTGTATAGTAATATTAAATATTCTGACTACTTATTTTATAATATTAACTATTCTAACTAATTTAATCTACTTAATCTTCCTATATCAGCTTTATTTCTTATTTATATATTTACTGGAGTCAAAACACCTATCCTGTCTACTAATACTAAGACACCTATAGTTAATCCTATTCTACTACAAGTACTAAGGCAGTGAAAAATATGTCTAGTCACTAACAAGATGTCTAGTAGTACTAGTACTAGAGTTGGATCTAGTGGCTTATCTAATTCTTCTCTATCAGATCTATTAGTAAGGATACAGCAGATACTGGAAAGAATAGATAATTAAATAAGAATATTTAAAACTTATCTTAACTAAGCTAATTAAGTAAACTAAATAGCTTAAATAAATAGTTATTAAAATACTTCTATCTAATCTATAGTTGACTAGAATAAAAGAATCTTCTATATTAAAGATATAAAGCCTAAGAATATTAACTTCTTCTATTTTAATATAGAAGATAACAAAAGTATAAAATAGATAGAATATAATATATTCTATAAGGATATGAATATCTTTCTGGATTGTATATATAATATAGTCAAATACTAAGATAAAGTAGTAGTTAAATCTAACTTATAGACCTATCTTTATAGGACTGTACTAAATTAGTTTATATCTAGTCTTACTAAGCTGGAGAAGAGTATAATTATTAATATATTTCTAGAAGTAGAATAAATAAAAGCTCTGAGAGAATATTTTTATTCTAATATATCTATAGCTCTGATTTATCTTAATTAAATAAAGTATGGTTTTACTGATATTAATACTAAGCTGATTAGTTAATTTATACAAGATATAATCCATCTAGCTTATACTATAAGAATAGATAATTCCTATAACCAACTTCTATATTTATAGAATTAGATTAATCCTTATCTGCAGGTCATATTGACCAAACTAACTGAGCAAACTACTATTAGTATATTTCTATATATATTAGATGATTAGTAGTAAGAATAGGAAGACCTAGTAAGAGTAACTACTTAATACAATAGTTACTTCTATTAAGATAGTAATACTTCTCTATATAATACTTAAGAACTCTATAACTAAGGATTCTGTAATCCCTAAGGATATAATTCCTAAGAATATAATAATAGACTCTTTAAGAGATATAATATCTACTAATCTAACTACTAGAATAATTACTAGAATAACTATTATTAAAGTAATACTAATAACTACTAAAGATATCTATACCAGAACCGCCCATGGCAGACAAGACAATGGAGCCGTGACTGGCGCCTGTATAATCAAGATGATCAGTAGTAATACGGCTCACAGCAAGGTCGGCAGGGTCAGAGCCAACAAATACATAATGGTGGCATGAATTGTTAACCTTGAGATTATCAAAACTAGAATTAAAACGCGTATTATTCTAGAAGCTAAGATAACTAAGGATAAAATATTTGTAACTATAATTATACTAATTAAAGTAATAATTATTATACTAGATAGTATAGTACTTATACAGCTATAACTAATCTAAGAGTACTGGAAGAACTGAATCAAGACCAAAATAACTAGTATAGATACTATAGTAATAAATATCAGGAGTAATATATAGATTCCTATGATTACCCCTATTATAAGTAAAACATCTATAATTAATATAATAATTACTTCTATAATAATAGCTATGAAAATAAAGAGTATAATATCTATATTACTAAGAATATTATATTTAAAGATACTAATAGTCTTTTTATATTATTATCTTTTTCTATTCCTTGTTATAACTATAATATATCTTTTAAATTAAATAATAGACTCTATAAATATATTAATATTTGCAATGCGTCCCTAATATCAATTGAACTGGTTAAGCTGTGTACTAATCTAAGTAAATATAATAGAATTATTATATCTAATTACTATAGTAAGGAGATTTCTGGTAATAAGAGTGGTTCTATCTTATATTTATGTAGTTGATACGTTGGGCCCGAAGCCCTCTTTTAGACGCCGAGGCGTCAAGACATTATGACCATGCGAAGTTGTTGTTCATTATTCTCCCCGCTACGCGAGATCTTAAATACAGGATACAGGAAGGACAAGGAAGGAAAGAAGAGTTATCAGTCTAAAAGGAAGGATTATTATAAGATAGGAGAAGAAAAGATATTAGTCTAGTTAAGAGTTCTCTGATGAGTAGTCTTCTTATTGAATTATAATATCCTTGTTATAATTTACTATAGAAGTTTATTAGAATAATATAAGTTATTATTATTATTATTATTATTATTATTATTATTATGGTCATTGTCTTTTGTAAAGATGTGCTTATAATGAGTATCTTCAACAAAGTTGCCCTTAGGGATAAGGTGGAAGTCAGTAGTATTCTTATTATTATCCAGTACGGTTGTATTCTTATATTACTGGAGGAGTAAGGTGGTTGTATACTCCTCTGGAGATATATCTATATTCTTCTATTCTTTATCCGCAATATTCTTGAGAGTATCTTTAAGGAAATCAATAAGAAGTATAAACTCTGAGTATAGCTTAGTAGCTTAAAGTAATCCTGTCTATCTGGTCGAGTGCAGTGATAGCTATTGTAGGGTTCAGGGTGAGGATATAATAGTTCTCTATAAAGATAGTATCCTATTATCTTTTATTCTTCTTATTAGCTTCGAGTACTAGATTGATAATATCTATATTGGATTAGTTCTGATTAATATAATAGTAAAGATGATTATAATTATAGTTAGATTGAAGTCTAAGAACTAGGGCGCTATACTATTCAGATGTGAATTTATCTGAGGATTTGAAGTTATCAACTCTATCTTAGGTAATATTATCTAGATTCTAATATCTAATATTTTTCTAGAATATCATCTTATTAGTCTTTCTCTTTATAAATCTTGAATATTTACTTAAGATAGAAGCTAAGAGTACTATTATCTTCCTCTTTATAGTAGCTGGTTTTGGTAGACTGAGCCTAATACTGATCTTCTGCGACGTCTGTTTGTAGTCTGGTTTTGGTGGTCCGAGTCTGATCCCTATCTTCTGTATAGATGGGTTTGTCTCTGGAGTGGGTGTGTAAAGTATTTAGGAGATTATCTCAAAAATCTTCTAGACACCGGTCTCAACTATTTCCTTGATGTGTTTGGGCAGAGACATCGCTGGGGTCTTAGGTGTCTTAGATACTTTAGAATAGAGGGTGCAGTCGACGGGCAGCTTTGGAACTAATAGAATAGGATTATCTTCCTAACTATCTAGATCCGTGTCTGGTCTGGGACTGAGCAGTTGATCACCATTATTCTGAGAAATATAGGTATTTAGTGTATTGACTAATAATTTCAGAGAAATCTGATTCAGCAGTAGTAGAAGAATAGTTTTTTTATTGTTCTTATTATAAGTATAAAGTATTATAAGATTATTATTATAAGGATACTATATATTAGTTTTACTTTAACTCATCCAGTTCGGCTCAGTTTGATTAAAATAGTTGACGGTATTATAACCTATTATAGTAATAAATATTTATATCTTATTAGTAACCTTGTAGATATCCTTAGACTAAGTAAGATAGTATCCCACCTATATACTATTCTTTGGTAAGCTGTTGGTCTTTGTCTCTTACTGTCCTGCCAAAAGCTATAAATACCAGGAGCAAGCAGTGTCTCCACAGAGGATGTATCCCCCTTGTATAATAGGATACTACCAGAGACTATGGGCATAGATTAAGATAGTTTCGCTGATTAGGACTCTATCTACATAAAGTAGACTCTTATAAGCAAAGTCGGCGTTATACTTTACTTATTTAGTAGTAGAGAGGAGCTTAAACATGAGGTAAATAAGCCAGTTAGATAGATACATATTATATGATAATCATCCCAAGATAATAGGATCCCAATACCCGACTACTAAGGGTCTTTATACCCATGTGATTTATTTGTATTCTACCTGCTTGTTCTTATTATTCTTTATTTTTCTCGGTACGGGTGTGACTGGGTTGTAGTTACTAAGTATCTATATTCTAGTATAGGTAGTCTTCTGGTTGGCTAGAGAATACTGTCTTTATAATCCTGGTAGTATATTCTTAAGAAAGGCGGTAATTTTGGGAATAAAGAAAAAGTCAGGTATAATAGTATCTAGTAAGTAAGATTTATAGTATTTAGAGTATATAATAGTATATTAAGAAAGAGGAATAAGTAAATATTTATAAAGAATAAAATAGGAATATAAAGTATTAAAGAAGAGGATATCTAAATAGTAGTTAAGAGTAAAGAGGATGAGAGGATAGATAAGAAGAAGATATATTAGGAAAGAGTAGTATTACTTAGTGAATAGAGGGGCGTGAGTATGCTCCCAGTGAATGATTACTAGGTGATTAGACACTGTGCCTGTGGTCTCAGTGAATAATTACCGGGCAGATTAGATAGTTTGCTTGAAATCACGTATCAAGTCCGCTGTATTAATATCTGCTTCATTGACCCATTCATCTGCCTCAGGACTGTATCTGGTATAGTAGATCAGATACTTAGTTACTCTTATACCATCTCGTCTTGGCCTTCCCTGTACTGGTCTGCTTGTAAGAATATGATTAATCTTATATCTAGTACTATCTTCACTGTTTCGCCCATCTTTCTGTATAGAAGAAGGCGCGGAGTATTAGTGATTATAAGAATCTTCTATTTTAGGTGTTAGCTCCAGCTGAGCCACTAAAATAATAGAATAGATTTGCCAGTTTAGTGGAATTTCAAGATAATATACTAGCCTGCCAACTCTTTCCAAGACACACAATGGACCCGCGTATTAGAAGTTCAGCTTATCTTTAATCACCTTCAGCTTAGCTCTTGCTCATTAGGAGGCTATATCCCTTGTAAAGTCTAAGATAAACACTATCTCTAACATTAAATTCTATAGGCTGATGATTCCTGTTGTAGATATATTTTATCTAAATAGCTATAAACTTGTATACTTCTTCAGTATCTAATCAGAATTTGAAACGTTGTCCTGCAAGCAAGCATCTAGCCCATGTCCAGGGGTTGCCTAGAGACATGCTATATATAAGATTATATAGGCTTGTCTTTATAATTAAGCTAAGTAAACTATTAATCTAGCTGATAATTTGAGGTAGAAACTATGTCCAGTAGGTATAGTAATCTTATATATATATATATCAGAGTATTATTTTAACAGTTTGGTTTATCCTCTCTATCTATCCGTCTGTCTGTAGATAATATATAGTAGAATAGTACCATCGTGTGTTCAGCTTCTTGAATATACTAGACCAGAAACTGCTAAGAAATCGAGTATCTTAATTAGATATAAAGATATATAGTAGTCCCTAGTCATATTCTTAAAGATATAATACTAGTTAATATCCCTAAAGAGATATAGACTACTATATATATCTGGGTATTAAACCAACTCTCTTTATGAATTTATCTACAAAGACTATGAGCTGATTATACTCTTCTAGGATATTAATAATTACTTTATAGACAGGTAGATATTTGACTAGCAGCAAGCCGATAATAAAGTCTATTATTATAGTATAAAAGAGAATTACTGGCGAGATAATTAATTATAGAGTACCGAAAGGCTTATATATACATATATGGTTTTGTAAGCATCCTGGGTAATGATATATATATTCATCCAGTATAGTACAGCCCTGATATAATATAAGACCTTGGAGAGTAGCAAGATATTTATTAGTACTCTAATATCTATTATTGTTATAAAATATATAGAAAAGATCCTTTAAAAGACAGCAGAGTACATACAACCAAGATTCTTGATATATTTGAGCTGGTTTAGTAGTATCTGGGAAAACTATAATATCCTTGAGTATATAGAGTAAGCTGTCTTTGAAAATATATAGTAGTATTATTATAGGGTTATTTTATAGTATCTAGATAATACTAGATGCTCGCGTATCTCTTAGATAGGCTATATAAATATATTCTTTAAAATCATCTACTAATAAGATTATCAAAGTACTGTACTCTATTATCTTATAGTAGTAGATATACTATCTGTCTAGTAGACTTGGAATACTATTATTCTATATAACTACTAATTCTGCTTCGAGAAGATCATCAAGATCAAATAGTATATATAGTATACCTTTAGTAGGCAGTTGGGATAGTATATCTACTAGACTATTTATCTTTCCTAACCTATAGTATACCTTAAGACAGTATTCTTATATAAATTAGAATATATAAATAAGACAGAGATTAAGATACTTTAGTATAACTATATTAAAGTTTATTTTTTAAGCAAGACCTACTGTGCTTACATAGTCTATATATACCACTGTTTATATATATATAGCTTTAAGATAGTATCTTATTTTACAAATTATCTATATAAGACAAGATACTTTGATCTCTATTAGCCAGTAGTTATACTTATATACAGTAAGTGCTCTGCTTAGGAAGAGAACTGGTTGCATCCAGATATATAGAGGTAGTTTAGAGATGTTTATATAAGTCTCCTTTAGATTAATATAATATAAGACAGTATTATAGCCTTTCCTAGATATATCTAGATTAATATATAGTTATTATTTAGATTAGAAGTATACTAGTATCCAGTCTGCTCCCTTGTCAAACTCAGTTTGTAGATTCTTAAATACAGTAAGCTCTTCGGGTGTTGGTGTCTATATAGTCTTAGTAGAGTATATCTTCCAGCTTCAGCTTTTCTAGCTTGGCGAGCTTTTAAGCAGTGTGACCTTCTAGTCCTAAAGTAGCTGTATATAAGTAGTATATTAGAGTATCCTATGTCTGAGATAGCTTGTAATCCCAAGATAATATTCTAAGGCTAATAATATATCAGGAAATAGTAGGGACTGAATAGCTACTAATTTTTCTTTAGGAGCAGATAGTCCCAGGCCGTCTACACATTATCCTAGAAGCTGTACTAATAAAAAAGCTATAAAAGCCTTTATTAGCTCCAGCTTAATATTTATTATCTATAGATATCCAAATACGTGATGTAGATGCTTGATATACTAGTTAAGACTAAGTAATATAATAATAAGATTATTAATATAAGCTCTACAGAATACATAGAATTCCTTAAGATTAAGGTCTATCTATCTTTAGATATAAGGAACAGAGTTAATAAATCCTATAATCATAATATAAAATACCTCTTAGCCTTAATATATTATAATAGCAAGATGATTATAATATATTTATTTAATCAATTATTAGTAGAAGTATTTGTAGGTATCTACTACTGTAATATAAGTATATCCTACTATCAGCTGGATGATACTGTCCTATAGTAGAACTGGATAGAGATCTAGTATAGTCCTCTTATTAGCTTCTCGCAAGTCTACTATAGTATATCCTTTGGCTGTTTTGACGCCAGTAATTGGATTAACTACTATTCTCCAGACCACGAAGACAGGGTATGCTGTTGGGGTATAACCCTAAGTAAAAGACATTTTACCCTAGGTATAGAGAGAATTAAATATCTTATTAATAACTTCCTAATCTTACTTACTAATATAGTATATTTATGACTTTGGTAACTTGGTGTCTTCCTTTATAGATATTTCTAGCTATTAGTCTTTGGGTATATTAGTAACTCCAATATTAGACCTATCCGGCTTCACCTATATATTGTATTAATTAATTACCTGGGTGAGACAACCAATTACTGTAGAGTCCTTACTATAGACAACCTAAACCCTCGGTAATATAGTAGTATTTTCGGATATAGAATAGAGCAGTTTGTGGTCTTTAGGTAGTCTTAGTCTTGGGGTATCTGTATCTAGAGTAGGCTTTATATCTGGGTTCTCTTTATTATAGCTATTACTGCGTAGCTGTCTATAGTATTAATATTTTATATTATTCTATCTTTATTTATTAATTCGGAGCTTATAATATTTGGGTGGTATTAGTCTTCTATTAATTATAATCTTACTATCTTATAGATGATTTCAAAAGTCTATAGTATATACTAATTATTCTTTAATATAGACTTAATATATATCCTTAAGTAGAGATTAAGTAAGATAATAATACTAATATCTATTAAGACTGAGTGGATTAGAGTATCTCAGCTCCTCTATATATTATAGCGAGTGTTTGAAATTGTGCTTGTCCAGGTAGTATACCAGCTCAGCTGCATGATCTTTAACTTAATATATAGTAGTGAATTCATTGTCTATAATTATATCAAGCCTAGTATATCTTGCTACTATAATCTTATATAAGATTTAATTTATTATCTAAACAAAAGTAAAATTTAAATTAACTAGATATATATAGATCGCGAGATCCTTACAAGACAAAGATTCAAAGATATAGTCTATATCTTCGGGTAAGTCTGTCTTTATATGGATTAGTATATATATTATGGTGTGGGCTGGTATAATGATGTGTTTTACTAAATAGATAGGTGTATTGACTTGTTTTTTGGCTTGCACCTCTATATCAATAGGCATGTTTGTACAGCCCTCTAGGTATGCTTTTTAGCAGTGGTAATCAAGCAAGATACTCTTATAATTAATTATATCTATACTAACAAGCATATCTGCTTTGAACTTAGGATTATTCACAATGAATACCCTTATAGTAATACAACTATATTAATATTTGATATTTAAGAGCTTAACTAGAGGGCTAATATCCTTTTACTCTATTATAGTCTTTGGAAAATATATATAAAGAATAATATATTTATTTATAGTATACTTAGAACTAATACTAGTAATACAGATATCTTTACTAGTAGAGTAAAACTGAATATCTTTAATACTTAAGATGAAAACTTTGCTGATAAGAGTAGAGCTGCAATCTATATCCAGATATATAGCTCTTGGGTTGGTCTTCTTGTTAAGATCTACTATAGTCGTGGCTGTACACTATACATAGAGTATATTAATATCAATATCTTCTTTATATCTAGTAGAGATAAACACATCATCAAGCGGCTTAATATATATTAGTATAGCATCTCTTCTCATCGGTAGTACCACGTCAGAGGGTTTTAGAGGTGGTATGTCTTCCTGGCTGTATATCTAGTTGGATTGATCTTTTGTGTCACTTGTGACCGAGTAGAGTGTTCTGTATTCCTCTATTATATTTACTATGGGCCTCGTAGGCAAGGGAAGATATAGCTTGTCTGGTACTAAAGTATATAAGAAGACTTCAGTATTAGCATTCCTTACTACTATACAAGGAATATATTAATATAACTTGTTATAAGATAAGAAAGTAGTATAACAGTAGTTGTATATTACCACTAAATCATCAGATTCATTATTAGAGAAAGGAGAGGCAAGATATATATAATTATCTTTATTATTAAAGTCAAACTGCTGCTTATTATAACCATTACTATAATAATTACTATAATATAAATCAGTCTGATTCTTATAACAGTTATATTCTTTATTATAATTATAATAGATGTCGTTGAGGTTGTTAGGTATAGTAGGATTAGTCAAAGCAATGTATAGTTAGTACTGTGACTGATAGTTGTCTTAGACAGATGCTTAGTAGGCTTACTATAGTTTACTAATACAGTTCTATAGCTGCTTGCTATCTCTGGAATTAGTATTCCTATTCTTTATCTTATTCTAAGGACGATCGGCTAAAAGCAACTATCCGGGACGTAGAGGCTGCAGCTATAACTACAGTTTATCCTATCCCAGTATATTCTATCTATCCTGAAAGGGATATCTATTATTATTCAAGCAGTTAGTATTTGGATTTGTATTATTAAATCAAGACTTCCTGTAGTTGAGATTATTATACTGGTTGCGACCGCGCCAGGATATATAGAAGCCCCTGAAAGAATGGTTACTATAGTAGTTCCTATTATATTAGTTTCCTTAATATCCCTAAGGGTTATTACAGTCTTAGTAGTTATTATCAAAATAATCTTAATATATATTAGTATAGTATTTCTAGTAAGAACGTCCTTCTTAATAGTTATCTATATAATAATTGGGTCTACATTAATATCTCTGCCAGGCTTCTTATCTATTATCTGACTGTCTTTATCATAGCAGCATCTTACCGTCTAGACGGCCGAGGAATTTAATTATTATTATGGTTTGTATAGCTAGATTGATACCAGCAGTAAGATCAGGATAAAGATGTATCTATATTAATATTAATTAATTATAGGTGTCGTCGATGTAGAAGGCTTTACAGTTATATATAATATCTTAGGCAAATACCTGAATTGACTTGCCTTAGCGTATGTCTGTCTATCTATAGTTACTAGTTGCTTGCAGACAGGTAAGAGCTTAAGTTATATTAGACTTAAAGTAAATACAGAGGCCTTCAAGTATTCTATCTTATAAAGACATATATATATATATATCTTTCTTATATTCACTAAGTATAAGATACTAATCAAGGGCTGCGTCTCGAAGACAACTGGTAATACTCACATATACTGCTGGTTCTTGGTGTACTTGAATTATATCTCTAACTTGGTTGATGAAAAGATTAATATTCTTAAAATATATAATATATTCTTATTATTTAAGATACTAGTCTATCTTCATGTCTGGGAAGAAATAACTGATATTATCAGATTTCAAAGTTTAGGTATATTAGACTATTTATTAATTATTATTATTAATATTCCTATCCTTATAGTCATAGTATTATTGTTCTTTATACTTATTTCTTGTATATTCTTCTTAATCACATCGGTCATAGTCTTACTTAAAGTTATGAAGACACTGGTTTATATTCCTTAATTCTACTATAATTTTAGCAAGCTGGGATTAAGCTATATTATTATACTTATCGTCTGCTAGGCTATACAGAGTGTTTGGCTTGGCTCTTATTACTATTATAGTGTCTGAAC
This sequence comes from Aspergillus saccharolyticus JOP 1030-1, assembly GCF_003184585.1. Classification (NCBI taxonomy): domain Eukaryota; kingdom Fungi; phylum Ascomycota; class Eurotiomycetes; order Eurotiales; family Aspergillaceae; genus Aspergillus; species Aspergillus saccharolyticus. The sequence goes on along the minus strand of NW_020290633.1, from coordinate 93,049 downwards.
TATCCTGTAGATAAGGTTACATAGGTTCTGCAGGCTTTTCAGTTAGTATAGATAGATTAAAAGACGTGAATAAGTCAAGCAAGAAAGAAGTAGAAGAAAAGAATATTAAAGAATCTGGTAAGAAATAAAAAGAAAAAGATAGTTTCTCTAATTATCTATTACTATCAGAGTGTACAGGGGATGGGTATTTATTAAATAAGGAAGGAGGTGGTATTAGTACTTTAGATAAAGATACTATAGATACCAGAGATATAGATTTAGAAGGTGCTGGGGATGCGGATTTGGATTCTAGATATAATATTCTTAAGGCGGGGACTTTGTAATAATACTAGGGCTGGGGCTTGGTAGAAGTACTTAAAATTCGTGTAGATAGTATAAACACTCCTAAGACTAACTATCTTAGTATCTACAGAGTTGAATATTTAGATATTTTATTAAAATTCTTCTATAGAGGGTCTATGAAAGAGGAGAGGATTAATTCTTCTAATATTTAGGATTAGAGTACTTCTATGTCTGTTATCCTTGTGTACTCAGGTTCGAATAATACTCTATTAGCAGATTGGGATCTTGGTCTTATATATCTAAGAGATTGATCTGGGTTAATCCCCAGAATTAGTTATTCTATTAGTCAAAGTTATTCTATTAGTCAAGACATGTATATAGACTCTAAGAGCAGAAATTCAGTAAGGCGTCTGAATTCCCTGATGGCCTTGTTTAAAACTGGACGGTCAATATCCCAGTCGGGAGGGTAGAGAACAGTATCTACTAATTTAAGTGGTTTAGATATTCTAATAACATAGATAGTATAATATACTGTATCTTCGTCTAGTTAGTAAATATATTAGCTTCTTAATATATTATAGAATATTGTAATCTAATAGCCCAGTTCAATATATCATAGCTGTTTCTATAAAAAGACAGTTGGACCCTGTCTTCTCTATCTAGTAGTAAAGGGGAAGGGGAGGAGGTGGTTGTTAGAGGAGTAATCTCTATACTCTGAAAAATAAATCTAGAGGAACCCAAGATTGTTTAGGATAGACTACTAACTTGTAGTTAATATATTAGGCCCGAAGCCCTCTTTTAGACACCGAGGTGTCAAGACGTTATGACTATACAAAGTTATTAATCATTATTCTCCCCGCTACACGAGATCTTAAATACAGGATACAGGAAGGACAAGGAAGGAAGGAAGAGTTGTCGGTCTGGAAGGAAGGGTTGTCATAAGACAGGAGAAGGAAAGATGTCGGTCTGGTCAAGAGTTCTCCGACAATTTATCTAAATTAGCTATAGTTAATATAGGATTAAATACTATAAGTAAGTATACTATTATCTATATAGATACTAGGTACTCTAGTAGTATTAGTAATACTAAGTTACTTTACTCTATATCTAGTATTAAAATATAAGAAGTCAAAGAACTACTTAATATTAGAGATATTAGTTTTATCTACAAGTTAAAGGAATATATTGTCTTAGATATCTATATTCTACACAGTTCAAACCCAGAGTATTTATATAGTCTGGTATTTATATACTTTTGTACTTGTATCTTTCTCGTATCTAACTTATATATGAATATATTAATTAGAACTGATATAATATGCTGTAAGGGTATTATTATTAACTATAAGAGATAGACTAGCTTTATATAGTCTTATAGAGTATTTATCTTTCTACTATAAATTATTATTATTTCTAACTATCTAATAAATATTTCTATATATACTACTAGATAGATTATTATACCTCTCTATTTATATATTAAACTTTCTATTAAGTATATTAATAATCTTTCTGATATAAGTTATATATTCTATTCTAAAAATAGTACTAGTCTATTAATATACAGCTATCTAGTAGATATAAATTTCTCTTTTATTAAGATAATTAATAAGTCTTTATCTATTATAATAATTAGTTACTATACTAAGATAGGTATACTTAGTAATAATAAGTATATTACTATATATAAGATATAGAAAACTATTACTAAACTAGGATACTTAAATATTTATTCTAACTAACTTTTACTTCTGTATATCTTATATAGTAATAATTATTATTTATATCTATCTTCTTATAATCCTGATTACTATTATTAGGTTGCTATATCTATAGAAGCTGTAGAAGCTCTATCTATAAGTATTAGATTATCTCTATCTTATAATCACCGACTTTATAAGTATATTACTTTTAAAAGTAAAATATAATCTCTATTCTCTATATCTTTAGATTGGCTATAATCTTAAATTACTATATCTTCAGACCAGCTGTCTTAAATTAGAAGTACTGAATATCTATTAGAAACTAGTCCTAGATCTCTAACTAATTAAGTATCTCTATTAAAGATTAAATATAATAAGAGTAATATTATTATACTTCTGAATAGTATTATTATCTATAAGACTAGATATAAGGAAGTACTAAGTAAATTAATTATATTCTATAATATCTAGACTTCTCTGGATGGTTCTAATATTAGTATAGTCAATATTCCTAAGGATAAATAGATAAGAATCTCTATAAAAAAGGGATGATAAGATAGAGTAGCTATATAGAAACTCTATATCTATTAACTTCCTAAGCATGACTATGCTGTGATAGATACTATATTTAATCTACTTTATAAAGTAGATAAGATATTATTTACTAGAAACTATATATCTACTATATATCCTGTCTTTATTATTTAGAAATACTTTAAATAGTAAAGCTAAAGATTATTCTATTATTAATCTTTAGACTATTAACTATAAAACTAAACTGGATTTATATCTAGTCTTAATATAAGAAGATATACTCTATATAGTTTAAGAATACTAATATATTACTATTATTAATACTACTTACTTCTTCTATTAATAGCTAGTATTCCCTGGTTATTGAAAGTATTTAGTAGTCGTGATATATAGAAGTTAAGAGATATTTTATATTATTTTAATAGAATTTATTAATAGTATTCCTTTTATTTAAAGATAAATAGATTTATATCTCAAGCAGTTTTGTACTTTTATTTATATATATATTAATAATATTATTATTACCAGCTATATATTTAAGGAATATATAGAATATCTATCTCTTATCTTTTAATCTCTATAAGACCTGAAGGTTAAACTCAAGCTAAGAAAGATATATATTAAGTTTTTCTTAGTTATACTTTTTAGATAGTAAGTTAATATTCTTGATTTATTAATCCCTAAAGATAAAATTACTGCTATTAAGAAATTAATCTTTCTAATAAATCTTATCTAACTTAAGTATTATCTTAGTATAATAGGTTAGCTGAGATACTATATTAGTTAATATATAAGTAAGATATAATCCCTATAAGATTATAAGACTTAATTACTTTATATCTAGTTACTACTAAAGATATTTTTATTTATATATATATCTAAATAGATAGACTAATTCTATCAAGACTATATAAATAAAACTCTAATTCTTGATTCTACTGAAGATGAACTTCGAGTATTTTATATCTTATAGAATAATTTTAGTAATATCTATAAGCTAGCTTATTTTATGTCTACTAAGTAAGTATATCTTAATCTAGATATATATAGAGATAGGCATGGTGCAATGTTCTATTATATTAAGAATAGCTATACTTATAAAGACCTTGTTAAGCTATCTTCTAGAATATATATTTATTCTATTCTATTTCTAAGTCATGTTTTGACTTTAGCTAAGAAGAACTACTAGTCTACTAAGTTAGAAGTATTCTACTTTATTTAGATACTCTGAAAGCTTAGATATATAATTCAAACTATTAAGCTATTAACTATTATCTATACTAATTATTCTAGTACAGTCACCCTTTCAAATCAGATAATATTTAATATAGTTGTAGTAGAATATCTTAATCTCTATCTAGTATATATAAGCTAGTATATTCAATAATTCTATCTTAAGATATATTATTATTCTAGTATAATAATATAGTTATAGATACTTTATCACATCTTTCTAGAAAAGGTGTTCAGTATATACCTCTATCTAGCTATAATCTTAAAGATATTCTAATTAATATATTCTTCTCTAGCTATAAGTTATACTCTGTATATACTATTCAAGTTAATAATTAATTTAAAAGCTAGATACATTAAGGCTATAAGATAGATATTAGAGTATCTAAGATTATTAATATTCTACTATCTGACCTGAATACTAATCTTCTATATTTTATAGAAGATGGGTTGTTATATATAACTAAATATATTAAGAATAATAATAGTATAACAACTAGATATAATAAATTCTAGATCTATCTTTTATATTCTCCAGTTCCTAAAATTTTCTATATTATCTATAACAAATGCTATTATTAAGACTTTTAGAGATATATAGAAGAACTTTATAGACTTATTATTTATAAAGCTACTAAACTTCTCTGTGACTACATCTGCTGGTGTCTGTAATATAATAAGAACTATATATAGAAGTATAAACTATATAGTATCTTATAATTAATTATCTCTATATCTGAATCTTTCTATACTATAATAATAGACTTTATTACTACTCTTTCTACTAAGAATAGTAATAATTAGATACTTATAATAGTTAATAAGTTTACTAAAAGAATAGAAATAATTCTAGGATATTTAAAGATAAAAGTAAGTAATTAAGAAGTATTTTTTATATAATATCTTTAAGATTATAATTAGAAAGTTTCTATTATTATTATTTCTATTGAAGCGGGAAGTTGCTGTAATCCTTAATAAGTATGTAGTACTTTGTAGCTGATACTATATACTAGTAATATAGTACTTAGTTTATTGGTTAGGATATGGGCCTGAATATAATAAATAGGTCAAAGATAATAATATTACTACTAATAAATTAATTTATAGATATAAACAGTGTATTGAATTTTCCTAGACTATATTAGTGTATCTTAAGATGTCTACTATTATTATTGCTATGTATTTAGACAGTAAGGACGCCTGCCTTAAAACGCGGGTATCTGTAGTGGTTTCGGTTATCCCGAATTCTGCCGTCTGTATCCGCCTTCGGGCATTATCTCAATGGAGTCATCTTCCATCTTCTCCCGTGAACAACCACATCATCATAATGAATTTGCCTCCTGACTGATTCTGCTACGAACCATAACATAGAATCTCTAAAATAAGAGATAAAGAATAGTAATTCTTAATAGAAATCTTATTAAGCTCTTTAAAATCTATATAAAGATATAGACTACTATTCTTTTTAGAGATAAATAAGATAGAGGTCCTAGTAGGACTCTTAGAGAATTAAATATATTCTAATTTAAGATTTTTATTAATATAATTATATAGAATCTTAAGCTCAGCCCTAGATAAGAGGTATATTAGACTATATAGAGGTATCTCACTAGTCTTAAGATTAATAGTATAGTCTATAGAGCTATAGGATAGTAGTTACTAGAAAGAGTTTATAGAGAATATATCTTAAAATCCTTAAAGTTTAATTAGTATTAGATTAGGATTTAGAGGTAGCTAATAAGATTTATTCTTAGATAATTAAATATCCTTAGAAAGCTTAATAATAGTATATATTATAGCTTAATTCCAGGTTACTCTAGTAAACTAAGTAATAGAAAGAAGTAAAATAGATAGTATACTAAACTACTATTAATAATTAAAAGATAATAAGTTAATATATAAATCCTAAAGTATAGTTATTAATAAGAGGATTAGACTTTCTTTAAATTAAGAATCTCTATTAATCTCTATATAATACTATTTAAAAGTATAGATACTCTCTTATAAATTAGTAGTAGTAATAGAGATCTTCTATATACTATAAGTAGGGGTTATAGTCTAATTAATAACTTTGATTCTAGAAGTAGTAACTAAAGTATATTAGAGATAATATATCTTAGTAAACTAGTAGCTAATAATATCTACTTTAGTATAGTTATTAAGATCTGTAAAGATTTTAAGATAATTCAATTATAAATAGAAATATAAAAGTAATATATAGTTCTTATTATAGATAAAGAAGTTAAAATTATAGAAACTATTCTAACTTCTCTACTTTTTCTCTTTAATTCTAAAGAGAATAACTAGACTTTAATAGATTAAATCTTCTTATCTTTAGTAGAGTAGTAATTTACAAGATATTAAGTACTTTTATATATAAAATAATATAATTAATTACTATTCTTTCTAATAGAATTCTTCTTATAATTCTAAGTATTATTCTTAGTTAATTTATTATTATAATCTTAAGACTGTTTCTATAGCTTATAGCTAGTAAATTAGTTATTATTTTATTTATACTTCTTTTTTGTAATAGAACAACTACTATCAGGAGTAAGGTCATCAGGATGACGCACTACAGTGGTTATGGGAGTCGTGAGGTCATTAATAGCGAACCTACACCTTCCCAACACCTATAAGGTGCTGATTTCTCTGCAGAAAGCTACTGATCCTTAAGGATCAGTCTATTTTATGGATATAGACTACTCTTGTTATTACTAGATAAATCTATAAATATTTAGTAGTTAATTTCTTATCTAATTAATAGATCTTCTATTGTAATAAGTAGATTCTATTATATTCTGATTCTTCTTTTTTAACTATCTAAGGAAGATGCTATTATACTAAGATAATAAAGAATTAGAGATAATTAGTAACTAAATTAATATAAAATTATTATTAAATATAATCTCTACTATTAAAGAAATTTAATAACTTAAGAATAATATATATTAATTAGAGTAGACTAATAATCTATACTAAAGAATAGTCTATCTCTAAGAAAACTATTTCTCTAGTAAAATCTTATTAAGATACTATCTATCCTCTTCTAAATTAGATAAGAATAAGAGAGAAATTAAATTTATTAATATCTCTTATTTTATATTAAATTTTAATCTTTAGAAATATTAGAAATAGATTATTAATTTAGAATATATATTTTAGGGAATTTATACTATAATAACTATATTATCTTAAAGCTTTTAATAGTATATTATTCTTAAACTAATAACTAAATAGAAAGGATAAATCAGATACTAGAATACTATCTATATTATTATTTAAGTTAATTTGAAGTAAATTAGTCTATAATATTATAAACTACTTAATTTACTTATAATAATATAAATAATATAATTACTAGGTAGTTATCTAATTATATTTTATATAGCTATTTCTCTGACTTCTATATATAAATTAAGAGTAATTCTTAATATAAGAAAGTCCTAGTAGTATAAGATAGAATTAATAGACTTTAAGAAGTAAGAGAATAACTATAAAAGATATAGTAAATAACTATAGAAAAGTAAAAGAAATACTATAATAAGTATAGGAAACTATTCTACTTTAAAGAAAGAGACCTAGTTAAGCTATTAATCTAAAATCTATAATTTAAAGAATTAAGAAAGCTAGCTCTAAAGTTTATAGAATTTTTTTAAGTTTTTAAATATATTAGAACCCAAGTATATTACTTATATTTATCTAAGGAATATAGATAAATTTATAATATATTCTATATTTTTCTAGTAGAGCTATAGAATATAGAAGAAAACTATAAAGAACTACTTCTAATACTAGAGTTAAATAATAAAGATAAATAGAAAGTTAAAGAAGTTAAAGATTACTAATACTATAATAACTAAGACTATTATCTAATTAAATAGAAGAGATAATTAAGTAAGTATAACTAATAAATTCCTAGTAAAAATATAATAAATACACAAGAATATATTAGAAATTACTAAAGAAAATACTAGAAGAAGTAAAAGTATACTAAATCCTAGTAAAGTACTACTAAGTAATTAAAAGTATTAAATATATACCTTATAAATATACTTAATTATATAATATCTTATAGTATTTTATTATATACTCTAGTATACTAATAGATATATTAATTATACTATTATAAGGTAATAGACTATATCTATATATACTAAAACTTTTATAATATAGTAATTTAGTATCTTCTTTACTATAAAACTAATATAAGTTAGTCTTATAATTTATCTAAGATAACTAGAATTCTTAGATATAAGATAGAGCCTCTTAATATCTACTCTAATAATTCTATATTAATAGATTAAAAATACTTTGTAGTTAGCTATATATTACTAGTAAAGTATTAATATATTAATTACTAAATAAGCCTATCTTTATAAACTATTTTCTATACTATTAATAGACTATAGTATTAATAGTATATTACTACTATCTATATAAAAGCTTTCTCTAGATAAACTATATATTTATTTACTATATAAAAAACTTTTTTATTAAAAGTAATAAGAGCTTTATTCTTCTTGTCTTTATCTTTATAGAAGAAGTAACTATAATACTAGTCTAAAAACTCTATTAGTTTAGCTGTATTATCTAATATATCTATAGATATCTAAGTATATTAGCTAAAGTATATTAAAGAAGGTTTATAAATCTCTACTACTTTATAGCTGCTCTGACAGCTATAATACTGTTAGTATAGAATAGATTCCTGTTTATTTAGAATATAGTTAATTGTAAAGATCTTTTATTTATCTATATTTTTAGATTTAAAGTACTTTAATAAGATCTAGAGATAATATATATACTATAACTAATAGAGTCTAATTACTATAATATATACTAGATATAACTAAGTTATTACTAAAGTATAATAGTAATAATATATATTAGTAGCTCTATCTAGTATACTATAAGTCTTATATAGAAGAAGTAAAATACTATAGAATAGAGTATATAATAGATATAAGAAGATACTGGAAATCTTAATATAATAGATAAATAAATATATAGAGTAGAGAGAATAAGAAAGAGAAAAGAAAATAAAAATAATATAATAGACTCTTATTTATACTTCTCTCTAACAGATCTATTTATATAAATATAACTATATACTAGTAAATCTATATAGAAATATATATAATTCTATTAATATTATCTATTCTATAAGCTTCTTATGTATTATAGCTAAGTCTCCACCTTTTCTAATTAGAAAATATAAGATTATTCCTAATAATTAAACTAGATAGCTTATTCTTATAAAGAGGAGTACTATTTATAATAGAATAACTACTATTAGGAGTAAGATTATTAGGATAATATACTTGTTGGAGTTTCAGTTCTTTTCAAATAGAATTAATTAGGGCTTTATTTAACTTTCACTTTTCCATACAAACTGAGTATAGAAGTGAAGTCAAAACAAGGTCAAAGTCAAAGATAATTAAAATCAAAAGAATCAAAGATAGAATGAATAAGGAAATAAACAAGCCACTGATTTCAATACATATCTGATCAACTGGTTCAGGATGATTCGGGATGATCCTCAGGAAATCATTGAACAAATCAGACTATTTAAGCCAAAATCCTTTGTTTATTGATTTCCTAATTAGGAAATCAAAACATTCAGAATGCAGGGGTGAGAATCCAGGGTGAGAATGCAGGGGTAAATTAGCCAAGGATGGATTGGGCTGGAACAATGGTTCAAATGGCTCAATCCAGGAATTAGGGCTAGGGTTTGGTAGTCAGGTGAGCTGCCAGTTTGACAATACTATAATAGTTATAGGAGTTATAAGGTTATTAATAGTGAACCTACATCTTCCCAATATCTATAAGGTACTAATTCCTCTGCAGAAAGCTACTAATCCTCAAGGATCAGTCTATTCATGGATATAGGCTACCCTTGTTATTACTAGATGAATCCATAAGTATTCAGTGGTTGATTCCTTACCTAGTCGACAGGTCTTCTACCCTGACAAGTAGATCCTATCACATTTTTATTATTCTAGAGTTTATAATAATAAGTAGTAATAGCTACTATTCTATTCTATTCTTTAGATAGATAGAGAATATATTTCTAAATATAGTAATTTAGTTCTAGTTCTAGAAGAAGTTTAGTAAAATATAATAGATTTCTCTCTTTTTTAGCTTAATAGAGAAAATACTACTCTAAGATATTAAGATAAATATAGAACTCTCTTAGATTCTAGCTATATTACTAGTATACTTATTTAAGTTAGACTATTATATTAGACTAAAGTATTATAATATTTTAAATTAAGATAAGAGTCTAGTTCTTAAATTAAGACTATAATTTTTTAAGAAGTTATTTTTATTCTAAAGTCTTATTAGTAATAAATCAGTACTATCTCTATCTATATACTAGATTTATATAACTAATAATAGTAATAATCTTATATTTATCTAATAAATACTTTCTAGAGACTCCCTAAAATATATATTCTAAATTAATAATCTATTTCTAATATTTCTAAAGATTAAAGTTTAATATAAAGTAAAAAATATTAGTAAACTTAATTTCTTCTTTATTCTTATCTAATTTAGAGAATAATAGTAGTATTTTAATAAGATTTTACTAGAGAAATAGTTTTCTTAGAGATAGATTATTCTTTAATATAGATTATTAGTCTACTCTAATTAATATATATAATTCTTAAGTTATTAAATTTCTTTAATAGTAGAAATTATATTTAATAATAATTCTATATTAATTTAGTTATTAATTATTTTTAGTTCTTTACTATCTTAATATAGTAGTATCTTTCTTAGATAGTTAAAAAGAAAGAATTAGAATATAATAGAATCTACTTATTAGAATAGAAGATCTATTAACTAGATAAGAAATTAATTACTAAATACTATAGATTTATCTAGTAATAATAAAGATAGTCTATATCTATAAAATAAACTAATTCTTAAGAAATTCGTAGTCTTCTACAGAGAAATCAGCATCTTATAGATATTAGGAAGGTGTGGGTTCACTATTAATGACCTCACGACCAGTATATAAGGGGTATGTGGCCAAACCACAGGCGATTCGCCACAGCTACGGGGATTACCCATGACATTCTTATGATTAAATCAGTTGATAATAAAGCTATCTTTAGAATTAATAGAGCAGAACCATAAGATATCTGCTAAAGGCGGAATCATCTAGCAAAACAACCGGCCACCATACTGGGAGGTAATCGCCTTAGGCAATTCACTACAATAAGATCGAGGTAGGGCGATTTTTGTATTAACTTTATAGGGCTTCTGTTCTTTTCTACTAGGATAGGAGAATTAGATTAATTACATAGCAGCTAGACCTAAAGTAGATAATCTTAAGTCAATTTCATGGCTTAGTAATTCCTAAACTAACTATTATTACTATACAGAAATAAAGTAGATAACAAAGTTTCAATGGGTGAGATTACTAAATATTATGTAACTGGGGTGATTACTTACCTATCCTTAAAGTTACTTACCCTAAGTTACCCCTGGTCGCGTGATTATAAAGCGGCCTCACCCGCTAGCTCACCCGAGCGGCACCCACCCGCCTTCTGGCCGCGTTCAAGCCACACGCCGGGAGGTCAGTAGTTGGGTGGGTGACCACCAGCGAATCCCTTCTGTTGTATGTTTTTTTTTGGTTGACCTCGAATTGAGGGTGGGTTCTTTACTACAGTTCATCGAGTAGACATCCTTTCTAAAATTGTGGGGAGAAGAAGGTGAAATAAAAATAGTATCGAAACTGGTGCCAAACATGGGTATCAATCTTTGCAGTTTCACCGAATCACCAAGGCTGCGCGCCATTGGCTTTGATAATTCTCCCTTCGTCAGCGTCCGTTTCCCTGCCACTGCACAACATCCTTGACCAGTTCCCTCCAACCCTAGAGTGCACTGCCCCATTTTGCCCAAGGAACCGCCGGCAACGCCAGGATACAGCAGAAACCTTGACGGCGTCAAGATCCCAGTCCATTCTCTCAGCACCACCTTTAACCCCGTCTTACTGGCTCGGTACGACAAGAGAGACCAATCAAGGTCTTCGGCCAGCCAGCCGGGGGGGGGAGGTTGTTGGTGAAATGGCTTGGTTCCATTGTCTCTGCCAGTGACGAGGGCCCACTCGTGGTGAAGATCAGACGAGGACTGGGAGGTTTCAAGCAAAGAGGCCCATGTTGCGTGACGACATCATACCGGCGACGTTACTTCGAGGATCATGTTCCAGGCTTCGCGTGAGTCATTGTGTTCTCAACCGGTAGCTGCATACCTGCCTGTTTACCCGATCATTAGAAATGTCACTCCTCGAGACACATCAGACACACCAGACACACCAGACACACCAGACACACCAGACACACCAGACACACCAGACACACCAGACACACCAGACACTGTTTCCTGCGTTGTTGATCAATCCAGGGATGGTTTCGTAGACATTCGTGATAGATGCATCATCGGAAATGTCGAATGGACAAGCGAGACAGACTGGGGCGCTCGGAAACTCCTGCGTGAGTCTCTGCACGGCAGCCTCCCCTTTGCCACAGCAGCCTGACTGCGTATGGGACGACGTGCCGAACTGCGCCCGGTCCCAACACAATTCGATCATGAGTCTTTGGTGGCGCCGTGTGCTTGCTCACCCCTCGATGTTCGAGTTTTCTTCTTCAAAGCAACCATACTGACCCCCGTGTGGTCCTCGATGGTTCCTGCAATTTTATCTAACCGCACGGGCTTCGTGAGGAACAAGTTCATCCCGGCTTGTATTGCGTCACGCTGGATCTCATCTTGCGCGACCCCGGTCAGCGCAATGATAGGAACCGGGGCATGCGATTCCAAGGAGTTTTCAAAGCGACGGATTTGGCGCGAGGACTCTAGCCCGTCCATGACGGGCATGGAGATATCTAGAAGACGTCAGTCAATACACACACACACACACACACACATCCAAGGTCAATAGTCTCATCGACTGACTGCATTTACCCATTAAGATTATGCGGATCTCGGAATAGGATTCCTTGAACCTGTCGAGCGCTTCTTGTCCATTGTGCGCAACGAGATACTCGAGACCTAACTTCTTCATGAAGGCTACCAGCAGCGATATGTTGATGTGATTGTCATCCACCAGGAGTACGGTGAATGGAGCCTGCAGCGGAGCGGCCGGGGAGGCGTGGCTCTTTTGTACAGGTGACGCTTCGAGCGCAGGTGAGGGGCCTACGGCGGCGGAAACGGGCGAAAAGTAATCCTCATCTGCTCGCGGCGTCTTGGGCTGCCCGGCGGAATCCGGGTGGGTCTGACTCATTGACTTTGATGATGATGTACTCCGAGTCCGAAGGCCGGGAAAATCATTGGGTCCCCTAATTGCGGTGGGAGATATCTGCCTCTTAAGAGTATCCAGAGACAAGGCCATCGTACTTCCCGGGGTCTTGATTCCAGAAACACGGCGACTTTGACGTTTGGTGCAGACCTCCAGTGCCTTGGCCAGCTTGCGCGGCCCACACGGCTGGGATATGAACTCGAGCACGTCTGCATCGCCGCGTCGCTGTGATGCTAGGAGTAGCGAGTGCGCCACCCTTGGGGACGAGCATATGACGATGACCGGCGAGCAGAATCGTGACTCTGGATCAGGGGCGATGGCTTTGATCTCGAGATTGCCGATATCCAAATACTCGTGAAGCGCGATGTAGAAATCGCAATGAGGGAAATTCGACTGCGAGGGGTTGACGGGGACAACGTCCATCTGCAGCCACTCCCGACATATTTTCTCCAGAGACAACGCTGTGGACGTGTGCATGGTGGAGGTCCCAAACCCCAGGATGCCGATGGATTTATGGCACACTAAACTTCTGGTTAGAGCAAGGTTACCGGCGTGCGTGTGATCGTCGAAACTCCCGTCGGAGGCGAGTGCACTCTTGGGCGCATGATCGAGTACGAGAGAGATTTGCACGTCAGTGCCGGCTGCTTTCTGGGAGCGAACTTCGATGCTCCCCTGAAGGGATTGGATGGCATTCTGGGTGATGCTAGCACCGAGGCCATTTCCCGGCAGCAAATCATTTTCCTGCGAGAAGGGAGTGAAGTAGCCGTTCTGAAGAAACTCCGGGTCCATGCCACACCCCGTGTCCCGAACGGAGATCGTGATTTCGGAGCGCACAGGGGTCCCGTCGTCCTCGGCAATGACGGCTTGCGCCTTGACTTGGATGAAGACATACCCTTCCTGGGTGTACTTCAGAGCGTTGCCCACGATGTTTGTCAGGATCACGTGCAGCGCCCCAGCGCGTGTGGTGAAGGTCCAGCTGGATGCCGTATCGATATCAAGAATGACGTGGACATGCCCCGGCAAGCTTACATTGGTATCCGCTCCGCTCCGTAGCGGGTGTCGAGAACTGTGGAAGAAGCAGAACCCGGCGAAGATGGCCTCGATAGTGTCCTCCACAGTGATATCAATCTGGATGCTCGATTCGGGGTCAGACTGACTGACTGCGGAGCCTTTGTGGTAAGGAGATGCCAATGGCCCCTTGTTACGGGTCTGGTGGAGGTCGTTGATACCAGAGAACTCTAGAAGCTGATTGATCGACCCGAGTAAGGTATTAGCACAAGATGCGATAGTATGCACAAACCCCCGTTGCAGAGCATCCATCACGGTGTCGCTCAACAGTTCCGCCGTGCCAAATATGCCATGAAGCGGAGATCGAAGCTCATGGCTCAGGCCCGCGAGCAAATTGGACTTGGCTTGCTCGGCAAACAGTGCACGGAGACGGTGTACCTCGGCGATGAGGCTGCAGCCAAAGGTGGTGCAGAAGGTCATTTCGTCGTCAAGAGTGAAGACTCGCTGGGGGGTTTTGGTCCATGCAAATGAGCCAGCAAGCCACCTGAATTTATGCGAATCCCAGACCGGCGAAAAGATAATACTCCGAGCACCAGGAGCTATGTTGAGCAGTGTCGCCGCATCCTGTCGGAGAACTGACTTGCGCGTCTTTTTGTACTTCCTGCGCGAGCTGAAGGCGTTGAATACAGAATCGCTGGTGTCGCCGGCGGAGATCGATCCATCCGCGTCAAAGTTGAAGATCCTGCCCCTTGGATAGCGGCGCAGGAGGCCAGCAAGGAAGGATTCCGACAATGCAATGTTCTTATCTCCCGTCGCCTCATCGTTGACACTCGAGGCGTCCGAGGTGGCAAATCCCAGAATTTTGCACGGATTTGCTGTTTCTTTGCCGCTGTCGTTGGCCACGGAGTCCAGAGTCTCAGCCGCTGTAGATCCTTTCGATGCTTTCGATTCCCCCTCACTGGAGGAACCTTCCAAACTACTTTCGTAATCAGAGTTGTTGCTCATTACAAATGCCGCTTGGCCACTAAAGCTGGCATCAAAAAAGATAGCTCCCTCGACCTCGAGACTTTCGCGGATTATGTTGGCCGCTCGCGAGAAGGTGTCTTCGATTCGGCCTATAGCGACCTCTTTATTCGTTGGGGCCCTGCTCCTGGTGTGCTTGCCAGCAGAACTGGAACTCGATCGATTATGCCCAACATGAACCCCCATCGGCGGCGTGGTCCCGGGGTCTGATCTCGGTAGGGAATTCGGTAGCTCTCGCGAATTGTTCGCCCTCAAGCCGGTCGAGGCACGGGGCCGGCCCAGACGCAAAGGTAGATCGCTAGTGAGAGTCTTTTGTGCTTTAACAGAGGCCAACTCCTCCGCATGCTGTTTACTCTGTTGGTGAGCGTTGACACGTCCTTCGACGCCCTCTTCTGACCCGATGCCCCCTTCATTGTCCTCGGTATCCACCCATGCGCTGCGCAAGCTGCCTTTCCCCTCTAGAAAGCTTCCCAGTCCGACAATCATGCGCTCACTCCGCCGATGTTGACTCTTCGACCGGTTTGTGACCAAATAATCCATGACCGTGGCCGCCATGTCGATCAGAAACTTCTGATGCTCCATGCCAAGGGACTGTCGAGGGTTATCGTCGAGGATCGTGTAAGCGCCAACCACAATTCCCTTGGGACTGACGATGGGGGCCGAGGCAAGGAAGCGCACATGGGGGTAGCTCGTGACATCGGGGTGGTTTCGATACAGCTCACTCTGCGTCAGGTCGGGGACGGTGAAGACTTGATGGGGGGTGGTAGAGGTGGATGCGGAAGTGCTGCTCGCGCTCGCAATCGCGGCGCTGAAACTGCGCTCGTAGGATATCGTACAAGCCCCCACCCAAAGCTCGTCCTGAACCTCGTGGTCGCTGTCATCCCGCAAGCTCAGCGTCCGTGTTGCTTCCGTCAAGATGTGTTCCTCGTAGCGACCAAAGAGGGAGATCAGGGATCGTTGCGCATTGAGTCGCAATGCGCCCAACTGCGCAAAGGCGGTCAGGGAGGAATCCGGCGACGAACGCGCCGTCTTCACCTCCGCGGAGGGAGTATCCGGATTATAATGTGGCAGAGATCGTGTCGACCGCGGCAGGTACCTGGGCAAAAATTCAATCAAAGACAAAAAAGATCAGCATTCGGAAGCCGTCGGGATGAAAGAGCCGAAGCTGTCTTACTTGTAGAACTCGCGTTCCCTGGTCGTGCCAAAACTGAACTGGCTCTCCTCCGCCTTCTGCAGCAACCCTGGACGCGCCATCATGCGGAAGACCCGACCATCGGAGTGTCTCAGTCTCACGGTGGTGTGCAGTTGGGAGGGAAAAAATAAGATGAAAAGGCCACGGAACAGGAACAACTCCACGATAAGAAAGATTATCTGGGTTAGTGGCGTTTGATTTTGTGAGAGCCAGATGGTGACGTAATCCGACTCTGCTCTCAGCCCGATTGTACGCCACCCCCATCGATATTTTAATGGAGTTATTGGACGTTGACATATGAATATCGAAATTCTTCGATTGTAAATGGTGCAGAAAAGCTATATATTCATGACGAGGCTTGTATCCTCACTTCATCCGCCGGTTAAAAAGGCGAAGTGGCAACTAGCCTCCGTAGACTTGCAGGCTCATCACTTGTACAGGAATAGGTATAAAATTGAATGAAAATTCTCATCCGGCTCCATGGAATAGAGTTAAGAACGAAAAGCTCTAAACTCATTCCATATTAAGACTGAAAATATGATATGATAAGAAACAAAGCTCTTCAAAAGAGAATAGAGTGGAGAGAGATTGCCAAGCTTCATGAGTGACTGGCTATGGCTGATACATATCCCAGAGTAATCCAAATAGCTATACGTGTAGTATATGAGATTAAGATCGTCTGTTCACGAATGCTTTGAATGAATGTATCTAGAAAAATTATAATCGATCCAGTAACCTTTTACAACGAGGAGAGTGCTTGTGTCGAAGCGCTCAATTCAACCGGATGCTGAACTGGAAGCCCTAAAGAGGTTGGGGAAAGCAGCAGCAACAACAACAACATCATCATCATCATCATCATCATTATCATCCAACGCGCCCACCGGGAAGGAGTCATGATCCAATCTGCCGACCAACGAGAATTGACCCTCATGGAAACGCTATGAGAGAGCGAATGAGGACTCATAGACACTAATTTCGCGCCCTCCCTCTACCCCAACAGCCATACAACCCCTTTCTGCCCCCGCGCAACCGCAAACCGTGCGGCCGTCCACATCTTATTCCCAGAGACCATGGCTCGATCCGCGCCCGCGTCCAGCAAGAGTCGCACAATATCGGCGTGACCGCCTGCCGCCGCTGCCGCCAGCGCCGTGTAGCCATTATACCGGGCCCCAGGGGCGTTGACGTCGGCCCCCGCTGCCAGGAGCCGACGGACTGTGGTGTAATGACCATTCAAGGCCGCACCCTGGAGGGCTGTAACGCCTTGATATCGGGAGGCGGGTGCATTAACCTCCGCGCCGGCATGCAGCAAGAACTCCACCATCTCATCAAACCCGCCCGCCGACGCGGCTTGCAACGCAGTTCGGCCCCGGTTGCTGGCGGGAGGCGCGTTGATGACTTCCGTGACGGGCTGCTGCTGCTGCTGTTGCTGCTGCTGATGGTATAACAACAGCCATTGTACAATCTCGAAATGGCCCTCTTCCGCTGCGGCCTGCAGGGCGGTGCGTCCATTGTATTTGTGCGGGGGACGAGTAATGTCCGCGCCGGCGGCGACGACCAGATGCCGGACGATGGGGAAGTGGCCGGCACCAGCGGCCAGGGCAAGCGCGGTGCGTCCGCCGTTGTTGCCCCCGGGTGCGTCCACTTGGGCTCCCGCGGCTAGAAGGGTCTCGACCACCTCGAGATGACCGTTGAGCGAAGCTGCCTGGAGTGCGGTGTGACCGTAGTAGCCTCGGGGAGGCTCGTTAGGGTTGCTGCCGGAGGGCTGATCCAGGAGAAGCTTCACATGGGGTAAATCGCTTTGCGCAGCGGCCAGCTGGAGAGGGGTCCAGATGCCTTCCTCGTCGTCTGATGCCTCTCTGTCATGCATTGAGCTGTGGGGTTAGCGAAGATTTATTTGTTTGTGGGTACGTCTGCGTGGACAGCATGTTGTGATCTATTTATTATTACTACGTAGTAGTGCTTACACCCCGGTTGTTTCCCCGCTCGAGCATCCCGCACCGAAATTGTTCGCCCCTCCCTTCAACGCCCAGAAAAGATCGGCATGGTCGCGGGCATTGGCATGAACGACGGATCCATTAGCGAGGACAATCTATGTATATACGATCAGTCCAGCGGACACTGGCAGCGGATTTAACCCCTCCCGTACCTCGAAATCAACAACGTTGTCGCAGGCTAGGCCATACAGGTCGGACAAATATGACAACCCACCTATAGGGGGATGTCCCGGGTCAGTTTCGACGACATCCTGATCTGCTGTAGGGGGAAGAGAAAACTCATACTGCCGAGAAGTAAGCCTCCTACGCCCACCTCGGGCACCCGCCCGCCCACCGCGGTACGATTGTAGACCTCCAGTCCTGCCTTGCCTTGCTGGTGTGTTGTTTGTGTGGAGGTGTCTTCACTAACCTTAACGTCCTCACTCCCACAGGTATTGTCACCACGGCCACGATCCAGACCTACCCGATGGGCCCGGTCTGGGGGGGCATCAAATGGTATTCCAGTGAGCAATTGCCCGCGGTGATAGAGGCGCTCTAATTCTAGAGATAGTAACTAGAATATATTAGAGATAATATATCTTAGTAAATTAGTAGCTAATAATATCTACTTTAGTATAACTATTAAGATCTATAAAGATTTTAAGACTATTTTAGATATAAATAAGAATATAAAAGTAATATATAATCTCTACTATAGATAAAAAAGTTATAATTATAGAGACTATTTTAACTTCTTATCTTTTCTCTCTAATTCTAAAGAAAATAAATAGACTTTAGTAGATTAAATCTTCTTATCTTTAGTAGAATAGTAATTTATAAGATAATAAGTACTTTTATATATAAAATAATATAATTAGTTACTATTCTTTTTAATAGGGTTTTTCTTATAATTCTAAGTATTATTTCTAGTTAATTTATTACTATAATCTTATAACTATTTCTATAACTTATAGCTACTAAATTAGTTATTATTTTATTTATACTTTTTTCTATTATTTTAGAGTTTATAATAATAAGTAGTAATAGCTACTATTCTATTCTATTCTCTAAATAGATTAGGAATATATTTCTAAATATAGTAATTTAATTCTAGAAGAAGTTTAGTAAAGTATAATAGAGTTCTTTCTCTTTTAATTTAATAGAGAAAATACTACTCTAAAGTATTAAAATAAATATAGAACTCTCTTAGATCCTAGTCTTATTACTAGTATATTTATTTAAGTTAAGTTATTATATTAGATAGAAGTATTATAATATTTTAGATTAAGATAAGAGTCTAGTTCTTAAATTAGAGTTATAATTTCTTAAAATATTATTTTTTTTATAAGATCTTATTAGTAATAAATCAGTACTATTTCTATCTATATACTAGATTTATATAACTAATAGTAGTAATAATCTTATATTTATCTAATAAATACTTCCTAGGGACTCTCTGAAATATATATTCTAAATTAATAATCTATTCTTAATATTTCTAAAGATTAAAATTTAATATAAAATAAGAGATATTAGTAAACTTAATTTCTTTCTTATTTTTATCTAATTTAGAAGAGAATAAGTAGTATTTTAATAAGATTTTACTAGAGAAATAGTTTTCTTAGAGATAAATTATTCTTTAGTATAGATTATTAGTCTATTCTAATTAATATATATTATTCTTAAGTTATTAAATTTCTTTAATAGTAGGGATTATATTTAATAATAATTCTATATTAATTTAGTTACTAACTATTTCTAGTTCTTTACTATTTTAGTATAATAGTATCTTTCTTAGATAGTTAAAAAAGAAGAATTAGAATATAATAAAATCTATTTATTAGAATAGAAGATCTATTAACTAGATAAGAAATTAACTACTAAATACTTATAGATTTATCTAGTAATAATAAAGATAGCTTATATCTATAAAATAGACTGATTCTTGAGAATCAGTAGCTTCCTGCAGAGGAATCAGCACCTTATAGATATCAGGAAGGTGTAGGTTCGCTATCAATGACCTCACAACTCCCATAACCACTGTAGTGCGTCATCCTGATGACCTTACTCCTGATAGTAGTTGTTCTATTACAATCTCGTCTGTAGTTTAGCTATTAGTATTTATTTCAATCCTCTAGGATAATGGTAGGTTGATTTCTTCAAATCATCCCTTAATAAGAACTCTGTCTTTAAAGATAATATATACAGGAAGGCTCTAACCCCTAGTATTAATATATTTAATGGTAGTGACCCATTCCCGCTGTCCTGGTTGAATAAGATGAGGCCTACCAGGTATATTAGATCTAGTAACCATCTTAGTAGTTACTATAAGGCCTATAGCAAAGCTAGTTTTATTAAAGTTATATATATTCTTAGTAGAGATACTATATTATATTTAAATTTTCTTTAGAAGATTAAATTACGACTTTATTAGCTTAGAATTCTTATAAAATACTTACTAATAGTTATATCTTCTTGCAAATCAACTTCTGATCTTATTATAGTATTTAATAAACTTTATAACCCAGTTCTTTCCTATAGCTTATTAGCTAGATATAGATTCTTCTCGAAGAAGGATATTAACTATTTCCTTTACCTAGCTTGATCTAGGGGCTGCTTTATAAGTATCCTAAGATATTATCTATTCAACTAAGGCCTTTTCCTGAGTCTTAGATAGCCGGTATCTAGCATTATAATATTCTGATCGAAATTAATAATCTGATAATTAATCTTAGAGTATTAAATAAGATATATTATAAACTTCTGCGGCACGGTAAATACTTGGAATTTTACTATTATTTAAAGCTCTTATTATAAGTTAAAGTCTTTCCTCTTGCTCTATTAAATTTTATGATAATTAACGCGCTTTTAGTGGTATAGTGGTTGTTTGAAGATTGATTATAATTATACGCGTCAAAACTCAATGAGGTGGGCGGAATGATTGGGGTGGGCGGACCGACCGGGAATTACGTTATCCCATGAGCGATCTGTCTTTTTAAGCAAGCCTCCACTTCTATACCGGCTCTTGCCCGCGAGTGACACCTCTCAACAGTCTTCCTGCGGTGCAGCTCACGCCTCAAGCCAGCAGATTACCCGATAGGAGCCTTTCCGAAAAGAAAGCCCTCAGACATTAGCAACCAAACAATCTATTCGAAGTAGGAGAGTACCATTTACATATAATAGTGACACTGCAGCAGAATCCATTCCATATAGATAGCGCTGGAAAGAGAAACAGTTGACAGCTCTTCTGCAAGCTCAGCTACTGTACTGAGCACAACGCATTTCAACCCGCCGAAAATTTCCATGGTCTGGTCTAGACCTCGTCGAATCGCTTAATGGGTTTCGACGTCCAACCCCAAATCCACCAAGAAAATAGGATAACTGTAATATAAACGTCAATTACAATACATGACGAGATCACACATCTCAAATTGCGTAATTTATGAGTCCCTGGGTTCTTGGCGCGTTTCCGGGTAACCCATGGGTACCCGAAACGAAAAAGCAATGACGAGGCCTAGCTATGGTCATCTTTGTGTCATTGATGGCTGTTCGCTCTCTTCCGCACAGTCGTTCAACCTGTGGCCAAAAGGGTTCAGAATTCTAACACCTTATCCAATCATTTAGAGAGCGACTTCGACCTCAAATTGCCAGCGTGGAGCATGAACTCGAATTTCGACATCGGATGCCTTCGCTTTGATTGCAACAACAGTCTCATGTGGTGTCAAGCCGACCAGGCGACCAACGTCACGATGTTTGACTGAGGAGCTCATATCGTCGATACGATATAGAGCGACAACCTGGCCTTCTTGAAGTCTTGTAGGATCATCCATTACAGTCACTGCCCTCTCGGCGAAATCAGATTCCAGTATCAAATTTGTCGCATCATGCCCTGTCAGTTGGGTTATTGCTGCTCCTTGCTTTTGCGATGCCGCGATCGCATGCCTGTATCTGTCAAGCCATCTCCAAGTGAATGGGTAGGCACTAGCTGAGATAAATTCATTTATCTGAGCTCCTGGGATGTTGATTATCCAATCAAAACAGAATGCAGCTATTGATTGATCAGTGAATATGGTCATCTGGAAATTATTTTGTGTTGGCTTTTATCTCACCATGTATATCGATCAGTCCGGGCTTCTCACTATCAAGCAACCACTGCCTTCCGTCTCCGAGAAGATTTTCAAGGACAGCAAAATGCTCCCTTATCTCCACCAAAGATTTGGTCAGGCCTTTCTCCAAAGCGTCGGGACTAAATTCCTTGCCCCAGAGCTCTTTTCTATCAGCGAGGAATATCGAGTCCGACAAAAATGGCAAGCTCTTCGGTAGCAAGTTCATAACCGAGTTCAGAAGGGATCCCTCTGCCCACTTTTCCACGAGCTTTTCGAGCGTTTTCCCTGATGGTTCCTTCGCGCCTAGTGGTTGCTGCGGGTACAATGCCTCCAGTTTCTCAAAGATAAGTGACGAGTCATAGTAAATGTCTTTGCCGATTGATATGAACGGAATGCGGCGATATTGGATATTAAGTAGTTGCAGGTCTGGCCGAGGCCAAGTCATGGGTTGGCAACATTCCGAATACTCAATCCCGCGAAGACTGAGATAACTAATCACCTTAGCTCCCCATGGAGAGCCAGGATAAGAGAACAGCACGATTCTGGGCATTTTGTTGCTTGTTTTTGCTGAAGAACCTACCCGTGGCTCAACGAGCTTAAATAGTGAGGTCCGTTGGTGCGGTGACTTGAGTGATTCATTTTCTCATAGCTCGGAAGCTCTTCTCCGGTAAGTTTTGCTGTATCAAATACCGGATGACGGACGAAGGCTCCAAGACCCGGGATGCGAGGCCCGATCTAATTTTACTCAAGGCCTGTTAGAGTATTCTCATTTTTAGGCTGCCAGGGCTAAGTGTTCCACATCGTTTGCAATGAACCAATTATATCAGCAGCCGAGAAAGCCATATAAGCAAGCCAGCCGGGCAACCCGCCAACATGCAGAAACCTTACTTTTGCCGGTGTTGAGCTTGGTATGTTATTAGGGTAATGGGGCATTCAGGGATCCGGTTCCTTCCCCTTCTTCCACATATTAGGGTAACTAGATAACGCAACCGACGATAGAACAAGCCACCTTATAATACTATTTCAAAGGCATGGTTTTGAGGTCAGTATTTCCCAAGGACTATATAAGTTCGGATACTATAATTTTCTTATCACTTGAATTTGTCAGAAACAAAAGATTTTATTGACATTTTTTCTTATGGGACCAAGGCCCTAGTATAAAGCTCAGCTTTAGACATTCGTCGCACGCTGCGTACTAAAACTAGCGCTAGGCTAGCACACACATAAAAGAATCTTGTACAAACAGGAGAAATAGCCCCCCAGCTATTTCTTCATGATCAAGGGCACGTTTTGATTAGCACAATCCAACCGTCCCGTAACATTTTTTTAATATTTTTCTGATGTTGATTTCCATAGATATTTTTGAATGAAATGATACAGTAAATACAAATATTGAATATTACCAGGTTTATCAAAAGGCTATAAACAATACCCAAAAGTTATAGAATATTTTTGAATTGCTATGAAACTTGTATACCAGAAATTAAGCCTCTATATGTGCTAGTTTCTTTTAGACATCGTGACTCAACAAAATTATCTTCTGTATGGCATTACATCATGGGCCGCGCGACCGAGTAGTTATTACGTAAAGCTAGCCTGAATGACTAATATATCACAGGACCATTTTCGGCACAAAGAAGGGGCGTAAAGCTGAGTCGAGTGCTTGTGCGGTCACAATTTAAGCTCATTAATATATGCGGCATCTCGGAGTATGATTTCTCAGAAGGATCAACAATACTAATAGGCTTGCTAAAGAAAAAAAAGAAACAATAGAGAGAATAATCATGTGCAAAATCTGACGTGACAGACCGGCGACCTGTTACCTCGCCCGGAAGCCCCGGCGAAATATTGCTGCAAACTATCATACGGAGCACTTCAGCAATCAGTCAACATAATAAAAACACTTCTACACTTGCATTAAAACCTACTTCCCCCAACACAAGCCAAATAGAATCAAGAGAATATCATTCGGGAAGCATTAGAATAGTAATAAGAAGTGGTCTCTGACGATATCTTTAAAGGTCGGTAGCAAATGCTTTCGTTCTTGGATCCTGTCTTTGCCAATGAAGCAACGCAACAGAGCCACCTTGAGAACCTATCAATCAACACATTAATTTCGTTCAAACGTACATTAATAATTGTAGTATGTATGCCCAAGTCCAGTTTAAAAAGCTATAGTATTGAGATCAAATACATATAATACCAGTTTCATTACACCTAGTTATAGTAATCTTACAAACCGGCTTAGTCCGGATGGAACGGCCAACAGCCAGACACCCGTTATTGTTTTATGCAGGAACATAAATGAATAACGACGTTTAGATGGGCAGATTATGAACATTTTCCAATTATAAAACCTACTAGACAAACAACAGAACTTTGGGAGAATTATCTTCAAACTCCTATATCACAACCAGATACTAAAGGATAAAGCCGCCCTTTTATTTCAAATCCCACTAATATGTCCACCCCCCGGGACCAGGAAATCCTTATCACTGGAGCTTCTGGCTTCGTCGCGACACATATTGTCAAATCCTTTCTTGAGCATGGCTACCGAGTTCGTGGCACAGTTCGATCTGAGCAGTCAGCAGCCAATGTGCGCGACATCTTCTCTCAATATTCTGATCGGTTGTCGTTCGCCATAGTTAAGGATATAGCGCAGCCTGGAGCCTTCGAAGAGGCAGTAAAGGGAATAGATGGGGTAGGTTATATACTAGTCTCTATAAAAACATTACAACTGATGAACCCTTGGTAGATCATTCATACCGCCTCGCCTTTTCAATTTGTGGTTGAGGACCAGGAAAAAGACCTCCTCCAGCCTGCAATTCGTGGGACGCTTGAAATTCTTCGAGCTGCGCAGGCGCGTTCACGCATCACTCGAGTTGTGATAACTTCGTCCTTTGCCGCTATGGCCAACCTGCATCAAGGACTATGGCCTGAGCACACATACACCGAGGCCGATTGGAATCCCGAAACGTACGAAAACGCTAGGGCAGCCGATGGTGTGAGCGCATATTGCGCTTCCAAAGCGTTCGCTGAGAAGGCTGCCTGGGATTTTATGGAAAAAGAGAAGCCACATTTCAGCTTAGCAACTATTTGTCCGCCTATGATCTACGGCCCAGTCGAGCAGTGTGTTCAAGATATGAGCAAATTGAACACCAGCGCTGCCGATATTTATCAGCTGATGAATGGTAGTATGACTGAAGTGCCTGTAATGGGATTTCCTGCTTGGGCCGATGTCCGCGATGTTGCCGATGCTCATCTTCGAGCGTTTCAGATCAATGAAGCTATGAATGAGCGGTTCTTTATCACGTCAGGTAATTACAACTACCAGCAAGTGTGCGAAATCCTGCGTGCAAATTTCCCTCAGATCAAGGATAAAGTTCCACATAGCCAGATCGGACAAATTCAACCAGCCGTTTACAAAGTTTCTAACCAGAAGGCTCAAGCAGTGCTTGGAATGCGATTCCGGTCATTGGAGAGCAGTATCAAGGATACCGCAGAAAGCTTACTTAAACTGGAAAAGAAGGTGGAGAAATGAGAACGCTATACGGTAGTGAAGGGACAACAGAGAGAAGTCTGAGAGATGCATAAGGTGGACATGTCGGTTTTGGACCTGATCCGACCTATCTACTTACAATTTTGGGTACTGATTTGTGCTTGAAAGAATTGTTGTTTGAAAATTTGATCCCAGTCTCATCTGCTCACACTTGCTGGCTGGCCAAGAAAATTCTCTAACAACCTTCTCGAGTTTGTGCTTTGAATATTTCTCCCAGCAGGTGCTGGGAGCAAAGACCGGATTCTGTTTAATATCAGTCACTTCCAGTCGGTTTTTCACGGCTATATTGCACTCCCTTATGTAATAAATACAACTAGAAATCTGTTAATTGTACATCTACCATTCGTCTGATTGTGGAAACATGAGCTTAGCTTGTCGTTGAGACCGTGTGGGCGTAGCGTGCCGAGCCCTATGCTTGAAGCTTATGTAGCTGAATATTGAAGGCAAAGCTGATATCTAACAGAAGCTGCCGGGGATAGGGTTATCACAACAGTAAAATGTATCATGTAGCAATGTTTCGTGAATAGTATAGAGACTGGTTATGGTGATTTCCGAAGATTAGGCATCGTTGTACTAGATAATCACAGTGGGCTTCTGCCATCGGTTCACTCGAACTCGACTTCCGCGGTTGTATGCCTTTTATGAGAGAGGCTCTGCAAGTGCCTATAATTAAAGAGTAGAACTTAGTCAGAACATTATAAAATTCCTGCAATTAGCGATCTAAGCCAATTACAGAATAGCTAATTCACTACTGATCATAGTATCATGGATGAGGTCAAGCGTTAATTGATTTAGATTACGGGCCATCGCCATGCTTGAACTGCAAGTTGTGAATCGTGACCGAGTGCTATTACCGTGTTGGTAGGACGTTGAAGCAAACTAAAGATACTTACAGCTTAGTTATTGATACAGAATCTGGTTAGGTATGGATAGTAATTTATTATACAGTGGCGGATTGAAGATCTTCCTTCCTAACATCCAAAAATAGTTTAGCACTGTTCCATGTCAGGATTGCTGAGACAATCAAAAAGAGTTAAGTAGTGACAGCGGTATCCGGAAACCCTGTACAGAAAGAGCATGGCGAATTTATGATGTCACCAAACTAAATCTAGCTCATTACGATATTTTCCTTTCTCACCAACCGCAAGTACAAGACCGCCGGGTAAGATCTTAGGAGACAATGCCTTCTAGTTGAGTAGGGTGGTTGTATAATAGGCATTGTAGCAGGTTTGTCTTACTCATAAAGTTTTTTTGTCCCATTGTTATTAAGAAGAATATTAGTGGTTTAGAAATAACTATAGAAGATATCACTAGTGCGCGGAACAGTGCATGGATTAGGTTTGAATTTGTGCATGAAACTAAATCTCAAATACTTCGGCTGAGTCTCACTGCCACGTGTAATTCTGTAATCTGAGCAAAATATAAGCGTCATAGATTTCCCAAGTTGCGATGAACATGACTGTTTAAATACTTCGGGTAAATACAACAGTTCTGTACAGAGATAAAGGATACGCGGTGTATGGTTATTCCGGCTCCGTGTCAGAATTGGCTTAGCGCAGTTTCAGGTTAGGGTTGCTGAAACAATCAAAGAGTGTAGGTGATGACACTGGTATCCGGAAGGACTGTACTGCCAAGGATCCGGAAGGTCTGTAACTTCAGGAGGATCGGTACTCTGAGAGGTAGCTTTCGACCAAAGTATCGCGGAGAACTGTGGTGTTGTGGCAGCTGTTATTGTGTGCCGAGCGGGAACTAATCCCGGCCCGATGGCGATCCCGCCCGCAGGGGTTACCGAACCCCGTCCCACAAACTCGCAGGGAACACCAAATATTTTCAGCCAATATGACTTTCATCCCAAGATCGGAGCAACAAGGAAACGCCGCAGATAAGGCGCTGATGCAGAGGAGAACGAGCCAATTACCAACCCCGAATTCGCAGTTTGCGGAGAACATAATGGACGAGTAACAAACCAGGACGTCCAGCAGTTCTTTACCAGCTTCAACGAGATACTTAAGCATCAAACAGAGATAATCGAATCAGCAAGAGCAGAAGTATAAGCCCTAAAAGCAGAACAACAGCTCCTCCGCATTCAAAATGAGGAGCTGCGAGAAGAAATTCAAACCCTCCGGGCTAGACTAGAGGCGCAACCGGCAAACACCCCCTTGAACAGATCATGGGCGGAAGTAGCTGCGGGCCACCCGCTGCCAGACCCTAAGAAGACAGTCCCGCGCCCCAGAAAGGAACCCAACTGTATCTGAATCAGCACCGCACCAACCCTAGACCAGGACGTCGATAATAACCGATTCTCGAGAGCCCTGCCAACAGAGGCAGCAAACACCCATATTTGTACTGCCCTCCTAAACGCAGAGACTACCAAAGAGGTCCAAGTTACTGGGGTCAGTACCACTAAAACCAGCTATATCATCCGATTCCGGGATGCGCAGTCCGCAGAGGCCGCTCAGAACAATACTAAGTAGCTAAAGAAACTAGAAAACAATACTAAAGTAGTCAAACCTCAGTTTGGGATCATAGTCCACCAGGTCCTAACTAAGGACTTCGACCTGGACACCAAAAAGAGACAAGAGATCAGAAAAATCACGACTGAGAACAACCTCAAGAACAAGAAGATCCAGATTAAGGACATTACATAGCTAAAAAAGAAAGACAGACCACTAGGTAAATCAGTATCTATAAGAATCTGGCTGGATACACCCGAGGCCGCCGAATAGATTATCAACAACAGACTACTAGTAGGACAGAGGTTTATTAGAAGTATAGAAGTCTACTAGATAGAAAAAAAGCAGTACCGCCGCTGCCAGCAATTCGGCCACCTGGCATAGTCATATAAGGAACAGATCAAATACAGGTACTGTACAGGCTAACACGATCAGCAATACTGCTTCCCCGGTATAAGACCACGATACTCAGATTACAATAGAGAACACCCAACAGACAACCAGATATACCAGGCATCCTCAACCCCTAGGCTTTCTTAATGACAGCAAACCTCCGTATCTTACAGCTGAACACAATAAAATCCAGGGCAGGAATAAAGGCCCTTATCAATGACCACACCACTCAAAATCTAGATATACTTCTAATCCAGAAACCACCAAAAACAGCATACAACACCCACATCAACCACAGTGCATGGAGACTCTATCAGCCCACATCTACTAGTAAACCAGACACCGAGGCAAAACAACTGCATAGCCTTATTTATATCAACCGAAGAATTTCTACATCCTCTTATTACCAGGTCCACTGCGACCACCAAGATGTAGTAGCTATTAAAATATAAACACCTGAACTATAGTACTTAGTATTTTCAATCTATATTCCACTGATCAAGATACACAAGGCCTTTAAAGCTAGCAGCGCCTCTCAAGTCCTAATAGATATCCAATAGACTATTCAACAAAATAGCAAATCAGGCGATCGCACTACTAAACTAATTCTAGCAGAAGACTTTAATCACTACCACCCAGCATAGAGCCACCGCGAAATATACTATTACTTTACAGCACACGCAGACAAACTAATTAACTTTTTCTACCACCTAGAATTACAGTAGTGCCTGGATCCAGGTGAAACAACATTTTAGTCCCTCAGTAAACCTAGCACAACTTCAGTACTGGACCTCACACTTACTAATAATATAATACAGCTGATTAAGTACTACTTGTACTATGAAAATTACAGATCAGACCACCAAGCAATATACTCGGAGTAGAGCCTTTACCTAGAGCAGACAAAGAAGCCTAAATCAAAACAAGCATACAACCGTGCAGACTGGTCTCGAGTAGAGCAAAATATACTAAGAAAGATAGACCAGTGCCCGAGAATCCAAACTAACAGAGACTTAGACTGTGCAGTAGAAAGACTAATCCAAACCATAACAGCGGCTCTAAATTAACATATACCAGCACAGGCACCGTGTCTATATTCAAAATACTAATTTACTCCTGAACTTAAGATACAGTAAGTAAAAGCTAACCAAGCCAGAAGAAAGTAATAAAGCAGATATACTATATTTAGAGCCGACCACCCAAACACAAAGTCCATATTCAAGATAATGCGGGCGAAAAAAAGGCAGTGGATACGAGCTGTGAAAAAAGCAAAGACAAGCCATTAGAAAGAGTTCCTTGACAAAGCAGAGAAAGACCAGCTGTGGAAGACAACCATCTATATACACCCGCGGGATGCCTACATAAGCATACCAGCCATCCAAGCAGAAGTCAAAGAAATAACAGACAACTAATATAAGGCGGAGATATTTCTCAAAACCTTCTTTCCAAGAACAGCTAAACCGGAAATCAAAGAGATTAACCCGGCCGAAGAACTACTATGGGAGGTAATTACTAAGAAAGAGGTCTTCCGGTCTCTCCAGGCAGTAAAGGGGACTACAGCCCCAGGCCGAGACAGAATCCCTATACTGGTCTAGAAGAGTCTATAGACATTCCTAAAGGGCATAATCACTACCATCTTCATAAGATTAGTGGACCTGGGATACTACCCAAAAGAATAGAAATAGACGTGGATTATTGTCCTCCGTAAGCCCGGTAAGCTGGATTACTCTATGCTGGGAGCATACCGCCCGATCTCCCTGCTCAACACACTGGGAAAGCTGCTAGAAGCCGTCATGGCCCGAAGACTCTCATACTGGGCAGAGAAATACAAGCTGCTCCCGGATACTTAATTTAGAGGCAGGCCGGGACGCAACACCAAGCAGGCCCTGCTGGTGCTGGCTAACGCAGTCGACCGAGCATAGGTGCAATCTAGAGTAGTAATACTGATTATATTTAATCTAAAAGGCGTCTTTAACAGGGTCAGTAAGACCACCCTCAACGCGCGTCTACGGGCGAAAGAAATACCATCGAAGGCTCAATAGTAGATCTCCAGCTTTATAGCGAGCCAAACAGCCAGTATAACACTCGATAATTTTGAATCAGACAATACTCCTCTGGAAAATACAGGGCTAGCTCAGGGTTCCCCACTCTCACCTATCCTGTTTAGATTCTATAATTCAGACCTGGTCGATCAGCCGGTCAACAGCAATAGCGGGGCATCAGCATTTATCAATAATTATTTCTACTAGCGGACTAGTACCTTAGTGGAGGATAATATCAAGAGGATTCAGAAAGAAGATATTCCCCAGATCAAACAGTAGACGCGGAGAACAGGCGCGTTATTCACAGTAGAGAAAACCAAGCTGATCCACCTCATACGGCGCAAATCAGCCCGTGGCAAGGGCGAGATTACTATAAATAGGAAAGTAATTAAACCAGCAGACACAGCCAGACTTCTAGAAGTCATCTTTGATACAGAGATACGATAGAAAGAACATGTACAACACACAGTCAAGCAGACAACTAAAAGAATCATTATCCTAAGCAGGTCTTGATACCTTCAACCAGAGTAAATACACCAGCTCTACCAAGCATGCGTCACACCTACTATAGACTATGCATCAACCGTGTAGCACGACCCGCTACACAATAAAACACACCTACGGCTCTTCGAGATACTACAGTAAATAATACTTATTTATATTCTCTCTGTCTTCCGAATAGTCTCTACCAATACCCTGGAAGTCGAATCTTATACACTGCCTACTCGCCTGCACCTGAAGCTGCAAGCACAGATTACAGCAGCCCAGTTCAATACCCTACCAGACGATTATCCAGTGCGAGGAATCATAAAACAAGCCATAGAACACAGCACGCATATTTATAATATAGTATGTTATCTACTAGCAGAGACAATACGAATAATAGACTTAAGATACCTACAGACCCTTAAGACTATCAACCCAAGACTATTAACACTGTAGCAGGAGCAACTCTTTATCAAGGTTGATATTAAGTCCAACTAAGAGAAAGCACAGGCCAGAGCACTAGTAAGATAAAAATCAGCAACTAGTATTATAGTCTTCTCAGATATCTCAGAAAAGCAGAATTAACTGGATACAGCAGCAGTAGCTCTAGACTATAATCTATAGATCCTAAAATCTCGACAAGTCAGTATTAGCTCAATAGAGTACTGGTCAGTCTATACAGCCGAGCTCATGGCAATCTACTATACTATTAGACTAGTTTTCCAACTAGTACAGAGAAACCAAGGGGACTCTACAATAAATCAATAATCAGCAACAATCCTCAGTAATAGTATATCTGCCCTGCAGGTAATCAGAAACTTATAGAATAAATCAGATTAGTATATTATCAAGGCTATTCACCACTCAGCTAGCGAGCTGAAAGCCCGAGGTATTCCATTGCGACTACAATAGATACCAGGCTACTACAGGGACCCTGGAAACAAGGCGGCCGACCAGCTAGCCAAGGATATAGTAGATATAGAAAAGAAGCACCTCTTCAAATATCTTCTCTCACGGGAGAAAAGATACATACATAGAAGGATCTACCAAGAGTAGGAATAAGAATAGAGGACCTCGAAAAATAGAGGATATCTATACTATATTAACCAAGGCCTACTATTCAGTAAGTCTCGTCGTCTATACGGCTCGCTTTCTCGGAATCAACTATACCTACTTATACAGCTCTGTACAGGCTATTCATGGCTGGCAACATATAGCAAACAATATGGGTTCCAGGCAGACGAGCAGTGCGAGTGTGGAGCTACTAAAACAGTAGTATATATACTTATTAACTACCCGCGGCTTAGTACTATACATCAAATACTACAGCAGAAGATTAGAGGAGCCTTAAATAATATATCAGATATACTAGAAGAAGCAGGTCAAGATAGGGAAGATAGACTACAAGATATCCCACCGGACAGCAGCATCCTCGGGGCGGTTCTAGACTTCGCGGAGACATCGCAGAGATTTTAAAGTTACACACCACAAGGGCGGCAGAATACAACCCCAGGCACTGGCCTACACAGACCTTGACGAGGCTCCAAGTTCGTCAGAAAAGTAATAGTTCACGTTCAAAGGTGTACATAGAGAGTATAGATAGTGGATCCTGCATGT
The DNA here is from genome assembly GCF_003184585.1 of Aspergillus saccharolyticus JOP 1030-1. NCBI lineage: Eukaryota > Fungi > Ascomycota > Eurotiomycetes > Eurotiales > Aspergillaceae > Aspergillus > Aspergillus saccharolyticus. Next base: position 60,138 of record NW_020290633.1, on the reverse strand, counting down.
CGCCTTAGGCGAGGGGTCAGCGTATGAATCATCATCATCATCATCGACTGTACTGCCAAGTCTCTAGCGTCATTTTCTTATTGAGCGGCCCGCATTAAATTTATGGCGCTGTATAAGATACAGTCTGTCTAGTATACAACTCTTACTAGACACAATACCCGTCTCGTATATAGTACTATAATTATAATAGACACCTTAGATAAGGAGCTTGTGGCCGCCGCCTCCGCGGCTTGCTGTATAGAAGCAGGCCTCTGTGCCTTCCTGGCGTATTGAGGTCTCCGTCCCTTCCTATATCGCCTGGATTGATGCTGTGGGATATAACCCTCCGGCCTCCCAGGCCCTTAATAGAATAAACAACTTCCTCATAATTACTTCTCATATACAGCAATTAATCATAGTTGGTAGCATATCCTATAGTACATACACTTGACTGCTTCATCCTATAGTATATCTAAGAATTATATCTTTCCTTTAATATCATGATCTACACGTCTTTCTGCTTTATAATATATAAAAGTATATCAAGACATATTATTCTTAGGCCTTATCTAAGAAGCTGGTCGCTTGCTCCTCTATATTTAACATCTATTTGTCTACTTAAATATCTTATACTTAACCCCAGCAACCTATTAATATAGTATCTTCTGTTTTCCCAACTACTATAACGCCTTCTTTCTTATTAAGACTAAATAGTTCTTTCTTATTAAGAATAAAGAGTTAGTTCTAAATAGTTCTGATTTTCTTTCTTTCTTATTATCTTAACTATAAGATAGAACTTTTATCTACTATAGAGATACCCTAAACTTCATCTTTTTATTATTTCTATATCTATTAAATCTTATTTTTTTATTACTCCTAAACTCTATATATTATATACAACAGCTGTCCGGTTATTTGATCTGTATATTATCAAGACTTTATAAGAGAAAGTAGTATTATCTTATTAATTATACTAAACCATCCTCTCTGCCTACAGACAACCCCCTCAATCCTTTAAAAACACCTTAGACAAGTATAGAGCAAACTACTAAACTATTAATATTAAAGCTGCTTTTAAGTAAGTAAGAGTATCTTACCAAGTTAGCTTATTAGCTATAGAACTTTTGGCTTTATACTTAATATAAGTTTATATACCAGCTTAATAACAATATCCTCTAATAAGCTGAATATATATAGCTATATACATCTAATCTGCTTTAAAATTATGACTTCTAGTGGCTACTAGACTGGTCTATAGACTACCCATCTCTAAACAAGACTGTCTCTGAGTTTCTATATCTTATGTATTATATCTTAGATCTGCCTAACTATTATATATAGTAAGACAAGGATAAGTTAGATACTAGATTTAGTACTAAAGTATTAAACCCTCTAGAATATATATATTCCTTATCAGTCATAAGTATAGTATTAGTTACCAACCTAGGACACCCTGTCACCCCTAAGATATCTGGCTAATTTAACTTATCTAATCCTATATATATATTATCTACCATGTCTCTGATGATAGTATACTATTAATATATAGAGATTTATAACACCAGCATACCTAGTATATTCAGAATAATAAATACAGAGTAAGCCAACCCTGATAAAGTACTATCTAGTAGTCTGGCTATTTAAGTATCAGATAGTTTAATAAATCCTACTATTATTACTAATCCTTATACTTACCTAAGAAGTATAGATAAATTTATAATATATTCTATATTTCTCTACTAGAACTATAGAATATAGGAGAAAACCATAAAGAACTACTCTTAATAATCAAGTTAAATAACAAAGATAAATAGAAAGTTAAAAAAGTTAAAGATTACTAATACTATAATAGTTAAGACTATTATCTAATTAAATAGAAGAGATAACTAAGTAAGTATAACTAATAGATCCCTAGTAGAAATATAGTAAATATATAAGAATATATTAGAAATTACTAGAGGAAGTACTAAAGATAGTAAAAGCTAACCAAACCCTAGTAAAATACTACTAAATAATTATAGATATTAGAGTTATATCTTATAACTATCTATAGAAAATCTAGTAAATACTTAGTAAAAAATCTATAAATTTATTAAGTAAGCTATAGTTTTATATTATTAAGAATATATATATAAATTATAATAGAAAAGATATAAATAAATTATATTATATATTAGTATTATTTATATCTATAAGTATATACTATAAGTATAATAATACTAAACCCAGATTATATATATTTAATAGAATCTTAAGAATATAATACTATAAAACAGCTAGTAGAGAGTATTACTATATAGAGAATAATAATAAAATATAGATAAAACTATAAACTATAGACTATAGTTACTAAAAAAGTATTCTTTATATTATTAATATATCTATACTTATTACTTTATCTATTAGTATAAAAACAGGTTATCTTATATATAATATTATCAAAATATAAAGAAATAGTATACTATTAAAAAAGATAATCTATATTACTAGATAAAAGTTAAAGATATTTATAAGAATTACTAGTCTAGATAGTAAGAATATAATACTCTATAATAAAATTATAATAAGTAGCTATATTTTTCTATTAGAAAGTTAATATAATCTAGATAAATAACTAATATTATTTACTACTATAGCTTTCTTAGTAGTAGTAGTTATACTATATTTAATATAGTAAGCTTTTTTTATATTAAAGAATTAGATAGTAAGACTAGTAGCTAGAGATCTAAAGAGAGTATAGAGAATAGAATTATACTTCTCTAACTTCTTCTAGAAGAAGCTTAACTAGTAGAGAATTAGTAAGAAATTACTAATATTACTTAGTATTCCTAATATTATCTAGTATATATTTAATTAAGATCTAAAATAAAGTTTAGAAAGATTTATAGAAGTATAGTTAGTCTTATAATCTATATACTACTAATATTTTACTAATAAAATAATATTAAAAATATAATCTAGTATAAACTTCTTATCTAACCTCTACTTATAATTCTTAATACTAGTATAGAGATATTTTAAGTAAAAAAAAATCTTAGAGAAAAAGAGAATATTAGCTAAAGAATAATAATTCATAGCTAGAGATATAGTATTATATTATTAATACTATAACTAACTATTAGTATCTTAGTATTACTAAGAAAAGTATAGTATAAAGAATACTATATATATATATTAAATTAAGTAAATAAAGATTAAAATAATAGAAAAATAAGAACATTTTAATACTATATAGACTACTAATTATAATAGTCAAAGAATAATAGAATAATATATTTAAACTACTAATATTATTATAAAAGAACTACAAGCCTTGGTGATCCTCGCTTCGCTCGGATTGCTAAAGGGTGGGCTGGGCTGCCTTACCGGGCCGGTGGCAGGCTAGCTCGCAGGCTTGCTCGTAGGACTATTTGTAGGGCCGTTGGCAGGGCTGTTGCAGGGCTATTCCTCGCAGGCTTGCTCGCAGGGCCGTTGGCAGGGCTGTTGGCAGGGCTGTTGGCAGGGCTATTCCTCGCAGGCTTGCTCACAGGGCCGTTGGCAGGGCTGTTAGCAGAGCTCTTCCTCGCAGGCTTGCTCACAGGGCCGTTGGCAGGGCTATTAGCAGAGCTGTTCCTCGCAGGCTTGCTTGTAGGGC